>NC_087063.1:3552838-4085041 GCF_963678635.1 Symsagittifera roscoffensis | reverse complement strand
GATGAAAATTTCTTGGATGACTTCACAACCTACGGTGAAATGAGCTGGACAGATGTTCCAAATATAGTTGCAGATGCGACTAAAACAGTGAAGGCGTTATGTACTCTTTGCAAGGTCATTGCTGACAACTTTGAACTAGTCCAAGACCGAAGGGGGCAGTGTGTTCCTGATATCAGTGAGTTTGACGTTAATGGGAATGCAAATGGAAGAAGATACAAGAAGATTTTTGAGGATACTTTTGACAGTTTTGATGAGTGTAAAGGACTCCCCGAGGCAAAAATTGTGAGCGGGGATTTGGCAATGGGCACTATTGGTTAGTTGATCCTTTTTCACCAGCAAATACGAATTTATGTTGAAACACTTTTTGAATATAACACCTATTGTAATATTCGCACTGACTTTTTTTTATAGATTACGTGGCTTTTGATACTCGTTTTTAAAAATTATAAATGATTCCGTTTCTGTCTACTTTTTGTTTGTTTGATGGATTAATAATATTTAAAAACACACCGATGCAAATTTTCGAAAAAAAAATTAAATACTGTCACTTTTTTTAATCCGTTACTCGTCTTATTAACGATTGTCTATTAGCTACTTTTAAGAAATTGAGATTAATTGATTTGCCAGTTATTCAAGCTATATTTTAATTCAGTTAACGATAAAAAAATACTTTCAGTTGGTCGTGTCGTTTTTGCGTTCAGTTTTCTAAATTGAAAGTTTTCCAACAGTTTATTTAGGCGGTTTAATTTTTCAAACTTACTTTTAAAATAGCAATTGAGCTCAAATTATTCAAGTGCTCAAGTGTTAAACTTCCAAAAATGTATGTTCTCTTTTTCTGAGCTTATCATTTTTTCTTTGAATATCGGTTAATTTCTGCAGCTTTTGTTCTTGAAGCAAATTAAATCAATTTTGTTGACCTTTTTTTAATCTTCTGTTAGATTTCTGTGTAACTTTTTGCTTCAGCGTAGCCGTTTCAACTGTGAAAAAAATGCTGTGAAAAGTTTGGCGAGTTTTTGAATCTAGGTCAAATCTTGAAATTTATCCGGGTCAAATTTTGATTAGATTATATCAAAACCTTTTGATTTCTTTTGCAAAACGTTAGATAAATTTCAATTAACTTGAAGTTTTTACTCTCGCTAACTTTTCAGCCTTTTTCGTGTTCAAGATTTTGATATTTTAGGCTACTTGAACGGCAAATATCCCGGATACGTCATCTTCGTCTTCGAATCCACCCTCCCCTCCAAGGCCAGCTCATGGGAAGTTAGAGACCACTTCGTCGAATGGAGAGACTTCCTCAAATCAGTATCCAAGACTTTTGACCCTTCAACTGGTGTCACCAACATCGAATTCGCAAGTGACAAGTTCGACGCTGCTTTCATGGAGATAGCGGCCAAGATGGGTTCTTTTTATAGCATGGGTAAATAAACTCAGAGCCTGCATTCTGTTCAAATTACAGAAAATTTCCAAAAACTTAAAAAGTGCTTCAAAAACTAAGTCTAAATTATTGAGTGTGACGGTTATCGTGGGATCATAATCGAACAAAAAACAAAGTATTTTTAAAAAATTATCAGAGATTAGAGAAAAACGAAAGGAAAAAGTACTGGCTTTCGTTTTAAAAAAAGAGAGGAATTATATTTGAAAAAGTAAGAAACCTATTTGGCTTCCGAAGTCTAAATGAGTAGTTTTAGTTGTCCTAGCTTCTTTCAGGTTCGTTGACTAAAAATAAGATATTGCCATTAATATCTTGGAATTACTAATAAATATAGAAAACACAAATATTTTTTCTAATTGCCTTGAAAAGAGTATCAGATCTATGAGAGCAAAAGTTCGAAATTTAACTTGTTCCAGCGGCGCCAACTGTTTTTTAACCTACGTTTCAGTGGTGGCTATTTCAACTGTGATTCTGGTGCTGGCATTTTTCACAGCCAGTCTGAAGTACCTTCTGGTTATCATCACTACTGTGCTCTCCAGTGTGCTCACTCTCTTTGGCTCTTTCTTCTACTTCGGAGTCAAGGTAAAATAGCTCCCAAAATTGCCCCTCCCCCCCCCCCCCCCTTCACCTCCCAGATAGACCAAGTTAACATCCTCCACATCAGCGTTTAATTCGGTTCAGATTTGCAAAGCAATGAGTGTAAAATGCTCGATTTGGGGGATATTAATTGGGCCAAAAAATTTAACGTCTATTTCAATTTTTCCCTCCCAAAGTGGGGAAGGGGGAGGGGGTCTTGATCGGATGGGGGTCGGGATGAGGAGAAATATGAAGGGATCATTCGAAACACCAATTTGTTTTGTATTTAAGGTGGGGGCGATTGAGATAGTGGGGGCGTCTATTCTGGTGGGCAGCTCAGTGGACTACGTGTTCCATCTGGTCGACTCCTACTCCACATTCAGTCGCAGAAACGAACAAGACGACGATGAAGATGACTCAATGAGTGAGTGGCATTCTTATCGCATTCAATTGACTCCTTGGCTCTTTTTCCTTCCCCCCCCCCCCTCACCTCAGACGAGCTTCAATTTTTTAGTGTAACGAGTGGTTTTACGAGGTTGATTATGAAGACTAAATATGTTTGTCATGGCCTAATTAGTCTTTATATCAATTTTCATAACAATCGGACAATGTGGTCAACAAACTTACTTGTAAAAATTTGCAGGTGGGGGGGGGGGAAGGAAAAAGAGCCGACTCCTTTGCGAATCTGACTTTAGCACATGATTTTTCTGAAATATTCGAAAACTTGTTTCTGAAAGTTCAAAGTAAAACAAGAAAAACCGATTTTTGTGCCAAGTAGCTCAGTTGTCTGTACATAAAAATAAAAAAAAACAGTCAATTTGTTTGCATTGTTGGATTTTCTTTTCATAAAGTTTTGTTGCGAGAAAAAGCTACAGCAGAAAATTATTCTCACATATTTAGAAAATTAATTCGGCCAACATCTTTCAGGGTATTTTTGCCGATACTTTTTTTTAGGTATAAAGCCTCCATTGTGACTCAAACTTTTATCCCAGTAAAAAAAAACGGAGCACAAAAACTGAAGTTATTTTTTTGAAAGAATATTGTTCAGTTATGTGTGGTCTTTTTATAGCTTACTTCCAACTGCGCAAGCTGAACTGCCAACGTGCAATGAACCGAATTGGACTTAGCATAATCAGCAGCAGCCTCACCACCTCCTTAGGCTGCGTGCCCCTCATTTTCGCCGGCTTGAACCCCCTTCGCGTATTCGGGATTCTCATCATGATTTCGTCATCATCAGCACTTTTGTTCACACTTTTGTTCGCCCTTCCCCTCCTGGCGATTTTGGGTCCCGTTGGATCCCAAACAGGCCTTGTCAGCCGGTCAATCACACTGGCTATTGTAAGTGTTGCGCTCGGACTGATATTGGCATTTGTGTTAATACTTGAAGCAAGCGGAACTATTACCATTTACAATCCAAATGGTCTTTAATTTAAATTCAATAATTGCATTAGTTTCACGAGCTAGATTGAGGACGATTGTCATGAATTATTGACCGAATAATTGAAAATTTTCAGCGTATCACAAATTTTTTATTTCCAAAACAATTGAATACTGATTTGTGATTAGTCAATGAAAGTTTCATTTATTCATTCCTGTTGTATTGAGAAACTGCGTTGAGGAAATTGCTATTGCCTTGCAGAAAAATTGTTTTAATAGTGCTTAGACTGCAAAAAATATATGATTTTTTTTCGGAAATTATTCAGCACTAATGTGACTTTTCTTCATGTTGAAAGTTATTTTTTGCAGTCTTATTCTAATATTTCTAATTTAATTCAGTCAGTAATATTTAAATGGTTGTATAAATTAGTAGTCGTTAACTAATAGCTTAAAAAATTTATCACAGAATTAATAAGAATTTGTAATTTAGTTCAAAGTTTTAAGAATAAGATGAGAATGCCGGTGGTAATCATCAGTGTCTGCAGCTCAGGATTAAGTAGTTGCGAATGACCCAGAACAATATAGCCGACTGAAACATAATAATCAGAAAAAATTGGTATCTACTTGGCAATATCCACCCATTTCGAGAAAGGGGGGAGATTGATAAGTAGATCCCAATTGGTCAATTTTTCGACCAATCAGAATGCACAGCAAAATTAGAATTCTCAATAGGAAGCTCAGTGCTAATTTACTGCATTTATTTATGGGGGGTGGAGATTCTTAAGTAGGTACCATTGAGGGGGGGGGGGGGGGGGAGGGGGTGTTGAGATTGTTAAGTAGATCCAAAAATTGTTTTCAAGAATGAAACAGACTCAGTTATTATTAACACAACTCAAACAATAAGAAAACTCATCTCGTAAGAACACCGATAAGAAATCTGATCATCGGTCTTATGAACCTCAAAAAAAGAAATTATTTTCATCTGACTTCTTAATCCCTAACGCCCACCCTCCTATGGTATCAAAATTATGTATCCCTATACAGGACTAACGAAACAATGAATCGAATGAAAAAATACTACCTTAATAACAAAATTCACATAGCAAAATTCACTTTGCGCAGATTTTGAAATTAACAAAAAACTGAGAAAGTTTCAGCGTAAAGAAATTGTTCAGTTCATTTAGCTGATAGTAATTGCTTTGTTATGTTGTTATTGGTTCTGGGACAAATTAGCACAAATCTGGTTCTCGGAAAAGAATGATTTCTCAATATTTTTTTTGAAAAATGTCTTGGGAGTTTTAAAATTTGAAGGTTGCTGGCCTATAAAAATCTGGAGGTTAAAGGTTGCTGGCCTTTAAAATCCAATTTCAGTAAATTTCGGCTGCAGTAAATTGGAATCATAATCTTTTGTGGATGTAATATTTTTTATAAATTGTCTTAATTACCTTTCTGGAGTGTTTCTGGCTCATTCAAAACTTCGTAAGGCGGAATTGAGAATCGGAAGAGTCCAAAGTCGCTTGGGTTTTCATAGTCCATTACAGTCAGTTTCCAATCGCCAGTCCAGAAATCACTGTTCGACTTACTCAAGTTCCCGAGACCAATTGTTGTGCGGTCGGATATGGACCTGAAAAACAAGGGAAAAGTGAGCCTTTTGAATATATCGAGACATTGGAAATAAAGAGAAAACGGTGAATTTTTAACTAACCGAGACTATTTACTACTTTTGTTCCCCAACTTTTATCGCCACATTTTATCATGGTTTGGGAGTTAACTCTAATTAATTTAAAAACTCCATCTGTACTGCGCCATGATTGCTTTTAGAAAATGCCCGAAACAAAAATAAGAAGTTAGTTGAAGAGTGTAGGAGTACAAATAGATGTTTCAGTACAAATGTTTCACTACAAAAATGGAGCAAAAAAGAGGGGCTTCACCTCTTTGACATTTGCAATATGAATTTTTCAAAATAACAGAATTGAAACAGCACAAACTTTCCATCTTTTAAATTTGGGTTTTAAAAGCATCTGTAGAACTGTGATTTTAACCCTTGTCTCGGGTAGTCCTGTTTTTTTTTACTATTTACCCAAGTTCTGCAATTGTCAGAGCGTTCCTAATTATGTTGTTGTTAGTTGGTGTTTTGGTGACTGCAAAACAATCAAGTCAGTAATTTTAATTTGAGAAGGAAACAAGACTGCTCGTATCAATTACCTGAAAGTTCAGACTGTTTTTTCAGGTCGATGGAGTAGTGATCGCTATAAAGAAAGTGACATAATTTAAAAAAATAAAGTTTTTTTTAAACGATCTTTCCACGCGCTCTTAAATACAAAGCTAAGTAATTTTGCATTAGCAAAGTATCAAATAGACCAAATAGCATGCCTCATTTCAATTTGAAACAACTGTTAAGACTATTGAAATCTCCACTTCTGCGTTAATAGCACGAAATAGATCGCGCGTTAATTATCGCAAATTACCATTAGGCTCCTATAAAAATACGAACAAGTGTGCTCGTGTGTAAGAGCAAAGCCCTGAATGTTCCGGTTGCTCATTAGCCTATATCCATTAAATGTTTGGAAAAAGAAAAAATTGAAAAACTATGAATTCTACATAAAATCAAATGTCAAGTGTGAAATTAATACGACCGATTAGCTAGCCTCAATTTAATTTGGAACAATTTGTTGAGTGGGATAATTCGCCACGCATAAACAACTCCTGCTAAACTTTCAGCATAACAAGCAGACATCATGATTACTTGCAAGCATTGATTCATGGTCTGTTACAAAGTTCTTCGAGGAGCGGGCTGTTTCAACTTGTCAACTAGATCTTACTCAACTCCTCAGCTGAATTCCTTTATTTTCAAGAAGCTCCACATTTCAACGGAGATGGAGGAGTTGTCTTGAGCTGACCCAAATTTGCAAGATGGGAGTGGTTTTTTCACCATCATCAATTTTTCTCATTCTTTGCCTTCTCGGTTTCCTGCATTCACAAAGTATTTACCATGCTTGTTTAAAATAGGAGTTGTTTACAGACTTTGCACTGGCACAATTAGATAAAATCCTAGATACCTTGAGCAAATGGATCAGGTGCGGATCTAGGATTTTTTGACCTTTCTTTTAGCTATATTGACCAGAGTGATGTTCTAAGCTCTCTCAAATCATTAGTAAGACTCTATTTCGACCAAATTTTCTGGCAGCAGACAAAGTTTCTAAAAAAATCGCCGAAAAATTGTTTTTCTGTCTTTTTTAAAGAATAATTTGACAAAAAATTGCTTTTTGGCAGCAGAGAACCTCTCAAAATTACATTTATTGGGCTCAAGAAACCATTAGAAAAATTTCAGGAGCAGTCAGCCGAAAATGGAGATCTTAAAACAGGTTACCATTGCTAAGGTACCATTTCATTGTGTGCATAGCGACAAGCCGTTGCAAGCAACAACTCATCCAAGAGATTCGTAGCAGTTGTAAATAAAACGACTAATCGCAGCACGCGACGATTCGAAGCAGGCAAAATTTAATAGCTGTAAAACCTTTGAAAATCATAAAAAGTTTGATGAAATATATAAATAGAGAAACAAAGAAACTGAAAACTAAAATTGAACAAGAGGCTCTCAAGTTGCTTGAGTTTGTTTTTGTTGCTATAATGTTTAGGGATTTCAACTATTCTGAATTGAAGTTTATCGTATTTTGCCACAATGACACTAATTTATTCTCCGAGAGACTTTGCTTTGTTCTGAGGAGTTAGATACCATTTTTAATCTTAGAACGGGCACACCCTATTTCCAATTAGAAAACCCGGTGTCATCCTTTGACCAAATTGTGTATTTTTTGTCTTCCTTTTTTGTCGTTACCGAACTGAGTCAAGAGTGAAACAGGGAATTGTCCAACCCCTATGCGACCTCAAAGGGGTGTTCCAACCCAAATTGAATCGAAATCTTTCATTAAGGAGGAATCTTCTTTAAATAAGAAGTTTTAATTCAAAAATGCGGACTCTCCGCTTTTGTCGGAAAACTCACAGCATAAAACAACCATGCCAATTTCAAAGTCGAGCTCAGATATTAGAGTCAGAGCAACGAATGAGCTTAGAAGCATGCGCTTTTTACACGGTCTCTTCGAGCATCGCCAACTGGATTCATTCGTTATGTTGTTGTGGCGGTTTAGGTTGAAAATAATTCCATTTTTGTTCAGCTGCTGTTTTTTTCCCGCTCATGACCAAAAACAAATCGGTATCAGCGAGGAAAATAATTTGTGAGATATAATTGAAAGGAAAGAGTAGAAATTAAATTGTATAAGTTGATGTTTTTCTTTATTTACTCTTATCTTTACTGTTATTATTCTGACTTTCGTACCGAAAGTAACGGAATTTTTGTGCTCGGGATAGTTTTCTTTTCTTCAGACAAATTTCGACTTTTTAACTAGCCATTTTTGACTGTGCCAATTTTTTTAATATCATTCTAAAAGTATTGTTGTCCTGAGCTTAAACTTGAAAAGATATTTCACCTGTGATCATTTTTCGTAAAGTTATGAGGGTATAAAAATTACCATTTTGGCTAATTTGGGACAATTAACGAGCGATATTTTGCGCTACTAACGCGTAAGCGGATATTCAATTCGTCTTAGAAAGCGTTCAAAATTGGTTGAAGAAAGCCTATTTGCCATAATTGGTTTGTTACTAGTTGCTGAATCTGTCACCTTGTAATTTATATAGCGTTTGGGGAAATGATTAATATGAAAAATCTCAATTTTTTTTCGTTTTATTGTATAACATTCAATTTTTTCAAGTTGTTACTGCTCCATAGACCTTAAAAGGCGGTCGGAACATTCAAGGCTTCTCCCTGATACGGGCATTCTTGTTTCATTTCGTTTTGGTTGTTATTTCAAAAGTGGAATAAGTTAAAATCTTCGTTCTATCGGTTTTTACACCCCTCAAAGCCACCGCAGAACACTTTGTTCAATCAGCATACCACAATTAATTGTGCTGCTAACTGCGCCTTGCTTGAAATTGACGCTTGGTGCGAATTTTCGCTTCATGCACTCTAATGTCTTAAGTCAGATTCTGAGTTGATTCCCGAATAATTTTGCTTTACATTTAATGTCGTAACATTTGCAAAATTTTTTGCTAATCCTTTTCATGATGTGAAAATTAACCACCCTGCAAAAAAATCTTCTGTTAACTTTACAGTAAAAGTAGAAAAGAGTGGCAGATGGGTAATTTTTAATCTGATTCCTTTGAATTCATGAGCGCGTTTTTGTTTGTGGGCTACTAGTAAATACGTCTTTTGAAGTAATTTTTCCTACTTTTAAAAAAAGACTTGCTATCGTTTTTTGATCTCCACCTGAAGCTATTGGTGAGCCAATGAAAATTGAAAACTTACACTCGATAACTGGCGCTGCAAATGTTGGATGTCACTGGACAGTTTCTGGAACAAGGCTGACAGGCTTTAAATCTATCCTTGTCGCTTCCACTCTCAAACCCGTCTTCTCTGGAATTTTTTGTTTTTGGCTCTCGCATCATATCCACAAACTTGGTTCCTTTTCGAGCGGTAGATTAAATTTTCAATATCGATAATTTTTATTATTTCCGCATATTTTTTTTGATATATAGAGACTCAATTGTAAATTTAAAATATCTTAAGAAGAAAGAAAAATCATTTAAATATAGAAAAAAATTACAAAAATTTTCAAAATTTTCAAACTGGTTTTTCTTGACATTGAGAAATGTTTATGGATTTTTTAAAATGTTCAGATTACAACTGAAAGAACTTTAATATAATATATCAGTCATTTCCGATGATTAATTGTGACAGCTGATTGTGCTCGGAAAACGAAAAAAAAATCACTTTCGAAGACAAAATTCCTCCCCATTTTTTGATTTGTCGGATCAATAATATTTCTTTAAAGTTTTCCTGGCAGATGTTTTTAGTGTTGACTTGATATTGTAATCTAGCGCTCTGTTTTTCCTTTTTCAAATGGAGGCATGATTTTGAGGTTGTATGTAATTGTGAATGTATTCGATTGCGAGTGTCGATCGAAGAATTGGCTGATTGTCGGGTAGTAGGGGGGACCCTGGGATATTTTATGTTCTCTACTAATCCCCAATGATAGACATGAAGAGAGATTGCATATCACACAAACAACGAAATCTAAAGAAAAACTTCGTCAAAAACGTCCTAAATTCGTCATTTTACGTTTTTTATGTATTTGTTAAAAGTTTGTTTGAGAAAACTTTCGACAGAGCAAATTCGGATCAATTTACCAATCGTTAGTTGAAAAAAGATGAATCTAATTTTTCAGCGAGGGGTTAATTGAAAAATTCCTGGAAACTGATTATTTTTTTTGGAGCTTCCCTCATACACCAAAAGTAGTTTTCGTTCCCCTAAAAATGGCAGAAAATTGGACTCAAACGCCAAGATTTTGTCGACCAAAATCATAGTTGCTGTGAAAGAGCCAAACATTTTGATTTTGTGATTGTTCACGTGATTTAAAATTAAGGCTAAATTATTCTATTCTCTTTTCGTCTGCTATAACGCAATTTTTTATACGGTGGAAGGGGCGTTTTTCGAATGTTTTAGATCTAAATTTTGTTTCAAAAAAATGAAAAGCAAATCACTTACGAAATTTGACGACCGGTACTTTTTTGATAGATTTGATCTTCATTTTAAAAATATTTACTCAATAACTCTCGATTTACTGATTACTGGATATTGATTTAAAAAAGCCGAGAAGAGAAACAACAAAGCTGGTTTATTAACCAATTTTTGCTTGAAAGGTGTGCACAATGTACAAATGTTCTATCATTGCAAAATTCACTGAAATCTGACTGGAAATTTCATTTATCGCTCGGCTGATTTTTAATTGAAAAAATCGGTTCAACCATGAAATGGTAGAATTTATCTATTTATTTATTTACAGAAGTGTATCTCATCTTCAACCGATTTTGTTTTACCGCCCTGTTTGATTTCACCATTTCGATCATCACGGCGGGTGGTGGGGGCTTTAAGATTATATTATTAATTAATGTAGGATGCATGTCAATTTTTCTCGATGTCTACCCTATCAAAGATTACTATATTTTTTTGTTTTAGCTAGTATTACAGCTTATAGATTTAAAAATTTTCACAAAAAATTATAACGAAAACCGTGAGCGCCATTTTTTGAAGGTTTGACAGACATCAGCATAATTTTTACACTCCGTACGCGCTTTTTAGTACAAATTGGAACAAAATGCTTCAAGGTCATTGTGGGATAGGATCATAAGGCTGATTATTTTTTTTAGCTTGATGTTGAAGAAACTCTGAGAGTTGGGACGGGTCTTTCTACAATCTGCAGCTGATTTCAAATCTCTAACAGCTCCAAATGCAGATCTGAATGTTTGAAGAAAACGCTCAAAAAATCAATTGGCCTCTAAATCATCGACCCGGGTTCAGTTGACAGGAAAAATTATCGCTAAATCAGAGATATCGCAGCCATTACCATCTATGGTTCAGTCTATGATCAGGGTCACTTTATTCATGATCAGCGCTAACGCATCGCTGAATTAGCGCTAAATTTTCAGGTCTGAATCAGACATAAATCATCTATAAATCAGAGATGGATTTTCTCTGCTATAACCCCGAAAACCTATGAAGTCCTAAAAAAATCCTGACTACCCGGGCTGAGGTGTCCGACTCATGATTCGACCGAAACCTTCCAACGATGTCCTATTTTCGTCGCAACTCACATTGCAAAACTAAGATTGCAATCGATTGCAATCAGTTATTATAAAGTTGTTCTACTAGTTAAAAATCTATTGTGTGTAATCCATTTAGACACTGAAATGGATAATATAGGGATTTTATGCAGTTCAGAAAAATTGATTATGAAGTCTTAAAAATTGATTTTTTGCGGTATAAAATCTGCTTAAAACCGATTATAATGCATTTTCTAAGGACCCAAAAAATCACTTTTTTTAATCTAAAATAGGATTATATTTAAAAAAAAAAAGATTTTTCTACTTTTGAAAGCATGCTGTTTGAAAACTCAAAACGAAAATTAAAATCACACCAAAAGAAACAAAGAATGAAAATAATCATAAGATACAAAATTGTATGAACGAAATTTTGAGCATAAAAACAAATTCATGAAAATCATCAATAAAAACAAAATGTTGGGGGCAAATATATACAATAAAAGCAAAAAAAATCAGTAATAATCCAAAAATTCCAAAAACTATCAAAACACCATCTTTTTCCAGGCAAGTTAAGTTGCTCAAGACCTTCAAATACCAAAGCTAACACATTTCTACTTTTTCTTTAAAAAACTAGGTTTTTCGGTTGTTTTCAGCAGTTTGTTTTTACAGTTTTTTTAACTTTAAGGATAACTCAATGGTTTTTTGATGATTGTATTGACACGTAACAAAACTTTGAAACTGAATTTTTTTCAGCGCTGATTCAGGAATTTATCATGGCTAAATTGTCCATGACTAGCGCTGAGAATAATAGACATGAAATAACCATATGACCATATGAATAATAGACATGAGTCAATGCTAAAATTTTTATAAAATTGGGATTAGCCAATATTTTTTCCGCAAAACTGAGATATCTCTGAATCAGCGAATGCGTTTCTTGTCAACTCAACCCGGGCACCCAAGGAGCAGTTTTGGTGTATGTTTTTTGTGACAAAATTTGATTTGCAAATTAGCAGGTTACAATTAAGTAGATGTGCCCTTCGAAGTATTATTAGGGGTGTTAGCATGAACCGAAAAAGTATTACAAAACAATTTAGAGGTAGCATCCAAATTTTAATACTCAGTAGAGCAAAAAAAATAATAAAATTTTTTGACGGACTTGCTGGAAACTTTTTTATTCAAGTATGAGAGTTGCCTAAGATTTATAAACTTCCCCGCTTTTTCAATGTCGGCGCAATCATTTTATCCTATTAAATCCTAATGCAAGATTTACCACAATAGATTTATCGATGTATTGAAATAATTAGACATAATCTGGTATGAGACATAAGTTTTTTATTGTTTATCAAAAACCATGCAAACCTATTTTTTCAAAAAAAAAAAACAAAAAAAAAACGCTGTCAAACTCGGTTCATTTCAAATTTGGTTGGTTAGAATTGACCAAGCTCGTTGGTTAGGTTCACTAATCGTCATTGGCATTTTGTTTTAATGCCGCTTGTGTAAGCTTTTACCCGCACCGTGCGTCTATAGATTATTGCGTCTAGTGCGTCTATATCCATATATGGAAATTGTATGACTGGTGTTTTTTTTTCAGAAAACAAAAATAAAAAAAGTCAGTTTTCAGTCGTAGCAGCTCAAACAACGCTTAAATGTTTTGCCAGTAGTTGAATTGATTGTTCAAAGCTTCTTTTTTTCACAAAAAATTTCTAAAAAAAAATTCTAATCATACAATTTCCATATATAGCATTTTTTTCATACCATTTTTTTTCCTTTTTTTATGAAGAGATACCAATTTCGATACCAAAACAACTATAAAATACCTTTAAAATTCGATTAAACTCATTTTACAAAAATGTATGAAATTTGTATGACAAGCATTTTTCCATAGACTAAGTGTAGGAAATTGTATGATTAGCATTTTCGGTCTATGGAGGTCAACCCGGGTTTCTCAATATACGGTGATTATCGGCTCGTAATTTTTCAGATCATCACATGGGTGTTGTGCAAGTTCGTTAGTTAACATTATCGTTATCAGCATTTTTTAAAATTACTGTTGCGGATGTTTTTTACTTATATAGCGATTAAACGACTTGTTCTACAAGGCAATTTTCAAATTGAAGATTCTTAACGGCTTCTTCTTTTTGTGGCTATTAGTATCGGATTGCTTTCCGCAATTTTTTTAAAAAAATTTTATTCCGGCTTTCGAAGAAAGTGAGAAATATATATGCTTGGGATGGTTTTTCAGATCAATTACACAGAACTTGACTGCTTATCAACATCGATTCTATAATTTTCGTATGCTTGTAGTTCCGACCATTGAAAGTATTTGGTAGAGTGCTTGTGTGTGTCTTTATATTCTTGTTTTCCTTTTGATTGAAAGGTTCGAGTGATGTATCATATCAAAGTTTTTTGGTCGTGATTTCAACGTTAGAAAATTCAAAAAACTTTTTCGCGTCGAGAAAAAGTCTTGGAAATTTTTTGATATTTGTCCTAAAATACAAGACTTATTTGATTTTTTTTTGTATTTTTAAATATGGTCGTCGGGTTTTCTGTGCTATTAGCACAGAAACCGGCTATCCTTGTGCTGTGTTTTGCTCGTTCTGATATCCGCAGATTTCGCTGCAATTCCAAGCACTTATCAGGGCAGAGTTTCTTTCAATTCAATGAGGTTTACTAGTGCCTTTGATGATGAACCTATTTCTGTACCTATTTCTTTAGATGATGAATCTATTTGTATAGAATCTACTTCGATAAGAGGTTTTAGTTGATAGTGGTAAGTTTGAAAATTGAAAGCCAATTCAGCTGCTAAATCTTTTCAGTTTCAATGTGCATGGTTAAAAATTGTTCAAAAAAGTGCACTTATTTGATCGTTTTGAAATAAATTTTAGATTTTGTTCATTGTGGTTGTTTTATATTGCTAGCATGCTAGCGTGTGATTCCTATTTCCAAAATTGCTAGTGAACTAATCATGCATAAACATTTTTCCCATATTGTGATTCGACTTTCGCAAATGATGTATGTACAAACTTTTATATGGCTTGAAAAGTTTGAGTTGCTCGATAAGCTTGGAGGAATCTTGAACATGCTTATTTCACTACTAGAAAAATTATAATTCTGTTCTGTTTGATGAGGATTTTATAAAAAACCAATAAATTATATCCGCTCTAACGCATTCAAAATTAACCGAAAATTGACCCAATAAGTTTTTCAACTCTTCATGTTGTGGTCTCACAAAACTTATGTCCCCTATAAAAACCCAGAAAAATGTAACTTCACAAAAAAACAAGGCAGCCAAAAGGACAGTTTTCGAAACTCCAAAACACATATTTGAAAGCATGAGTCAATGCTAAAATTTTTATAAAATTGGGATTAGCCATTATTTTTCCGCAAAACTGAGATATCTCTGAATCAGCGAATGCGTTCCTTGTCAACTCAACCCGGGCACCCAAGGAGCAGTGTTGGTGTATGTTTTTTGAGACAAAATTTGATTTGTAAATTAGCAGGTTACAATTAAGTAGATGTGCCCTTCGAAGTATTATTAGGGGTGTTAGCATGAACCGAAAAAGTATTACAAAACAATTTAGAGGTAGCATCCAAGTTTTAATGCTCAGTAGAGCAAAAAAAATTATTAAAACTTTTTGACGGACTTTCTGGAAACTTTTTTATTCAAGTATGAGAATTTGCCTAAGATTTATAAACTTCCCCGCTTTTTCAATGTCGGCGCAATCATTTTATCCTGTTAAATCCTAATGCAAGATTTACCACAATAGATTTATCGAAGTATTGAAATAATTAGTCATAATCTGGTTTGAAACATAAATTTTTTATTGTTTATCAAAAACCATGCAAAACTATTTTTTCAAAAAAAGCAAAAAAAAACGCTGTCAAACTCGGTTCATTTCAAATTTGGTTAGTTAGAATTGACCAAGCTCGTTGGTTAGGTTCACTAATCGTCATTGGCATTTTGTTTTAATGCCGCTTGTGTTAGCTTTTACCCGCACCGTGCGTCTATAGATTATTGCGTCTAGTGCGTCTATATCCATATATGGAAATTGTATGACTAGTGTTTTTTTCAGAAAACATTAATAAAAAAAGTCAAAGTTTTCAGTCGTAGCAGCTCAAAAAACGCTTAAATGTTTTGCCAGTAGTTGAATTGATTGTTCAAAGCTTCTTTTTTTCACAAAAAATTTCTAAAAAAAATTCTTATCATACAATTTCCATATATAGAAATTGTATGGTTAGCATTTTTTTCATACCATTTTTTTCCCTTTTTTTATGAAGAGATACCAATTTCGATACCAAAAAAACTTTAAAATACATTTGAAATTTGATTAAACTCATTTTACAAAACTGTATGAAATTTGTATGACTAGCATTTTTCCATAGACTAAGTGTATGAAATTGTATGATTAGCATTTTCGGTCTATGGAGGTCAACCCGGGTTTCTCAATATACGGTGATTATCGGCTCGTAATTTTTCAGATCATCACATGGGTGTTGTGCAAGTTCGTTAGTTAACATTATCGTTATCAGCATTTTTTAAAATTACTGTTGCGGATGTTTTTTACTTATATAGCGATTAAACGACTTGTTCTACAAGGCAATTTTCAAATTGAAGATTCTTAACGGCTTCTTCTTTTTGTGGCTATTAGTATCGGATTGCTTTCCGCAATTTTTTTAAAAAAATTTTATTCCGGCTTTCGAAGAAAGTGAGAAATATATATGCTTGGGATGGTTTTTCAGATCAATTACACAGAACTTGACTGCTTATCAACATCGATTCTATAATTTTCGTATGCTTGTAGTTCCGACCATTGAAAGTATTTGGTAGAGTGCTTGTGTGTGTCTTTGTATTCTTGTTTTCCTTTTGATTGAAAGGTTCGAGTGATGTATCATATCAAAGTTTTTTGGTCGTGATTTCAACGTTAGAAAATTCAAAAAACTTTTTCGCGTCGAGAAAAAGTCTTGGAAATTTTTTGATATTTGTCCTAAAATACAAGACTTATTTGATTTTTTTTTTGTATTTTTAAATATGGTCGTCGGGTTTTCTGTGCTATTAGCACAGAAACCGGCTATCCTTGTGCTGTGTTTTGCTCGTTCTGATATCCGCAGATTTCGCTGCAATTCCAAGCACTTATCAGGGCAGAGT
Organism: Symsagittifera roscoffensis; assembly: GCF_963678635.1. Classification (NCBI taxonomy): domain Eukaryota; kingdom Metazoa; phylum Xenacoelomorpha; order Acoela; family Convolutidae; genus Symsagittifera; species Symsagittifera roscoffensis. The sequence continues at coordinate 4,068,851 of NC_087063.1, read as the reverse complement.
TTCTTTCAATTCAATGAGGTTTACTAGTGCCTTTGATGATGAACCTATTTCTGTACCTATTTCTTTAGATGATGAATCTATTTGTATAGAATCTACTTCGATAAGAGGTTTTAGTTGATAGTGGTAAGTTTGAAAATTGAAAGCCAATTCAGCTGCTAAATCTTTTCAGTTTCAATGTGCATGGTTAAAAATTGTTCAAAAAAGTGCACTTATTTGATCGTTTTGAAATAAATTTTAGATTTTGTTCATTGTGGTTGTTTTATATTGCTAGCATGCTAGCGTGTGATTCCTATTTCCAAAATTGCTAGTGAACTAATCATGCATAAACATTTTTCCCATATTGTGATTCGACTTTCGCAAATGATGTATGTACAAACTTTTATATGGCTTGAAAAGTTTGAGTTGCTCGATAAGCTTGGAGGAATCTTGAACATGCTTATTTCACTACTAAAAAAATTATAATTCTGTTCTGTTTGATGAGGATTTTATAAAAAACCAATAAATTATATCCGCTCTAACGCATTCAAAATTAACGAAAATTGACCCAATAAGTTTTTCAACTCTTCATGTTGTGGTCTCACAAAACTTATGTCCCCTATAAAAACCCAGAAAAATGTAACTTCACAAAAAAACAAGGCAGCCAAAAGGACAGTTTTCGAAACTCCAAAACACATATGATATTGATTACAGGTATAATATATATTTTCGATATGGAGCTGCAGACGTCAATTTTTTGTCAGATGATATAACGTTCTGTTAAAAATTTTGTTTTTAGTCAGAAGTTAAACATTTTTATTCGAGAAAAAAAATCACGCTAAACACAAATATCCTCTCCCTTCCTTCGAAAGTCGAACAGTAAGGGTATCTGGTTTTAAAAGCTCTAATCATTTTTGACAATTGTGATTGATTATTATGATATATTAAGTAGTCATTTTTTAGCTTTTCGAAATTGCCAAAGTCACAATAGTCACAAGCATTAGTTCAACGAGTGATTTCAATTAGATTAAGTGTACTTCTCCGACCATTTCAACTACAGAGAGTATGTAACTTTCACACCCACCATTACAACGGATCACATGGCTCTTCTTGTTGAACCAGTCATACAGCAACGACACAGAAAGACTCACGGATACTTCAGAGATACAGGAGCACATAATATCCACAGTTTGAACCACGCCGTAAATAATTGTGATTTCTCTGAAGTTCTAACTTCGGAAAATACAAACCTAGCAGCCAACTCCCTCATCAATTAACTAATTTCCCTGCTCGACATGCAGTGTCCGAAAAGAAGAGCGAAGTTGTTTGAGAATGACCCACCACATATAACTCCTTTCGTGAAGTTTCTTCTGATGAAAAAACAGAAAGCAACGAGAAGCGGCAGAATGGAATAAGCGATACAAATATCAGCTAAGATTGGCCAGTCGATACTTGTTAACACCAAACATCAAAAAGGTCAACGAGGATCAGGCTCGTAGTGGAGAGCAGTCAAATACCACCAAAGTCGGAGTAGCAAAAACTCAAATCACTCGACTCTCGATTTCGACCCTGAAGACTGGAACTCATATTTCACGCGAGTATCCACGATTGGTTAATATATCGAATCACAGTTTCATCCAACAACAGGCGGAGCACTAACTTCCAGTCTGGGACAAATGTACAGAGCGAACCGCAAAATCAAGAAATTTCGAGTGGGCATGACGAATTACCTTACTGGATTTTCAAGAACAACGCACATGCTCTTTCCGAAGCCGTTCAACATGTTTTCAACATCAGCCTTTCCACAATGACAATCCCAGATATTTTCAAATTCTCACGTGTCATTCCAATTCTGAAAGTCACAAATCCGAAGCTACCTGGCCAGTTCCGCCCCGTGCTATCAGTAGAGTTTTTGAGAGACTCGTTTACGATTTGTTCATATCAAGAAAGTATAACTCCTAACTACGAACAAATCAGTTCGGTTTTCGAGAAAACTCATCTAAAGAGTGCGCTCTCGTTCAAGTGCTCAATTCTTGTAGAGACCACGACGCGATGAAATCAAAACAACTGTGCTAATGTCAATGGACCTTAGTAAAGCTTTTGACAGAGTGCATCACGATCAAATAATCAAGGCAATGCATGATTTGGGCTACGACGCGTATCGTCTCAACTTCATAGCCAGCTTTCTCTACAACCGCCAATATTTTGTAGAACATCGGCGCCACAGATCGAGAATTATTAGTACCAACTGCGGAGTGCCACAAGGAACTGTTTTGTGGCCGGTGCTCTTCAACATTGTCTACGATGCTTTGCAGCTACCTGAAACTATTAACGGAAGCCTGTCAAATTCTGCTGACGACGGAAATGTTCTCATACCCGTAGATGAACATGTGAAAAAAACTATCGAAGAGATTGTAAAACACATAAACGATTGGTGTGAGAGAAACAATTTTCTCTTGAATGTAAATAAAACTAAGTTCATGATGATTTACCATGGGAGACCAGATGAAATCGATATTAGAAAACAGATAGAATCCAGCCGGAAAATCTTAAGTGTGACGTTTGATCCTAAACTCAACTTTGCTAGTCACGTTGAGTCAGTTCGAAACCGCGCGTCACAGAACCTCTATCTCTTGTATAAGCTCAAATGTCTAGGTTATGAGAAAAAAGAACTCGAACTACTATACAAGTTGCTGTTTCTGTCTGTTTTGACCTATTTCGTGAGCGTTTGGGATGGAATGAGTCAAGCACAACTGAACAAGTTGGACAGTGTTCAGAGAAAAGCTGCGCAATTGGGCATCTTGGAGGATTTCAAAACAATGAAGACCATACCACAAGAAAGAGATGCTTGTTTTTTCGAGATTATTTCAACCCAGTCTGAACACGTGCTGACAAAACTCATTTCAGAGCGCTCTTGTTTTGCGCAAACGACACTCCGCAAAAGAATGCCGCCATTATCTGTGGTTACTCATGGAAAATACAGACGGTTTTTTCCAGACAGATATCTCGAAATTTATGCGTAACTTTTCAGCAGCTTTCTTCCCAACGTTTCATTTTGTTTATGAAAACTAGATAGATTTCGGATTAATTAAGGTCTTCTTCTTCTTCTTCTTCTTCTTTTAAATTTTTTTTGTATGAAAAAAAAACATGTTTGTCATACACTAACACGCCAATTTTGTAACAGAAAATTAGAACAGAAAAAAAAATGCTGATAGATAAAAGAGTGTTATGCATCCGGATAGATAAGTATATAAATCTTATGTAGACCTTTTTATGAACTTCTATTCAACAATTTGACATAATTAAAACTCGCGGCGTCGAGTGGAAACTACTTACATAATAGATATATACGGATGACAAGATTTCATTATAACGAGGCGCAGCCAGCACATGATCAAAAAATCCATTAACATACCACCGTTCTGGCCAAAACACACAACGGAACAGAAGGGGTGGCATTAAAAAAAACCTAATTTTTTCCTAATCAATTTGCGCTAACATTTTTTTGATTGGAAAAATGAATTTTCATTGAAATTTTCGTAGTTTTTTTAAACAGGAAATATCATCAACAGAGGTAGTTCGAGATGGACTGACTTTTTTTTACCAACGAAGAGAAAAATAAGTTTGAAGCTACTAGATTAACTTTTTTTCCGTCATTTTTTTCCTGCCAATTATAGAAAAGTTGAAAAGTTTTCAAATGTGGTGATTCACAAACTTTTTCGAAGGAACCTTTAAGCCACAAAAAGTATGTTCAGTTTTTGATCAAACCAAAGTTACTTTGCTTCAACCGGCTTGTGCTGAAAAAAAAACATTCCGATTCACTTGAACAAAAGACGAAAAATTGACTTCGTTTGAATGTTTGGCCCAGGATTTGTGAAGTTTGACTGAAATTAGACAAAAACAATCTTTTTCAGAATTTTGTGCTTGGGTTAATCTATAAATTTTCTGATTTTTGTTTGTTTCAAATTTGGTAATCTTTCCAAACTTTCACAAAACTCTGAGCTTCTTCAAAAGCTCTAAAAACTTTTAAAATTACTTAATCTTTAAATCTTTAAATTTTGCTTTTCTAAATCTTAGTTGTGAGGGAAGAGTTGGAGAAGATTCTTTTAATGTAATGCAGATGAGATAAAATTATTGTTTTTCTGCAGATCTAAATCCTATATAATTCATCCTAATTTATTCAGAAGAGCCAAGTTCTCAAGTCATTTTTCCCGTCTCCTGAAATACTAGTTTTTTATGACACTGCCTATTGAATGGGTATTGATCATTGGTGACTGAATGATGAAGGCCTGTGCATAACATTTAAACTAGGAAACTATTTGAGCAAATTTTTTTCGAAAAATAGATTAGATGACTCTAAATTAAAAGGTTTCAATATTTTATATCACTCCACCTGATATACATGTGTGATACGAGATTTTGCATGAAAAATTGGTAAGTGCGGTGAAAAGCTTTACGTTAGTTTCAAAGCTCAGACTTGTTTTTAATTGGTTAATTTTACACTGAAACTTAGATCACATACCATGAAGATGAAAGTTTTTGTTATTCCGTCCATAGACCACATGTGATGTGTGGTGTTCAATTTTGAAAAAAATAGAGAAAAAATTCTATTTTTAGAAAAAACTCATCCTTTGTGAAACACACGTAACTCTTTAGAGAAAAAATCAAGCTTTTAGAGAAAAGTTCTTCCTTTTAGAGAAAAACTCTCACTTTTAGAGAAACATTCACTCTTCATAATACATGATTCAATTTATAAAAAAGACAAAAAATTCCAGGAGCTTTCATATGGCATAAATTTTTATGTGTAATTCCTTTTTTGAGGTTAATTGTCATGAGTCATTTTACGAATGAATCAATTAGTATTTCAGAGCCGGGCCCATACGAAAATTCAAAAACACTGCGCGCGTCAGGAAAAATATTTCAATGTTTTGAAAGTCCGTAAAATTTTGATGTATCTTTTATTTAAAAAGTGTTATATATTTCAAAAAGCGATAAGAACTGGGTCCATAAATTCAATAATTGGAGCAATTCACGTGCCTTATTTTAAATTGTAGCTACAAATCTGCGCTACTTTATTTTATAAAATTTTTAAACACCAGCAAATTTTCTTTTTTTTTGTTTCGAGTCAATGTTAGCAAGAATATAATTTGAAAGTTTTTCCAAAAACTGTTAATTAATTGTCAAAACTGCTCGGACAAAACATTAAACCAGTCACAATTATCGTGTTTTTTTATCGAACGTGACGTCCCACTGAAAAATTTTTCTGACAAAACATGCAGGCATGAACAAACTTTCATGTTTAAAAAAAACTTTTTTTGACAAAACTGCGGGTTTGAATAGTCGACAGACAATTCACCAATTTTTCAACAAATTTAAAGGGGAATCTTCCAAAAAAAAATTTCTGCTAACCAAAAAAAACCAGGCCTTTTAAATAAATTTTAAATTTTTTCTTAAAAGGAAACAACTAATTTTTCATTCAACAAAAATGCAGGAAAATAAAATTATGAAAAAAACGTACGTGAATGGCAACTGTTTAAGCAGGAGTCAAAATTTTGAGCAGGAGTCAAATTTTTTAAATCAAAAATTCCTAAAAACGTCTTTTTTCGGTCTGTTTTTTTATATATTTCGCTGCGGCGCATAAAATTTGCTCTTGCTCAAAATGAGGTCTTTTATAGTGATTTGGGAGACCTCAGAAATCAATTTGGTCAAGCTAAAAAAAAAGATCGACAAAATTTTCGATTTTTTTTGAAAATCCGCCCCCCCCCCCCCCCCCCGCTCGAGAAATTCCTAGATTCGCCCCTGTACTTGATCAAATGGAATTTTGCTGAGGGCGTTTTATATATGTATCTTCAGCAAACTTCTAAATTTTTGTTTTTTTTTCGTAAATTTGAAAGTCATATTAATTAGCGGTAAGAAAAAATCTCGTTAATTGCACAATCGACTTAATTCAAGTTACACGCTTTGTCTATCCTCTTTGCAAAGGTGTTCAAAAGTCGCAAGTAAAACCATGATATCCTAAATTTCATGCACTCGAGCATTTTCTGCATGTTTTACTTGATTTGAAGGTACTCAACCAGTATACTATGCAGGGGCGGATCTAGGATTTTCTCGAGGGGGGGGGCGGATTTTCAGAAAAATTTTCGAAAATTTTGACGACCTTTTTTTAGGTAGACCAAATTGACTTTCCGAGCTCTCCTACAGCACTAAAAAGGACTCTGTTTTGGCCAAATATTCTTCGCCGCAGGCAATTTGTTGAAAAAACAGGTCAAAAAAGCCGTTTTTGGGCACTTTTTGATAAATTTTGACAAAAAATCGCGGTTTTTGGCGTGCGCTCCCTCTAGTATATATTGGCGCCGAAGGGGTTTTTAGAAAACCTTTTTTCTGTCGGTCAGCCAAAAATGGATTTCTTAAAAAGTACCAAAGGGGGGACCCTTTGGGTCGGCAGGCGGTCGAATCCCTAAGGGAAGGAGCGTCCGCCCACCCCCCGCCTCCCTCCTAAATCCGCCCCTGATCCTATTTGGGATTTCGCTTAGTGTCCACTGAGAACTAGCAGAAATTGTCAAACACTCAAATATCAAAAGTAGTAAAAATTACATTCATTCATTTTCCCGTTAGTTTTTTTCTTTTTCATTTAAGAAATCTTTAATTTTGTAAAGAAACTTTCCCAAAATAAATCTGTTTTGGTTTTCAACTAACCCAAACTATTATTACTTTTTTTGAATTTTTTCAAAAACATGCGGACATTGATTTTTTTTCAAATTCTAGACTAGGATATAATTCTCTTCTACAAAATGTATACTTTAGTTTTTCTTAGATAGGTTTACAAATCTGCGTATAGTAAATCTCTGCTTAGTTGTAATGCATTGTAGCTTGTATCGGTTGATATGTAGTGTCGGCTAATTTACACCTCGACCCAATTCTCTTCTGCTTCTCTTCAACGTAAAACAACTTTGTCAGCATTTTCATTCTGTGCGCCAAATAAACCGAAACGGCCAGAAAACCGAACATCGCGCCAGATATTAAAAGACAGCTGAAGTTGAATCCGTAGTTTTCGAAAATGTGACCAGATATTACAGTTGATCCAAACAGAGCACCCAAAGCAAACAAATTGTTTACCCAAGTTGCAACAAGAATTTTGGTCTGGTCCAGGTTATTGAACCCATTATATTGGGCTATTTTCTCGAATAGAAGGTAAGAAGATACAATAGCACCGGCTGAAAAGACGCCCACAGCTGTGAAGCAGGCAGTGATGTACAGAATATTGTTCAGCTGGGGAATTTTCACGGGCAGATAAAGGGCAAGAAGGTTCAAGGCAAACCCAAATGAGGTTATGAAGGTCACGTGCATGGCGTAGCCCCTTCAAAAAATCACTGATGAAGTTAATGAGAATTTTGAGATTTTTGAGAGCAGTTGTGGATCTAAAATATTGCTAGACAAACCAAATTCTAATTCAAATTTTTATAATTAGTTTTTTGTTGAAAATTCATACCTAAAATTTACGCCAATGTTCTGCTGCAATGTTCTACGCCAATGTTCTGCTGCAAGCAGCGGTAGAAATAGGGGGGGGGGGGGGGGTAAATGGACGCTTTTTTCTTTCAGAACTTCAACCCACTCATCGCCGCCCTCTTGGCATCATTTCACGACATTCAAAATTGGTTATAGTTATTCAATACCAACCAAAAAAGCACAAAAAGCACAAACCAAAAACAAAAATAAAATTTAAAAACAATGATAGCCGGTTACTTTGGAAGTAGCACAACATTTTCCGAACATAGTCTTAAAAAATTTTAAATAAGGTTTTTTCTAAAACAAAAAACCAGAAATTAGGCATATTCGACAGTCATAATAAAAAGGCAAATTGAAAACATTTTGAAGAAAAATGACTAAAAAACGAAAAAATCTTTAAAAATAATTTAAAAATTCAAACATTTTTTCAAATTTTTTTGCAGAATTTTTTTTGAATTTCGGAAAAAAAATTTCTAAGTTTTTTTTTTCCAAAATGGCGTAAAAAAACTAAATTTACTTGAGTGAAACTAAGTTTTATTGGCTGAAATTAAGCATCATTAAGCTATTGTTAAGCCTGCTCGCTCAATAAAATAATTTATTGCGCATTTTATGGTGTAAGCGAGTGGTTTTATTAGGTTAGGTATGAAGAATAAATTTGTTTGCAAGGTTTAATTTTTTAACAAGTGGACAATGTGAACAAAAGAACTATCTAGCAAAAATTCGCAGGTGGGTGGGGGGGGGGTTTGAGGACGAAAAAGAGCAGACAGAAACACTGTCAAAAAACCTTGAGACTTAAAAAGACCTATGAGTCGAACTTACTTGTCAACAGAAATTCCGTAAACAGGAATCATGCCGACGTTCGTGAACAGATAGGCTGAAAACACTAGACCAATTTGCACTGCGTCCAACTCAAACGCACTTTTGAGGTAAAGCGGAAGACAAATGTCGAAAAAGGCACTTTGAACAGCAACCAGAATACTCAACATGCTGATAATTAGAAGATTTGGCTTCGAAAGAAACTTAACATAGGCTAAAGAGTCAAAATTAAACATTCGCTCTTCTACTTTTTTGGAGTCTTCATCAAGACTTCGTTTCGATTCGCTTTCAAGTCCTTTAAAATCCGAAGTACGCTCGGCAAAAGTTGGCAACGAAGAGTACGATTTGTTCATAAATGATTCTGGCGACATGAAACGTTCTAGAATTTTCTCGTTTTGTACAACGTGAGCTCCTTTTGAATCATTACGACATTCTTCGTCGAGTTTTCTGATTGGTATGTAGCTTGGAAGGAGGAACGCGGCTGAGAATCCACAGACGAACAAGAGAGATCCGACTAGAAGAGGGGGCATGTACATCCCGAATAAAGTGTAAATTACACTTCCGAGGGGGGATCCGATCAGCCAGCCGAGACTAAAAACGTAGAATGTAAAAAAAAACGTAGTTTTTTTGAGTTGAACACAAATTGCCATGTTGAACACAGTCAAAAAATGACCCATTATGATCCAAACTTTAAAACTTTCGCATTTTTTCCGCAGCGTAAATTTAGCACTGGGTTCGAGAAACCCTATTACATGTATCGTAACATTTTTACAAAAATGTTATGCTGGGCATAATAGAGTTAATCCAGCCCAAATATTCAAAATAGGCTACTATAAAATTGGACGCTGAAAATGGTGGCGTAGCGATAACCATGTGTGCCAATTAGCAAGCACTTGCGTCAAACAAAAACAACGACAAAATTTTGAATTTATCTTCAAAATCCCTTCTTTTTTGGGCAAAAACAAAAATTAATTTTGCCTAAGTAAACATTTGTAAGCAAGCCTGTGCTGACATAATTTTACCGCGTTTTTGTTGAGACTTCTAACGCAAATTAGCCATCTCGAAACAAAAACTACAAAAAAACATGTGACAAAAAAAAGAAATCAACTTTCGAAAAAAAATACATGAGTTTTGTTTTGTCTCAAAAATACTTTTGCTTGTTCATTAACTTTGATCATGATTTTGCAGTTTTTTATTTGAGCTTTTTGTGTTTTTTTTTAAATTAAAAAATGAAATGTTACTATCTGAGCCGTTCATTTAGTGATTGATACACGTTTTGTTTCTCGATGTGAAAAAATTAATTAAAGTTTTGAGTTATCCACAAAACTATGAACAGCTCTAGAACTAAGCAAAATTAAACGTTCAAAAACTTCCGTCAAAAATAATTAAAAACTCCTAACCAACAGCTTAATAGAAGACTGAGCTATTAAAACTCATAGAAGCCTATGAGTTTGAGGGAAAAAATACGCTATAGTTGAAACCATTTTTTTAAACTGACAAATCTTTGCAAAAAGCGGAACAGAGTTTATTCTAAAAAAAAACATACCAATTTTGAGCAAATTTGCATGAAAACATGGAATTTCAGGTGACTTCGAGACATAATTTTTGTCTGGATAAAAAAAAATAATTATTGAGTGCAAAAATTTTCTAATATAGGATATATTAAAAATTGTTTGTGACATTTTTTGCTTTTTTGCAATTATCTATACAACCAAAAAACAAGTTTTTAGAGAACTTTAAAATCTTCAACCAGACAGTAAGAAAAAAAAATTGACTAGACATCAACGGAAAATGAAACTGAAAATAAAATAACGCCGAAAGCTCATAAAGCAGAGTCGCAGCTCAAAACCTGTAACCACGCCGGGCAACCTTATTCCAAAATTGACTACGCGCACTAATGGCAAAATTTTGCACCTACTTTTTGGCAACCAAAGTCAAGTATTGCGAACTTTTCGGGTAGTGTCTGCAGGAGTTTGTTGTGAATCGAAAGCTATTTTTTCATTCTTCCCCATACATTTTCAAAAGAGCTAAGGGCAAAACTATATAAGATTAAATCGAAAAGAGGAAAATTGTTTTCTCGTAGATAAGTTTTTGTCGCATTTGCAGCATGGAGTATGGCACAGTCATGTTGAAAACCAAAAGTTGTTTTCGGAAGAATTAGCATGTCCTCTCTAGGGAGCAGAAATTTGAGTAAGATTTCTTCCTTATAATAGTAGCGTTTTTTGCTGAGTAGAAAAGTTTCACAAAGACAAAAACAGACAAACAAAAACCAACGAACATGACTCCATTTAAATTTTATATGACGATTTGCATGGGATATTTGTTTTTTGCTTTGTTTTGACATGAGAAAACTTTGCGAGAGGCTTTCCGGAAACTAAGTTCTGCTTTTTGAATACGTCGACGAATCGTAATTTTTGAAATTAAAAAATTGTTGCCAAAGAAGGCAAATGTTTTTTTTTGCGTTTTTTGCGTTGATTTTTAAAGTTTGAATGACTTGATCATGTTCAGTTACGTTTGTTTTCTCGGCGTGGGTTAACTTATTCTTCCTGTTGAAAATAAAATTTGGATATTCGTCTTTTTGTGTTTAAAAGCGGTAGCTTTCGATTTTTTAACTATTTTCGCTAAGTGTTAAATCCGGGTTGTCATTGCAGTTTTCAACAATTACGCTAGCATAGTCTTCAGTTTTTGACATCAACGACTTCAAAATTTTTTGGCTCCAGATTATGCATGCAAAAAAAACGTCGAAAAAACGTGACTCCTCATTTCAATTAACTTTGTCTGCACAATTTTTTTGCTACTAATTATACTATGTCTTATCTTCCCTAACTTACAGAAAGTTGCAAAAAAAAACAGAAAAATTTGATTAAGACGAGCAGGTGAACTATTTCTGATAATTTTTGCAAGCAAAAGCTTGTTTTTCAGACAGAAAAGAAATTCTCAAGGTCACCCGAAGTCATTGCTTTTGATTTTTTTTCTGTCTGTTTCAATTTTTTGCAAATTTAGATCACAATAGTTCTGTTTTATATCAGTTCTCCTGTTTCATTTTATTTTACCTACACCAAGATTGCGCAACACTCTTATTTGCACGCACAAATTGTTCAAATTGGGCTGATTTCTTGCACAAATTGAATCTATTGGTTCCATCATTTTGCTACCTATTATATAGATGATGCCCAATTTTCGGTAAAATTGATCAAATTAACTGGTCAAAAAACGGAGCTTTTCAGATCAATTATGTTTTTGCGACAAATTTCAAATGCTGAAACGAATGAAAATTGATTTCTGACAGGCAAAGGAGCATTTTTAGATTCATTAATTTCGTTCAGAATCTATGAACGAAACGGTAGTAGCTATTCTTACGATGTAGGGACCGAATGATGGAAAAAATTCAACCAATCAGAATCAGCAGAAGTTCTTATTCGCTGAATGGTTTTTGCATTGAATTGAAGTAAAAATTAGCAGAAAATGAAAAATAGCATGAACAGTCCGTGCAGATTCATTAAATTTAGTGCAATGTTTTCTTAAATCGGTGTTGTGGAAACTGTTTTTTCCAAGTTTTGTTTTGATATGGCAGTGCTTGAAAACCCACGTGTTTTCAATCTGCTAATTTTATAATCGGTCAATATTAGGTTTAATGGCCTGAACTTTTTTGACTACTTTGAGATTTTTGCAATATCTTTGAAATTTTTGAATACTTAATTTTTATTGACTGAAAATAATTGAAAATGAATGTCCAACATTCGGCTCCTCCATCTTGAGCGACGCCACCAAAAAGATTTTACCAATAATTTGGCCCAGACTACACTATACTCACTTGATTAGGGCTTCGGCTAGTGACGTGATAGTGCCTGCGTGTCTGAGCGATACTTTGGTTATAATGGGTATTGTGGTGGCCATACTCATGGCATTGCCGATTCCGATAGAAGTGTGAAGACACACCGAGACGTAGAGAAACACATTTCTAGATTGAATCCAATGCAGCCCAGAGGAAACGATGTATGACACACTGATTATTATCATACCTGGAAAATCAATAGATACAGATAAATTTCAGTTCCACAATATGGCTGTCCTAACAAAAGAGGACTCTTTTTGTAAACACTTGGCGACCAGAATTGAAGGGTTGCTGCGGATCTTCGCAACGGACCTTTGGTACAGATTTTGAATACCAAATTTGCGTGGTTAGTCTAGCCTTTTACAATCTGTATATACAGGCTCTCTTGATTATTGAATATACGATTACAGCAAAAAGCTTTGAAAACACTTAAATTTTTCATGAAATTCTAAACAGTCTGATTTCGACTTACCAAGTACGCAAAATATTTTTTCAGTCCTTTTTCTGATTGCCAGCATCAGTAGAAAAGAAAATAAGAAGTTCATCGCGTGATCCACAGCTGGAGACAGACCAATTTCGAAGGTACTTAAACCCCTCTTTCTAGACTCGGGTGAAAAATAAGAAGAAGGCATTTTCTCGGTGGCTCCAAGTAAAAAGTAAAAAGCAAGTCCGCACCCGATAGGTAAAAAACTTCGCCTTGATTTTTGGAGACATTTTTCGTCACGTTCTTTTATCTTTTGTTCACAATTTGGTTCATCATTCGCTGGACTTATTTCATATTTAATTGGTAATGAACTTGAATCAATTTGATTAAACTGGTCTGCACAGGTAAATGATTCAATTTTGTCCGACATAATTACAACTAAAATTATGCGATCAAGCGAAGGCTCAAATTTTTTTAAGTTTTGAATTAGTTTCAAACAATAATGAAGGTTTATAATTCAAGCAATAATTAAAAAATGAAATTCTACGAATATAAAAAGCAAAAACCGAAATTCTATAAAATTTAAATTATAAAAAAACTAAAAAACAAAATTATTAAATTCTAATGTTTCAGTTCAATAAAAATTCCCAAAGGTAAATCAAATAGCTTGGTTTGCAAAATTGCACGGTATTTTGGTACATGTATTTACAACCATAAATACGTATTGCCTGAACTTTTGGTCAACAGTATGCAAAGCTCGCGCCTCGATAAAATGACAAGTTTGACTTGCATGAACTCCAATCTGTATGGGATAAATCAAATTGTTTCACATACATGGTGTAATTATTCGCTCTAGGGTTGAAAAGAAAATGGTAAGCGAAATGATTGAAATTGAACTCTAAACTGGTTCACATATATGTAAAATAGAAATTTTGCCCTCTAACTATGGTAATGCAAAATGCAACCCTCTAAGCGTATAAACTCAAGAAACCTTAAAATTAAAGAAGTAATTTTGAATGACCCGCTTTTCACTAAAATAGTTCATAATTATGGCTAAATCAAGGTCAGAATCACAATCTAATTTGGTCATCATAATCTTCACCCTTAAATGGTATAATCTGTAAATGGTCAATAATGAATCTTAAAATTACGATTAATCTTTTGAAATTAAGCTTCGTACTCGAATCTGAATGGAGAACCCACCAAGAAGACAAAGACCCAAACTTGATTGGCATAGCTTTCATGGCAAATTTGACCAAAAGACGAAGCCAGATCGAAAGTTTTATGACAAATATGCATCAATTCTTATTCTAATTAACCTATTTAGCAAAAATCAAAAATAATTCAATTTTACTTCAGAAACTTGGACAGATAAAATTTCTTTGTTCATGGAACTGGAGGATATGAAAAGACACGTTGCTTTGATTTTGCATTGAAAATTTGTGCTGTACGCAAAATGATGAGCAAGCAACCAGTACAATAAAAAAGTATAATAAACAATATCTATTATATACATAGCGGAGAAAGATTTTTCAATCACATGTATTTTTTATATATACATGAAGCGTGCGAGAACTGCAAAATGATTTGAAAATAAAAAGAGTATTAAACATCAGTGACCTCAAATCTGTTTTTAAAATTTTTTTTGAAAGTAACGAGGATTGAAATTTAAAACTTTAAACGTGATATACCACACGTATACATGTCATTATTGCATTTTTTTGTGCCGCTACATATGTTTTAAAAGGAGGCGGAGCAAAAAGCAGAATGGGTCTAAGAGCAGAATGGGTCTAAGAGCAGAAAAACAGAAAAATATTAACGTTTATTGATTAATACGGGCTAGTTGATAAAATAAGTATTTTAATCGTCAATATTACTAAGAAATCGAATAAAATATGCATGAATTGAATAATTTTATCAAGTTTTTCTAAACAGAATTTTGAAAAAAAACTCGGTTGAATTATTCAAATTATGCATAAGATTTTGCTTCTTTGGTAATATTGGTAATATTGACAATTCTTATAGTTAACTTACCCGTAACCTTATAAAATTTGATATTTTTCTGTTGTTCTGCTCTTTGACCCATTCTGCTCTTAAACCATTCTGCTTATTGACTGGCCACCGTTTTAAAAGTACAGTGCTGATTTAAATTAGACGGACAAAAAGCGTTAAGCTAAAAATTTAAAACGCGTTTTCCCCAAATTGGGTTGAGTTTAGGTGAAAACTTATGCAAACAAAACTTGCTTAAAGTTTTAGCAAAATTAATATGATGTAATTTGTTTTGCGAAAATCGGGCCCAAACTTTTACCCCAAAAATCTAAGAAAAAGCCCATTTTAGCTTTTCTTAGTTAATCAAAAATTACGCCAAAAACACCCGGTCGATCACAGACATAATTATATCAGATTGAGCTTCTTACGCAGCCCTACAAACTTTAAGAAGAGTATATTCTCCAAAACATTGTATAAGTTAATTTATTTTTGTTTGATAGACAAGAAAGGTCATTTTTACTATATTAAAAACCAACTTTTTATTTAAAAACAATTTTTAGACTGTTTGCAAATTTTTTTTGGACAATATACCCTTCTTAAAGTTTTTTAGACTACGTAAGGGGCTCACTTTGATATAGTTATGTCTGTGATCGACAGGGTATTTTTGGCGTAATTTTGATTAACTAAGAAAAGCCAAAATGGCCATTTTTGGGGTAAAAATTTGGGCCCGATTTTCGCGAAACAAATTTCAGCATATTAATTCTGCTAAAATTTTAAGCAAGTTTTTTCTTCATTAGTTTTCACCTAAACTCAACCCAATTTGAGAAAAATGCGTGTTACATTTCTAGTTTAACGCGTTTTTTCCGGTTAATTTAAATCAGCACTGTATATTCAATCAGATTGATCGGATCAGGACGAGCCGTGAAGATTCCGAATGCGCTTCAAAATCTATGAAAAAATTTTAGTTACAAAAATTGATGCAACAATCAAAAAAATTGGAAAAAATTTGAATTTGAATATTTTTCTTTAATTCAATCTGAAATGATTTCAATTTCCGAACAGCATGCTTCTATAGGACAAACTGAGGAGCGTGCTGATTTAGGTTATTTGGACAAAACGCTTAAAATTTCAAATTTAAAACGCATTTATCTCAAATTGGGTTGACTTTAGGCGCAAGGAGACGCTGACAAAACTTGCTTAAATTTTAGCAAACTTATATGGTGCAATTAGTCAAGGAAAAACCGGCTGAAAAAACTTACCCCAAAAATAGATCATTTGTAGCTTTTTTAGTTATTCAAAAGTTAAGCTAAAACTACTGGGTCAGTTACTCACAAAATATATCAAAGTCGCCCAAAGTAGCACCTCAAAATAGTTTACGAATGATTTTATTTCCAAAAAATGAACAAAACTGTTTTTTGAAATCAAAAAATGGTGTTTTACATTGTAAAATTACTAATATTTGGCTTTCAAATAATAATTTATTTGATAAAATTTCTTGGCTATTATACCCTTGCAGAGCTACGTAAAAGGTTAAAATTGACATAGTTCTTCACTAGTTGACCCAATAGCTTTAACATAATTTCTGATTGACGAAAAAAACTGCCACAAAAATTTGTTTTTATGTGTTAGAGAGGTTTGCTAAATAATTGCACCGTATCAGTACTATTAAAATTTTAAGCAAGTTTGATCTTCGATATTTTTGTCAAAATTCAACAAATTTGAGAAATACGCGTTGAAATTTCAAACTTTATGTGTTTCATCCGATACTTAAAAGCAACACTGTATATTGCAAGACAATCATTCAAACTTTGCCAAAATGACAATTTTGGAACCACCATAGCTTTACAAATGTGGTCGAACCTTGGACCTCAATTTGCATTTGATTGAACAGGGTATAAGCACGTCCTCCAAACAGCGAATTGATAATAACAGCAATTATTGAAAAAAGATCAAATGTTATTTTCGTCAGGTTGTGGCGCGTTGGTTACGTCATGGGTGCGGGGGTGAATGTGGGGGGTGGGGGTTGGGGAACGACGAGAAGGATCTGAGACATGGGCACATGGGAATGGTGTTGGGGAATACCTGGCTTGAAGTGAGGGGAGACCTGGGAGTGCGGTTGGAGGGACTGTTGTCATCAGGAGGAGGCGGAGGCACGGTGGGGTTGATGCAAGTGGACGTGATGCGTGGTTTGAATATGGGCGTGGGGGAACGGGAAGGGGATCTGGGGGTGGGAGAACGGGAAGGGGATACCTGGCTTGCAGTGGGAGACCTGGGGTGCGGACGAGTTTGAGGACGAGTTCTCACTTGAACTTTGACTTCAGGTCCACAACATCCTGATCGGTTTCGGCTGAATTAAGGGATCACGTGAGAGTCTATAAGCAAAAAAACAGGACTGCCCTTGAAAAGAGAAAGTTGAGCGTCGCTCAACCAACAACTCAGTCTGGAATATGGAAAATCATACAAATGGACCATTCTTAAACAGACCGGTTAATGCGTACTGATAATTTTATAAGATTCGCAGGAACTACAAGTAGTTAGTTATTTGTTGCTGAAAACAAACACTTTGTTGTTCAGAGAAACATAGTAAGAACAATTTAGTAAGAAACATAGTAAGAAACAACTTCTATAAAATACTCTTTGATTTTTTCTTTGAGTATACGTAACAAAACAAAGCTCAATCACAAAATGGGTCATCTCGAAGATATTTGATTCGCGCCCAAGCTTAATAGAGTAGTTTCAGCTGAATATGAACGTATCAAAGTACTCGAAATTGATAATATCAAGTCAAATCCTTGTTATAGTGACTATACAAATTTAGTTTTTTCGGGCATTAACGAGTATGTCCTCTCTTTCTCTCTTTTAATCTCACTGTCAAATATTCCTAAGCTCTAGGCTATCGAAATTTATCTCGCCACGAACAGAAAAAAACGACACTAAATTGAAATATAATTAACAATTTCTAAAATATTTTTTATAAGAATATGTTCGGAAGATTCTTGCTCTTTGCACAGCAGCCGGCTGTCCTTGTTGTTCTGATCAATTGAGAAATATAGGAACTTTTGTTCAAATCTTTCTTCATCACACCACGCTGAAAAACGATACTAATTTGAAAAAAAAACTATTTGGTTGTTTTTTAAGAAAATGTTCGGAACATACTGTGCTAATTACCAGCTACCCTAGTCGATCAAGGGAGGTTATCTTGCAAGATCTTGCAAGAATCTTGCAAGATTCTTTTAAAGAGGATGCATCTCTTTAAAAGATCTTGCAAGATTCTTGCAAGATCTTGCAAGATAACCTCCTTTAAAGATAATCTTTTTTTTGCAAGATCTTTAAAGATACAATTTTTTTGGGCAAAAACAGCTTTACACGCGAAGACAACCAAGTAGCGTTCGTGGAAGAAGGAAGCAATCTTAGCTACGCATACATACACACAGCCCGCTAGGCGGTTGCCCCCAGAAAGCTTCTTTTTTTAAAACTTTTTTTGTGATAGGCGGCTATCTTCAAGTTTTGATCGACTACTTATACCTTAATCTCTCAAAATAGGAAAAACACAATTTACATCAATTGAGAGCATAAATTTAAAGAAATAAAAGCAGGTAAAGATTAAGCACAAGATGAACGCAAGTAAACATTAAAAAATAACACTGACGTTGTTGAAAAATCTCAACTTTCAAAACTCAAAGAAAAAAATAGAAGCCCTTTAAGCTCTTTAAATTTCTAGAACAATTTATGATGGGCGCTTTTTTGATAACATGAACCCGACTTGAGAAAACTGGATCAATAAGTAAAGTTTTTATTCTCTGGAAATCTAAAAAGTAAATTCCACTTTCAAAACTAGAAATCGATAGTCGAAAAAACTAAATATCCCCGGTTTGAACTAATTAAAGCAATTCGTCACAAAATTTTTTTGGCCAATAATCCTTCAATTTTCGCAAACCAGTAGCCGCAATAATTGCGAATAAATTAAAAAGATTTGATTGGTTGATACTTTTAATCTCATTGAATAAATTAACAACAAATATGCGACTACTTTTTAACGCATGATTTTTGTCTAATTTTATTCGTTAAGCATTTAGAAACATCTCGTTCTAGAAATTTTATTCGTTAAGCATCTCGTTCTAGAAACAATTTTTTTGATCTTACACCTAATTTCTGTTATTTTTTTTGTGTTTTTCGACAGAAATTTTGGGATGGTTATCTTGCAAGATTCTTGCAAGATAGCCTCCCTCTTTCAAGATTCTTGCAAGATAACCTCCATCTTGCAAGATCTTGCAAGATAACCTCCATCTTGCAAGATCTTGCAAGATAACCCTCTTTTGCAAGAATCTTGCAAGATCTTGCAAGATAACCTACCTTGATCGACTAGGGTATCCTTGTTTCTATTTGCAACTCATTTTAAAGATTCAAGCAATTTATTGATAGTCATAAGCAATAACTCCAGAAGCTATTTAAATATTCATGCAGTCGACTCAACTTAATGAGATCAATATATAACCGGAGTATTTTTTTAAAAAGATTAATGAAATTCGCATAAAATTTTCCCGAGCGTATTTTAGCAGTCTGTTTTGAGGTTTAAGTTTAATGTAGGCTTGAGTCATTTCTACAGTTTCTTTACCGCGAATGAAATTCTAACAAATTGTAGTACATTTATTTTAAATTTATAACCAAACAGATACTAAAAAATCTGTTTGAATCACAAACAGCAAGTGTTAGATAGTATTTGTACCTTTGTCCCAACACAACTGTTTTGCTTACAATAAAGCTCAGGTAAATTTGATAAAACTATGATAAGTTGTTATAAAATTGAAAATAAATGATTCACGACAGGTTAATATTACACCCATTTTGTCTGCAAGCAGCAACCAGGTTCGGAAATTGCTTTTTAAAAACTAGATAAATATATTTTTTAAAATCATTGTGATGATCATGGCTGCTTAGAAGTTGTTTGCTATTTTAAGCTTCGAAAAAATTGAAGGCCCTGCACGAAAATTTCTGGTTTGTTGGTTAAATAATGTTTTTTAAAACAACTCAATGAGTGAAAGTTTGTCCATCTAGGAGGACTTTTTTCATCTATTTGAAGCTCGCCTAGCATCGAATGAAATCGAAATAACTGAAGTTTTTTATGCAATGCAAAAACAAAGTCAGAACTATTTTTTAAAGTCTGAGCAGTTTCTTGAATCTTGTTTTTTATTTTGAAATTCTCGCTGTTGCGATAGAGTAAACTAGATATATTTAGCTGATATAGTAAGCTGAGTTTTAAAATCAGAAAGTTTTCCACTTTTTTCACAGTATATTACTGGTGAATTATAACCTCAGAGTTTTTTTTTAAAATATAAAAATCTGAAACAGGACCAAATTTTAATGAGGTCAGGCTATCTTAAGGTCCGAACAATTGATCTGGTTTTGAGGTCAACTAGTCAAAACTCATTAAACTATACAAGAGTAACTAGTGATCAGAGTCTAAATGATTAGTCTGTAATAATTTGATTGGTACTTTTTGATGCTTAGTTTTTCATGTCATTTGTAGTCACTTTCTCAATTCATTCTTTAACAAACACTAATTTTTCTCAAACCTCAGCTCAAATCTGAGATTGAATCTTAACAAGCTATGGGACCGGATTTCTCATTTCATTGTATTATTCTTTTGTCAGAGTGTTCAGCAATTAACTAACAACATATAGAAACAATGCACATGAAATTGGGCGGTTTTCAGTAGAAGAAAGTCTGAAGATTTTTCTTCTCTGTAGACAAAGTTTGCAGAAATGATGAACACCAGGGCCTTTACTGGATAGTCATGGGCAACGATGATCTGCCGGAGGCTGAGGCTACTCTCCCCGAGAGTACGAACGCTGATAAGCAGGCGGCCCACGATACTAAATGCAAGAGCGAGCACTGTTGATCCAGCAGAAAAAACACAATCAAAATTTAGTGTGGTTCCACCTGGCTTGAGCAACACTACTTTGAAATACAAAACAAAACAATCAAACAAAAATAGTTCAAAAACAAACAAATGATTATGGCGATGGGACGATGGCCTGGAATCTGCTTCAAGAGTAGTTTTGCAGTTTAGAGAGGTCAACGGTTGTCAGCCTAGCAGGCCAGTTTGCGAGGCGGCGCCTAGGATCAGAGAAGGATGTTGATGTTTGTTTCCCTCGCAGCCATGAGCTAACGGCGCGATTGAAAAGGGTCTTACACTATTCTTGCTTTGGTGATCAATGCGCTGTCTGGGAAGTTTGTGGTGCATGAGAGTTTTCAACCAACCTAGGTGTTTCCAGATTTGAGAACGAAACTGAGGAGCTACGATGACTTGAGAAACGTTCGATAGGGAGAAAAGACCTGGCTTGGTCAAAGCCATGCAAACTGCGAGAAAGAAACATCATTGCTTCTTTGTGCGGTCAAAAAGGTCATATGGCGAGAGACTGCAGATCTTGAAGTGAGAGGTGTCAGTCTAGTACTCGAGACAGTGGGTCGAAAGAGAGAAATGGGCCAGAGGCGAAGAAGCAAGAATGGTTCGAATGTGGTCAACCTTCAAACTTTGCATGGAAATGCAGGAAGGGGAGGATAGGGCTCTTTATTTACTGTGCTACAACTTCAATGAAAGGGAGACAAAAGAAAACTGGGTGACCTGATTATGTGGTGCGCGATAGGACTGCGTTTTCTAGCTTAGGAAGGAGGAACGAAAGAAAAACTTTGGAAAACCCCGATGGCACGCTGGCAAGGCTTGAGGGCGAGCACTCAGTCAGAGTAGAGATCAAAGACAAATAAAATGCTCTAAAGTTTTACACTTTCCACGACGTGCTCTTTGTCCGAGCTACAGTGAGAATTAGATGAAGGTGATCCAGCGATGACTCGAGGGTCAGGCGTCAGTTTCGCCGCAGACGTGTCTCATCTACTAGCACGTTCTTCCATGACAAGCAGGTTCTTCTATGACTTTTCAATTAGGGTGATCAAAAGTTCTACTAAATGTGTACAGCTTTCAAGACACAGAAAGCAGCAATGCAAAAAATCAATGAGTGCAGAGATTCGGAGGTGAGAGACGGCTTTTAAGTGGCATCCAGGACGATTTGAAGTACCGAGCAATCATAGGGTGCAACATGCTTTGAGCTTGATTGACGATTTCAGTCGGATGGCTGTCGTCAAGTACTTGGTGATGCACAGTGATTCTCTCCTGAAAATCCAGGAATTTGTGGCTAAGCGAAGCACCAAAATCTCTGCGATGAGTATTTGAAAGAGTATTTGTAAGAGCATTCAAAAGATTTTGTAGAGAATCCCTGGTAAAGCAACAGTTCCTTGTGCCCAGTATTCCTCAATAGATTATTGTACCAGAGTGCTACATCAGAGTACTCACCGTGATGACTCGATATCTGCTGGCGTAAGAAAATCTGCCGAAAACATTCTGGGTGCGAGCGATGTCGATAGCAACGAAAATTTGTGCTCACATCCAACAACGAGGATTGGTTTTCAACGAAGAAGTTGTACTATGGAAAACCATCACAAGTGAGCTTTTCACGTGTGTTAGGTTGCTTGGCGTTATATCTGGATCGAGACAACAGACGGAAACTGAATGCAATATGCAAGCAAAGCGAGTTCATTGGCTACGACAAGGAGAGCAAAGCTGTTTGTCAATCGATCTAGAAACAAGACGAATGGTGCAAGCAAGAAGCGTGACATCAATAGTGAAATCATTCCAGACGACTTCATAGTTGACAGTGAACCATTGCAAACCCTGGAGCTATCAATCGAGCGAATCATAATATTGCGCTACAAGCACGATGACGACCAGCGAAACACCAAGCGCACCAATTGAGAGTTTTACTACAGGCCCAGTGGTGTTACTGAAGAGAATCGGACTAAGGAGGTACCACTAGATTCATATACTTTTGAGCATCCAGTGCTGAGGTCAAATTGAACACGGAATCCTCCCCATAGTCTCGGATTGGCCTACACGCATGCTTCAGCTATTGAAATTCAAGAGCCAAAAAGCTATGCAGTGTCTGGACTCGGAAAGGAACAGTGGCTGGCATCTATGGCTAAGGATGTTACGTGTCTAGAAGCCATGAGAACGAAATTGGACTTTTGTTTTTAGGCCACAACCTCCAAAAATTTTACCTGGTTGATGGCTTCCTCCTGTGAAGAGAGACGCGATCGTAAAATGGACCTTTTCGAAGCCCAAAGTATAGCAAAAAGTTTCATGCAAGTGAAAGAGCTCGACTTCAAGGAATCGAAAGTCAGAAGTTACTTCTGGCGTCGAAGGCACAATAGATTCCGTCTTCATGAAATGGATGTTAGGTCAGTTTTCCTCAACTCGGCTCATACATGAGCAGTGCACATGGACACATGGAGAAACCTGTGAGGTTCAGCTGCGCTGGTAACTATTTGTGCTTGCATCAACAACGTCTTCATGGCTGAGGTAGGCATGAAGAAATTGGTACCAGATACTGAGCATTTATTTTAGTGAAGGTTTCACTAGGAGCAGCAACTATTTCTGAGTGTTCACGAAGAGGAGTACAGATGATACGATGGTTTATATGCAGGTTTGGTAGACGACGTCATCATTGGGTGCAGACAGAGGCTTATGGTCTGGTTCGTGGGAACGCAGATCAAGCAGTTAATTGGATCGGTAACAGTGAATCAGTCAAGCTACATCAACGACTAGTTGGAGAGTTTCAAACCAGTGATCAAGCCAGCGGATTTCAGCGGAGAACTATCAAAGAAAGAATGCGCATAAGCTGTATCAGTAGATGCGGCGCGATGAATACTGAGGACCGCAGATTAATTATACCCTCAGTATTATACATGTCTAAGCAGACAAGGCCGGAAATTGTAGCTACTATAACTCATTTTTCACAGTAGCTACTGGAGTAGACGGGCAGAATGGATAAGATTGGGTATATAGATTTCTTCGCTACCTAAAGAGGAGCAAAGATCTCGAGTTGTGCTACACCAAAGACGCTGAAGGCGTAAAAATTTATAGAGCCGCACACTCTGGCTACATATGTGTTTCAAAAAATTAGCCCAAAATAGTAGAATGATCTTGTTTAGAAAATATGCCTCCATGAGCAATTAAAAATTGACCACACTCAACTCTTTTTACTGCAAGATGGCTTAGGTAAAAAAAACTTGATGAAAAACAGGAATCAATATTACTTTTTAGGATCTTTAGGATCTTTCTTTTTAAGATCAAATATAGCAGCTAAGGTTTTGATATGTTTAGAGGGTTCTATCATTGCTTTGTAATATAAAAATTGGGCTAAAATTGTTCTGCAAAAACAATTCAATTAAAATTTTACCCGTGTTGTGTCAATTTTTAAAAACAATTTCTTCAAATTAGAAAAAATTGGCAAATGAATCAATTTTTTCTCGATACAAAAAATAATCATGAAAAATTTGGATGCTCCATGAAAATAATCATAGCTTCTTTTGTTAATAGATGTCTTGAAAAAAGATTTTGAAAAAAATAATGCTTAAAATTGGCAAACATGCTTTCACAAAGCAAACATTCTCATGTATAAGCTGAAAACGCATATAGTAGCAAATATATACTTCATACAATTTCAGTTTTTCACTTCAACTAGCCAAAAGTATACTGAAAACTCTCAAATTGTTTTTAATGTTCAATTCTATTGTATTAAACTTTGCCAATCAATAAAAAAGTTGACTATGTTTAAAAAACTGTGAGTTAAATTCGAGAATCAAGCGATTTTATGATACCGAAGAGCTGCTCTAACAACTCGAAACCGTCTCTACTGCAAAGACGCATTTGTTTTTTATATCATATGTTAAATATAAAAGAATCATAAATTAAATCACAGATGCGACTCAAATTTTCAAAAGAGTTTTTATAAGCAGTGTTTGGATTCATTAGCTATAAATTTAACTATAAAACTGCTATCTATGCGCAGTCTGACGGCTCAAAATGGTTTAAATTGAGCCGACATGGAGTCAAGTTCCGGTTACCGTTATTCGAGATCCGGGTATATATCGTCGTCCAATTACCGGTCGACACTCGGAGGAACCTCATCATCGGTAAGTCCGTCGAGCTACTCCAACAGGACATCCACGACTACAGCCGACTTTGTTCTGAGTCGAGGAGCTGCTGGAAGTTCTGGTCGGTCGGGGTCAAATGGTCCTCATTTGAGGTCTTTCACTACCATCGGTTCCAGTCCTGTTAATGAACATGATGGTTATTCCACTGCGGCTTCGAGCGGTTATCAGGTTCGGTAGTTTTTCTTTGCACAGAAAAAATATATATTTTTGATTTTTGTTTTGAAACGCCGAATTTACAATATTTGTTTAACGCTGAATTTTTCAAAAATCCTTTGATTACTGTTTACAGTTCATTCATATTAAATAGAAATTCGAAAACAAACCTGTGGGCTTCATGTGAATTTTTCAAGGTAATAAGCAAAGTTATTTTACATCGAAGAGCAAGTATGGGCGTATTAAGAGAGCAGAGAAAGTGAAGGATTGGTGCGCTTAAGATATAAAAGATTAAAGGAAAAGATCTGAGATTTGATTTCTCATGACTAGTTCTATGCTTTTACAGCCTGTAACCAATGATTCAAAAAATAATAATAATTCAAAGTGAACTTTGTAGAGACGTTATGGGGATAGAACTCGACGTTCGGAATACCACACTGGACTGGATTCTCAGAAACCAACCGGCGATGACGATGGAACCCAGGTATCCGGACCTACTTCCAGGTACCGCACTGGAGCGGCGTCGAGGAGGATAAATCGAGATAGAGAAAATCGAGACAGGGAGAACCGAGACAATTTGAAGTCGCCCAATCGGATGACTTCTCCGCCTTCGGGGGAGGGGAGGACAGCGAGGAATTACAGAGAACGGTCGCCGTTTTATCCATCAGACAGGGTAAAACTTAAGCTGATTTAAAAAAATAAGTATAAAAAAGAAAAATATGTGAAATAAAATCATAATTCAGTTCTTCCTTACATAAGAAAACATAAATGTTTTTTTTTGTTAATACAACCAGGCGCGGATCTAGGAATTTATCGATGGGGGGGGGGGGGGGGGTAAGCGGATTTTCAAAATCTTGTCGACTTTTTTTTAGGTCGACCAATTTGATTTTTCTGAGCGTCCTTTTTCTAAAAAAAATTGTCCTTTCGTATAACAGAAAATCTCTAAATTTTGTCCATTCTTCCATAGAGTCCTAACTCCTCTCGACCGGAGAGTCTCAAAATCCAGTCTCCGGAACCCACCTATGAGTCATCCTCCATCGCGTCATCAGCAACACCGGCCGACAGTGGGTACAACCCCTCAAGCGGGTCACATGGGGGAGATAACAGGAGTGGGGGAGGGGGTGGTCTGTGGAATAAACTGGAAGAGGGGATGCCTACGCCTCAATCTGCGTCTGGTCATAACCAAGGGGGTCCGGGGACATTTCTGTTCGGCGGAAAAGTGGCGCCCCCAAAATCTCAGGTAAAGTTTTAGAAACACTTTTTGTTTTTAATCAGATCTCGAAATATGCTGCAAATTTGAAACCATGCGCAGATCTAGGACTTCCTTGAGGGTAAAACCCTTTTTGTTGGCCAATTTTACCAAAAAGGTATAAAGACCCTATTTTGTTGGTTCTTTATTCCTTTTCATGAGCTTGTAAGCCACAAAAAAGTTTTTCAATTCGTTGTTCAACCTTGAAAAATTTTCAGTGTTTTGTTGAAAAAATTATGAGTTTGGTGAAGAAAAAAATTTTCTAAAAAGTTAATTTTTGTAAAATTTTTTTTTCCAGAGACACCAAGAGTATGATGAGGAGGATCCGAGACAGAAGAGGGAAAGAGAGAGGGGGGAGAGAGACCCCACAGAACAGGAGGCGGCCGAGGCTGCCATGAACAGCATGACCTCCATCAAAAAGGTCACAAAAAACTATCTTGGCAAAGTTCAAATTTTAGGAACCAAGATATTATACGTTACTTCTTTTCAGGAATTGGAGAAGAAAATCAGCGAGCTGGAGGCGGAGAGAAATGACGTGGCCAAGGCTGGTCTGAATAAGTACAAACAGCGGCTGCTGGACGAGCGAATCAACGAGATGGACGCTCAACTGAAGACACTTCATCTTTCTCATTCCGCCCTGCAATCGGCCGCATGGAAAAGCGAACAGGTCAGATGAAATTAGAAAAGTTAAATAGGCTTTTTTCCTTTTTTACTCGAGAACTTCACCAATAAAAATTTAATTCAGATTGTCTGATTAATCTGAAAATTAGCAGGTTGAGAAATATAATAAACATGTTGCAGATCTAAACAATATTACCCCTGTTTATGGACCTGTAAATTCACTGGGCGACCATGTAAAAGTAGCCTTATTTTGATCTAATCGTGTCTCAAATTGCATAAAGAGACCGATGTATATTTAAGATAATAGAAGGCTAAAACGCTTGAATTAAAATATGGAAGCCAAAAATAAGCATTTAGAATAGATGTCAAGCAAGAAAGCTTAAAAAAATCGAAATTAAACAAAAACTTTGAGAGTAAACTCAAAATTCCTGAAAAAAATCTAACCTTCAAAAGCTTAAAAATCAAACGTTCAAAAGCCAAATTAGCACTTAGAAATGTCAAGGAAAAAGCTTAAAAATCGAAGTTGAAAGAAAACTCAAACTTTCTAGATAAAACTCAAACCTTCAAAAGCATAAAAGCAAAAAAAACTCTTTTTCATCAGGTGGTAGAGCACACAAGTCAAGCGATTCGGATGATGGAGCACGACACCACTTCGTTCGAGAAGGTCAAAGAGGTCATGACCAAAGAGATCACAGTGCTCAAAGAAGCACTCCGACTCAGCAAGGTCTGCTAATTCCATTTTGGTCGCCAAGTAGCTAACGAAGTGACTTCACTGATTCAATTAACACTACTAATATTAAAAAGAATCATAGTTTTTCAAGCTTATATGACATTGATGATTGATGAAAAAACAATTATTTTTTTTTTACAAAAGTAGCTTTAGCCTGAGAGATCTATACTGAAAACCTTGCGTTTCTTTGAAACAGAATCTTAATTTCCGGTTGATTTTCGACAGAAAAGGATGGTCAGTTGAGACAACCGTCGCTGACCATGATTTTAATTTGCAAGTTAAGCCACGAGACTCACCGAAGCCTGAAGAAGAATTTATTCAGAAAAACCATTATTCAGAAAATCTGACCATTGAAGAGCCATAGCAGCTATAATTAAAGACCTGTTCACTTTTCTAAGCACTAAAAAAAATTGATAAAAGACAAAAAAATGAGTAAATCATCTAAGAAAAAAATTTTCTAGGCTCGTGTTGAGAAATTGGAGAATGACGTCACAGTTGCGGAGAACGGAGCTCGGAATGTGGACAATTTACAAGACAAGTTGGCAGCTGCTCAGACTGAAAAAGACAAGGCGGTCATGAGGGCTGAACGACTGAACAACGAAGCGAAAAAACTCAGCGACGAAGTGAAAACTCTGAAGAAGGTGTGAAAACTTCTTTTTTGTGCTTTACTAATGTATTATGTATATTTTTTCCATTAGCTCCGAAAAATTTTTACGTGAAGAAAAACAAGACATTCGTGTTCCCATTCAAGGGGCAGACGTTTCCCGAGGGAGGGGACTTATTAAACTTATTAACCGGGACGTACTAATTAATGACATCTATTTTCGGTCGAAATACACTAAAATGTTTCCAATGACGCCTTCGGCGCCAATATGTGCTAATTATGAGGAAGCATTTGCGCCGCAGTTTTTCGTCAAATTGTTTTAATAACTGCAAAATGTAATGTGTTTTTAAGAAAATTACCTGCAGGGTTTTTCTGTAAAATAGGGTTCATATAAAGTTTCATGAGAGCTCGAAAGTTCAGTTTCGTCGACCTAAAAAATTGTGAAAACTCAGTCGATCGAGAAAAAAGTTAACCCGCCCCTGATGATACTTACATTTTGAAAATTTATTGTTCCGATTTTCGAAGAAAACGGAATATTTATGCTCGGGGTGTTTTTTTATTCAGTCAATTTTCACCGATTGAAATAACAATTTATACCCCATTGACGATATTGACTCCCTGAGTTCAAATGTAAAAAAATAATTCACCTCCGATTTTTTTTTGTAAAGTTCTGGGGGTTTGAAAATTTCCAAATTTGCCATGTTCTCGACTAAATTATGTGCGCTTTGAAGAGTTTATTCATAATGCTGAGAGCTTGTTTTTTGTTCTGGGGAATTGAAAATTGCCAAATTTGCCATGTTCTGGACTAAATTATGCGCGCTTTGAAAAGTTCAATCTTAATGCTGAATTATTTATGCATGGAAAATTATCCCGCGCAACAAAATTGATCCAAATTGAATTTAGGCTAGCTAATTGGTCGTATTATTTTCGTACGACTCAAAATTTTACACTTTGATATTGTCCAAAATGTATAAATTTTCATCATTTTCTTTTCCCAAAAGCTTTTCGATATGAATTAAGGGACAGTAGGAACATTCAGGGTTTTGCCCTGATATACGAGCAGTCTTGTTCGCCTTACAATTTTTATGTGAAAGCTTTATTCGAGACTTTTTAGGTATCGAAAACAACAATGCTTGTTTATTTTCAGTTTGATTATTTAGAAAACTAAACTTGTTGTTCCGACTTTCGTAACGAAAGTAACGGAGTATTTGTGCTCGAGGTGGGTTTTTTTCTTCAGACAACTTTCGACTTTTTAACTAGCCATTTTTGACGAAACTTTTTTATATCATTCAAAAAATATTGTTATCCTGATCTTAAATTTGAAAATTTTTTTACCTGTGATCATTTTTTGTAAAGTTTTGGGGGTTTAAAAATTGCCATTTTGGCCAATTTGGGACAATTAACGCGCGATATATTTCGCGCTATTAACGCGTATGCGGAGATTGAATCCGTCTTAGAAATCATTCCAAATTGATTGAAAAAAGCTTATAGGCCATAATTGATTTGTTACAAGGAGCCAAACCTATCTATCCTTTTGTACTTTATATGTCGTGTAGGGAGCTGATTTTCACCAAAAATCTCAAATTTTAGAAGAAAAAAAATTTTATTTTATTTTATTACTTTCAATTTTTTTATGTAATTACTGCTCCATAAACCTTAAAAGGCAGTCGGAACATTCAAGGCTTCGCCTTGATACGAGCAGTCTTGTTCTGTTTTAGTCTGAGCTTGAAGCTAACCAGAAACTGGCACAATTTCGAGATGCAATAGAGGGCAAAAGAAACGAAGTGAACAAAACGAGGAATGAACTACGAAACGTCGAGTCGGAAAACGATCAAATAAAACAGCAAAACGAGGAACTTATTAACGTTAGGATCCACTCTTTTAA
Source organism: Symsagittifera roscoffensis (assembly GCF_963678635.1). Lineage (NCBI taxonomy): Eukaryota > Metazoa > Xenacoelomorpha > Acoela > Convolutidae > Symsagittifera > Symsagittifera roscoffensis. The sequence goes on along the minus strand of NC_087063.1, from coordinate 4,039,016 downwards.
CAAAAATCATTTTCGAGAGCTTTTGAGATCATTTATAATTCTTATTTTAATGATAATTTTTTTTCAGAAATTGGAAACTATGGAAACAGAATTGAAACACAGTCGGGAGTTGCTTAACGACAAAGAACTTGCCTTGCACCAATCAGAAAAATATGCCAAAGAGTTGAAAAAGGCAAGTTATATCTGCACTTTGCTTGCCTTAAGATGCAAAGTGTGCTTTAAACCTAAAAATTCGAGTAAATTCGAAAAAGAAAACAAAAAAAAGTTTTTGTTTGCTTGAGAGTAAAATGAAACTTTTAACTTTTCTATTTCATATTTTTCTCGAAAAGCAGCCCATTTGGTTTTGCTATCGTTTTCAATTATTTGGAAAGCGAATATAGTGGAAAAAAAGGCAATTGTTTTACACTGTTTTTTACAAATACGCGGTCCATTTTGTTTTGTTTTGGGTTTCTCTTTTTTTTTAGAAAAAGATTGAAATGGAGAGAAGGTTATAATTTTTTTTTCTTAATTTTCTCGAAATCTGTTCATTTGGTTTTGCTTAAGGCTTTCAAATATTTGGGAAAATAACCTAGTGAAAAACGGTGGTGTTTTTTTTCAAATATTTTTTTATGGATACGCGGTCCATTCCGTTTTGTTCTGGTTTTTTTTAGAAGGGGCTGAAATTGAGATGAAGTTATAATTTTTTTTTCTCGAAATGCAGTTTATTTGGTTTTGCGCATCGTTTTCAAAAAGTTGGAAAACGAATAAAGTGAGATATAGTGTAAATTTTACGCAGTCTATTCCGTTTTGTTCTGTTTTTTTTTATAAGAAACAAGACTGCAACTTTTATAAGACCAGTTTTATAAGTTATAGGTTTTTATAATACCAATGACAAGCAAAAACCTTTTCAACTACCCAGATTGCCTTAAATAATTTTAAAATAGAATAGGAATAAATATGCTGAATCTAAATTATCATTTCAGAAAGCTACTGAAGCGGAGGTTATGTCGAATTTTTTTCAGGTCATATATTTTTGATACGCAGTCCATTTAGTTTTTTCAATACTTTAAGGTTTCTTAGAAAAAAATTAAAGAAGAGATATTTTGAATTTTTCTTGTTCCTAGTTTTTTTTTTGACATTCAGTCTCCTTGACCTTGTTCTGCATAGTCCACTTTTTTGCAAGTGATTGGAATCGGCACAATTTTGAAACTTAACTAGTTTTAGTTCCGAAGCATTAAACAGCATACGTATTTTTGTCCATAATTTTTACGCAGTATTTTTTCTTTGTTCTAGAAATTGTAAAGTTTTTTAACTTTTTTTCTTCATACGCAGGCAGTCTTTTTATTTGTTCTTCATTTTATTTGTTCTTCATTTGAAAAAGCGATTGAAATTTTTTAAATTTGCAATCAGTTTGATCATGTTAAAATGATTATTACACGATATTAGGCTACGGCAAAACTGTTTGATAAGCATACATCGTCCTTTTTTGCAGAAATTGACCCAAATCAAGAAGGGTTCAAAACATTTTTTACGCTGATCATTTTTTTGTTCTTTTTTAATCTTTTTTTTTGGAAAACGACCGAAGTGGAGACCAGCTCTATGCCTGATTTCTTCTCGACACGCAATCGATATGGTTTCGTTTTAAAACAGTATTTTTTAATGCAGAAAGCGACCGAAATTGAGAAGGATTCGAAACTTTTTGTCAATACAGTGTCCGTTTTTTTTTCAATTTTCAGAAAACGACCAAAGTGGAGACCAGTTCTACTCGTGATTTTTTCTCGACACGCTTTCGTTTTGGTTTAGTTATAATACAGTATTGTGTGTTGCAGAATGCGACCGAACGCGAGAAGGGTTCAAAACTTTTTTTGATACCGCTACCCACTTTTTTTGTTCTTGTTTTTTGATCTTTTGATCTTTTCTTAAAAAACAATCAAATTGGAGACTAGTTCTAGGTGTGGATTTTTTTCTACACACCGTCCAATTATTTAGCTGTAACATAGTATTCTTTGTTGCAGAAAGCGACCAAAGTGGAGACCAGTTCTATGCATGATTATTTCTCGACACGCCTTTCATATGGTTTTGTTGTAACATAGTATCCGTTTTTTGTAGAAAACGACCAAAGTGGAGACCAGTTTTATGCGCGTCTTTTTCATCGACACTCCTTTCCTATGGATTAGTTTTAACACATTATCAATTGTTGCAGAATGCGACCAAAGTTGAGAAAAAATTCAAATCATTTTTTTTCATACGCTGATCTTTTTTTGTTCTTTTTAAACATTTCTTTTTAAATTAAAGAACTGTAGGTTTGCGAACAAATCTACAGTTCTACATTTGCGTGCAAATCTACACTTTTAGATTAAAGAACTTAAAAATTTGAAACTTTTGAATAGCATTTAACTTGGCAGAGTAATATATTTACAGAAACTATTTTATAGCTTGTACAATTGATTGAAAATGAAACGGCTAGTTTTTGCATTATAGTTCTCAAATTTAATACATGCACCACCTAAAATTACCACCTATTCTAACATATCACCCTTTTTTCGATACTGCTGTCCGTTTTTTGTTTTTCTTTTCAATTTTTTTTTCTAGAATACGACCGAAGTGGAGACCATTTTCTAAACACTCAGTCCGTATGCTTTTGTTCTAAAACAATGTTTTTTTTTTGCAGAAAGCGACCGAAGTGGGGACCAGTTGTTTGCGTGATTTTTTCTCGACACTCAGTCCGTATGTTTTTGTTCTAAAACAGTATTTTTTTGCAGAAAGCGACCGAAGTGGAGAGCAGTTCTAAACTGGTGGACGACTACGAGGAGAGGCTGAGCAGGGCTGAGATGGCTATTGAGGAGAGGGAGGAGCAAGTGAGACAGTTGAGACAGCAGCTGAACAAGAAGAGCAACTATTTCCACAACCTCACTCAAGAACAGGAGAAAAACAAGAGGTGGGGGGGGGGGACAGGGATCCAGTTACCCAATGGAGGGAAGGGAGGGGGTTTCATGCTACGTTTCTTCTTTTTTAATAAATGAAGAATTACTTACATAGTTAGCAAAAGATTTAGTTTGACCAGATTTTGATATATGGATTTGCTCAATTTTTTACTCAATTTTTATTGATTTTTTATTTTTTAGAAGTTAACATAGAAAAAGCGAGTTGATATCTGATTTTGCAACAAAAACCTAAAGCCAACCCGCAACAACTCGCTTTTAATATGTTTAACATTTCATGAAAAGTCGAGTTATCTATTATTTTGAATACTTTTCGGTTATAATCATTATTTTTTGACTTTAAGGAGACTGGCCATGAAAACCTAAAATTATCGATTGTATATGTCATACCGCTACTGCAGTAGCAGTATTTATATACGTATGTGCAGCTAACCTTTGGTGCTTAATCATTACTGTATGGTATGCTCAAGGTCATACGTGAGTGATGACACTGAGATAAAGCGAGAGATCAGAGTTCGTAACATTGATCTAACTCTCAGTACAACAACAAAACAAAAGAATAAGAAAACCTAAATTCAATAGTAAAAATAAAGTATTGAATTACAACTTGTTTTCAACTGATATCGCAACGCATATCACATGGCGCAGCCAGCAGGATTCGCAGCTCAAGACAACAGAACGGACATGGGAATTCCGGTATTTTGGGCGTCAGCGAATCTAGACCCTCCGTGGCAATTCAGAATCTGGTTCGAACAATTTCTCATGGCGGTTACGGTTAAAGAAAATGTGAACCCAGAGATTATTTTGGAAGAACCAAAAGACATATTAGAGGAACCACCACCACGCCCTGAAACACCCAGAGACGGGGAGAATGAAGATGCGAGGAACGCTAGGATTCTTAGAGATAAGCTAGCAATGGATAGAGTAGTATTGGAGAAAGAAGAGAGAAGAACAAGAGGACCACGAGTCGGACACAATGTCTTCTACAACGAAGTACAAAAGAAATTGGTGTCCAGATTATTTTTGTCTTTGGGTACAGAGGGAAAGAAAAGATTCCTGCAAAAGAACCCGCATGCTGAAATATCGAAAATGACGTTCAAGGAAATAACAGATTTGGCAGAAGTCTCGTTTCAAAAGGTAAAATGGGTAACATACGAAAGATACAAGTTATTTACGAGAATGCAAGAATCGGGAGAATCTCTGGAATCATTTCACGCAGCGCTAACTGCACAAGCAGCCCGATCAGAACTGGGAGCATTAGAAAATGAAATAGTCCGAGACCTGTTCATTTCAAAAATGAAAAACATGACCTTGCAGGACACGTTGACATTCGAGACTCTAGACCCGGAGGAGGTTCTGAAAAGGGCTATAAAATTCGAACATAGCAAGTTAACCACAATGGCGTTTCAAAAGACTAATGCTGCAGCTACAGGGGGGATCAAGTAACAATTACATCTCGGGTGTGAGAATAAAACAAGAACCTGTAATGGCAGTTAGAAATTTGGCGGGGACAAACAAAACTCCAAATAGAAGGGAATCGAATAAAAGACAAAACAATAACAAGAATCAAAACACGAAAACAAAACCATGTAATAGATGTGGAAGGACGTTTGAACAGGGACACCTGAAAAATTGTCCAGCGATGGGGAAAACCTGTAAACACTGTGGCAAACCCAATCATTTCGCTAAAATGTGCAGATCCCAACAAGTAAGTGAAGTTGCAGAAGACTCGGAAGGATCGGTAGAGGAATGCGATCAGATAAGTGAAGGTGTTGGGTCATGTAGCGAATTTGAAGTTATGTCGATACAAACCTATCAACCGGAAAACGAGAGAGTTTCAAAATATGTGAAAGACCGAATCAACGAAATGAGGGACAAACCAAACGGAAAAATGGTTTGAGTTCAGAAAATAGATTCGATCCGCGATCCAAACTTGAATCATGTAAAATCACTAAAGGCCATGGTACGAATAGATAACCAGATAATTCAATTAACAGTGGATACTGGAAGTCCAGTTTCATTTCTCAACTGGGCGACAACAAAAGAAATTATGGATAAATCAAACAAAGTAAGATTCATACCGTCCGATAAACTGAATTTACAAACCAAATTCAAGGACTACAACAAACAACCGATCAGTATACTGGGAGCCCTAAAAACCAATCTGAGGTCAGCGGGCTGGGAAGTAAAGGGCGCCACCTTTCTGGTATCAGAACGAAAAACTAGATGTATCATGGGACTAGATCAGCAAGGACAAGTGGGAATAGTGACTACACAAAAACCAGCGCCCAAGGAACTCACCAGGTTTGACGTGCTCATGTGCGAGCAGTCAGAAGGTTGGAAAGAAAAATTCTTCACTCAATTTAAAAACCTATTTGAAATACAAGGCATTTCGAAAAATCACATTGTCAGTTCAAAATTTAAATATCCATTATGTCCGATCCAAGAAAAGGGGAGAAGAATCCCAATTCACATACAAGATAAAGTCGAAAAAGAAATCGAGAAGTTGTTGACAGAAAATCATATAACAAAACTTGATAAATGTACAAGTGATTGCTTTATCGCTCCGATTGTGATAACAGTAAAGAAGGACGACTCAATAAAATTGGCAATGGATGCAAAACCAATCAATAGACAATTGTTCAAAAACAAATACCAAATGCCAAATGTAGATGACCTCATTGATGGGGTAAGCCAGATTGTAACTGAAAACAAAAAGGGTCGCTATATTTTTCGGTGTTAGATTTGAAATATGCGTACAGTCAATTAAAATTGGCTGCAGATACAGCTAGACAATGCAACTTCAACATTGTTGGTGGAAAAGCAACTGGAACCTACAGATTCTTGACAGGGTTCTATGGTTTAGCAGATATGCCAGCTGAATTTCAAAAGGCTATGGACAGAACCATCAACCACGCTAAAAACACGTTCTGTTTTCTGGATGACATACTTATTGTGTCAAAGGGAAGTGAAATTGAACATGCAAATTTGGTAGAAGCAGTATTAAAAAAATTGGATGCGGAAAATTTGGCGTTGAAACTATCAAAATGCGAATTTTTCAAACAAGAAGTGAATTGGTTGGGTCATCATCTCTCAGAGGCAGGAGTTAAACCAAAAATCACTAAAACGGAAGCAGTAGTAAATTTAAACCCGCCGAAATCGCTTAAACAGCTAAGGTCATTCCTGGGAAGCATAAATCACTTAGCTAAATTTATACCCAACGCAGCAAGTCTGACTGAAAAATTAAGACCACTTCTAAAAGAAGAGAATCAAAAGAAAAAATTAAAAAACATGAAACTCCCGGTGAAAAAATTTGAGTGGGGGGAGGAACACACCGTAGTATTTAATGCTATAAAAGAAGCTGTGGCAGGTATAACAAAAGTACATTATTACGATGCGACTCGAGAAACACGAGTTAAATGCGATGCTAGCCATGATGGGTTAGGGGCTACTTTAGAACAACAAAATGATGAAGGCATGTGGGTCCCAAATTCATTCGCATCCCGATTCCTAAATGCTCAAGAAAAAAAATATTCAACAAATGAATTGGAGTTATTGGCAGTTGTTTGGGCAGTAGATAGATATAAACACTACCTCCTGGGGACAACTTTTATCATTGCAACTGACCATAAAGCGCTTACAACAGCATTGGATGTCAACAAATCAAACAAGACCTACCAATCACGTTTAACCCGGTGGGTTGACCGGTTTTTGCCATATCAGTTCAAAATAGTTCACATTCCGGGGAGGGACATGAGCATAGTTGATTATTTATCGCGTGATCCCTTCAATGATCCCTGGCCCGAATCAGAATTAGACGAAAAGTTTGTAGTAGCGACAATAAACTCCTTTCATGAAGCGTTCGACTGCTGGAACAGTAGGGTTAAAAAAATTGGGTCGCTCAACCGGAACGAAAACGTTCTAGAATGTTCTAGAAGGAATGCTAAGAAACAGTCATCAAGTAATGGTTGCTATAGCAACCAAAACGGTCAAAACCGAACAAAGCTCGACCGGAACGAGAGAAAACAGTTTTCACGACTGCAAAAACAGCAAAACACAACAGTTCAACATAAGCAAATCACTTTTTCGTCAAATCAAGCCAACAAACAGTCAGTCTTAAATAAATTCAAAATCATAAAACAACCAGTACCGGAAATTAAAAAAAAACAGACTCAAAGATCGAGATGTCAGGAAACGGAAACAGATCATACGACTGGTGGTCGAGCTCACCACAAGAATGGCGGAATGAGGAGCGCGAGGAGAGTCTAATGGACCCAAAGTGGAACCGCTCACTATCCAACACAAATGAACTTTCGGAAGAGGAGGAGATCACAGAGACAGTTCAGCGTACAAGAAAAATAATTCGAGGGGGCCGGAAAAACAGAGATAGCTCCGACAGTGAAACACGACATGCATCACGGGTGAAATGGCAGCTGGAACCGGATCAACAAAGAGAAGCGGATCAAAGACTACTCTCATTCTGGCAGTTAATAGGCGGACAAGACAATGTTCAGGAAAATAGAGAACTGGTGGCACACACCCAAGAAGTCAGTGACAGCTCGGAACACAAATCAAGTTCAGCAGTGACTAAACCGATCGCATCGGCGGAACGGAAACTCAGTGAGGTGCAAGTAATAGAGATGGACCTGACAACCACAGAAGAGGCGGAGAGTGAAGAGGAAGTGTGCTCAATAGAACCGCCAAAGGGACTGGGAAAAACGAAACTGCAAAAGCAGCAACAAGTAGAGACCTTGGACAATCTAGCAAAACTGTTCGACAAAAGTTTACTAGCAGAATTGACCACAGAAGACACGTGGATGGACCGCCTCAGACGAGTGATCGAAAGAGGGGACAAACAAGGATTTGAATTGATGGGACCTTATACAAATCCTTTGTGGTCACAGATGGCAGTTCAGGACGACTGCATCTTGGTGAATAACCGGCTAGCAGTTCCAGTACAACTAAGACAAGCTGTCCTGAAACGAATACATCGAGGGCATCCAGGCCAGGAGGCTATGTTGGGAGCAGCGCAATATCTGTGGTAGCCTCATATGAATAAGGACATCGTGAATTTAGCAGAGGAGTGCCGTAGCTGTACCAGATATGGTAAGAATGTAAAATACTTTTTTCAAAAAATTCGTCAAAACCACTGCCACTGCTCACGCAGCCGGGACAGGAGGTACAATTAGACTACGCGGGGCCTATAGAAAATCAAAAAGGAAAAAAAATCTACCTTTTAGTAGCTATAGATCGATTCTCAAAATTCCCATCAGTGAAGGTTACGAAATCCACAAGTGGAAAGTGCACAGTAAAATTCTTGAGATCATATATCGACACACATGGAGTCCCTGAATCAATTCGTTCGGACCAATTTTCAGGCTTTAAGGGGAAAACGCTAAAAAAATTCTGTTCGGAACTCAATATCGAGCAAAAATTTTGTCCGGTGGGGGACCACAGAGGTTGTGGTTTGGTCCAACGTACAATCCAAACTATAAAAAGAAGACTGGGAGTGATGATGCTCGAAGAAAATAATAAATCAATCAAATTATGTCTCAGCACTATAATGAGAGATTTGCGGTGGAACAAGCAGAAAACAATTCAAGTATCCCCGTTTCAAGCACATTTCGGCAGACTACCAAAAACAGAATTTAAAATTGTGAGGGATAGGTTTTTAAATAATTCTGATTATTTAGACAAACAACACTTGGAACGCTCAGCACTGACGGCCTCCCAACTGAAACGGAGAATTGACCAGTCGAGAGAGAATCTCAAAATAGTGCGCAAGGGACAACTTAGCAGGGATACAAGCCCACTGCACAAGCAGCCGTTAACATCGGACAGAGACAAAGAAAGGGCCAAAGCTCTAAAGGAATTGTTGGAGGCGAACGCCCGTTGGAACAACGAAAGAAGGGACGCGGCTAAAAACGGGAAAATTGCTTCAGAAACGGACTCAACAATTAAGACATCGGCCGGTTCGATTTATAGGAAATCGGATATAGCACAATCGAAAACGGTACTGACACAAGAAAATCAGAGCACGAGTAAAAGTCCATCGTTTGAACCTACAAAAAAGTTTAAGAGAATCAGTTCTCCAGAATTACTCGAGGAGCTGGGATCAGAAGACAAACTTCAAGGAGAAATGGAAATCGCAGATGCAATGAATCCCACAGAGCGTTTTCAGAAAAGCCAAACAATAGTTACTTCTAAGGACACAGAAGCCGGGGGAGGTCTGAATCTGGCAGTCAAAAGAGCAAAACCCAATTTGGCGGGCCCAAAATCAACTATAGAGGAAAATATCACAAACAAGCCGGAGAAGAGCGGAAAGGAAAAGAAAGGCCGAAACAAGCAGCAACAGGGGACAAGCCAAACTGCGACTGCAGCCAACCTGGAACAGGAGCAATCGACATCTAAGCCGGAAAGAGTAGACACCAAAATTCAGTCCAGTTCTACGCCAAAGGCTAAACAGCGGCCGAAATTGAAATGCATTGACTCTCACACTCCTTTAGAAGACATAGGCGACAAATTTCACAACCGCAATTTAGCACCGTCCGAATGGGAGAAGTACGCGGACCAATTGTTAAAAAGAGGAGTACAGCGAGTTGCAGACAAAATTTGAGGAAATCCACAACAAAGTTCGGAAATGGACACAAATTTCGAACCACCACAAGGATTTTCGGACGAATCAAGTACGGAAGAGTCAGGTATTAGACGAAGCTCCAGACAAACGAAAAACAAAGAACCTAAACGATTCGGAGATCCGATAAAGCACTCAATTAAAGAAATATCAGAAAATCTCACAGGGAGAGGTCTTTTAAAGGAGGCACTTAAAGAATACAGAAATCAACTAAGAGATTTCAAAGATCGTAACGACAAACCAATGGAATCAAAAGTGCGACGACTCGAAAGACATCTGTTCATGCGAAAATTCGGATACGCTACACTAGACGAGGGAGTCGATTGGAACCCGAGTTGGGAAATAGAGCTGGAAGAAAACTGAAAAGTCCATAATCTAAAATCGTCAATTAACCAAGAGACTTTCTTTGAACTGAGTATATTGAACTCTTTTTAAATGAATTATCCTACTTATATTGTATAATTTATTTCTTCCACCGAGGGGGGTGTGTCATACCGCTACTGCAGTAGCAGTATTTATATACGTATGTACAGCTAACCTTTGGTGCTTAATCATTACTGTATGGTATACTCAAGATCATACGTGAGTGATGACACTGAGATTAAGCGAGAGATCAGAGTTCGTAACATTGATCTAACTCTCAGTACAACAACAAAACAAAAGAATAAGAAAACCTAAATTCAATAGTAAAAATAAAGTATTGAATTACAACTTGTTTTCAACTGATATCGCAACGCATATCACAGTATACTACTAAGTTTCAATGCGGGGCAGAGACTGAACTAAGTTTGCTACATTGTCTCAGATTAATAATTTTTAAATTTTTAATGTCAACAAAAATGCACCTGTAGGAAACAATCATACAAAAAATGCCTAATTCATAAAACTTCTACTCATTAAAACAACTTCTATCATAACACAAAGGTAAGCTAGATTTATGTATGATTTTCAGAAATTTTATTAAGGAACTCTGGCAAAAGATCAGAGTACATTCACATCAACTGGTTATGTTTTTGCGATAAAGACAGGTCAACAAACATAATAATAAGAAAAACATGAAAAATGAGAAACCTTATTTCAAAATGTAAGTTGACAATCTTATTGTAATACCCGAACTTTGAAAAACAGCAGATTGTTTTTTTACCAGCGGTAGCGAGTCGGGTGATCCAGACAGGTAAAACTGATCTCTGTGACAGTGATTGATTACAAAAACCACAAAACAATTGTGCAAAATTATTGAGATTGATATAAAAAAAACTTTGGTATATTAGTTTCACAGACTATGTACTGAATGTGCTTTCTCTGCTAATTTGAGCATATTTAAGTTTGTTAACAGCATAGCTCTATTTTTTTTTCAATTGGCTGGTATTGTAATCTATCATTGATATAATTTCATCATCAATCACTTTTTGTCAGCCTACTCACTCCAACGGTACAAGTTTGATAGTTGGTTGCCCATAAAAATTATCACCCAAATTTAAACGAAAATAGAACAGGTTTCACGTAAAACAATAGGTCTGCTTAAAAACTATGCAAATCTGAAGGCTTTTATTCTGAAAATCTAATGATTTAAAGAGATTTTAAGCGGGATTCAACTATCACACTTATACCACTTCTCCCATGAAACTGTTTCCCAGTTACATCATCCCATTGTTAAATATCATCAAACTGTTTACCAGCAGAGAATTTAAGGGGGGACTCTCCGTTTCTTCATGGTTTTGAACTCCCTCGCCACACTTGGTACCCTTGTAATGAATTTTTTTTCGGTAGACTGAACCCTAAATTTTCTTGAAGCGGCAGTATACTTTAAAGCTGTGGAGGACTACAAATTTGAGGAAAGCTTGAAAGAGCGCAGGTTTCTGTCAAAAACTTCAAAAAATCTCATTTTGTTAAGATTTTTCCAAAAAAGGCCTCGGAAGTTCTTAGATCTGCGCCGGATATTTACCATGATCCAATCAAGCAGAATTCCATATTTAAATTTTCATAAACTGTATTCCTGAAGAAACACCTCATATTATCATTTAATAATCAAAAGTGTGAAATGGCGATACTTCAAAAAACATCAAAAAAAAACTTTTAGGTTAGAAAATGACGTGGAACAACTGAGGCAAATGGTGGCGGAAAAAGACGAGATGTTGAGTTTACTTGAGTTCCAAAAGAGCATCTTAGTCAAAAGTGTAAGACAGTCTTTTTTATTAATTAAAACTACTATAAAATTTCGTTTGCTTGAAAAATCTCCACCATTAATTTTTGTTCTGTTCTGCAGTCACACCTTGGAAAAATAACAGAGCCTTTTGAAGCCCAGATTGACCATCTAATGGCAGAGTTGTCCCTGGCCAAGTAAGTATCTGCGTTATTTGTTTTTTACTCTGAAGCCTCAAATTGAACGCTTTTCGTCTAAGTTATTTTCTGCTTAGTGACAAAATGCAGGAATTGGAGAGGATACGGGACAAATTAGTCCAAGAAAAAGTAGACATGGTGGTAAGTATGGATTATGATAACAACAACCCACCAGAAATACTTTAGGCGGCGGGGGGAGTAGCCTGGGTCTAAATTAGATTTTTCAGCCAATCAGAGTCGATTAATTTGCACGAAGATTAGACACTTTTTAATCTAAATTAAATAGTGAAGTGGCGGATTTTTACTCGGTCTGTTTCGGGGCAAGGGGGGGGGGGGGAAGGGGGTTGGTTCGAGCATTTATCTGGCCTGGACGTTTTATTTTAAGAAAAATTTTCACAGCAACAAAAATTCACGAAGCGTTCCTTAAAAAACTTAAAAGCTAAAAGCTCCGCTTCCTCCAACTGAATGCTCCTGTTGAATGCATTCAAAACTTAAATATACTACTTTTCACCTGCAATCAGAAGCAAATGCAAAATTTTCACAAAAAAAGGATGTTCAAACAAAATTTTTAAAATTTATTTGAAGATTTTTAGGCCAACATAATTGTGCAAGCTCGCCTTAAAACCCTGAAATTTATTTTTTTTTGGAAACATTTCGGAGCGACACGCCAAGTTTTGAGTCTCAAAACTCACAATCAAAACTCACTGCCATTTTTTTTCAGTCTGGCGCGAGTATTCCATTCGTCGGTGAGTTGATGCACTACAAACAAGCAAACAACAATCTCAACAACTCACAAGTGAACAAATGTGAAAAGTGTGCCTATTGGAGAGACAAGCATGATCAACTAAGGAGTATCAACTCGGATCTGAATGAACAGTTGTCTCAATTGGGAACTCAGCACAACTCACTCAAAGATGTGGTCAGATCTGTCACGCCATACGTCGAGAAGTAAGTTCAATAGCCCAGTTCAGTCGAGAACAATCGAAAACGGTCAAAACGTTCTAAATATAGCCAGTTTGGGTCAAGTCGGTCGAAAGAACCATTTTTGGTTGATTGATTCGAAATTTAAGTTGAATACCACAAACAGGGTACGCAATAGCTACTTTAGGATTTTCATCAAAATTCTAAAATATAAATCCTCTCTCTGATTGCCCGGGTCGAGGTGTTCGACTTATGTTTCGACATTGAAAGTCGAGCAAATGCAGTTTTGCGACTGAAATTTTATGTCGAGAAGCACGTTTAAGTCGAGCACAAAGTCGATTTTGGTCAAGGAAGTCGAAACACAGGTCAAGACTGTCGAAACATACCCGGTTTTGGTCGAGAGTCAAAACATAGGTCGAAACTGCCGAAACATACCCGATTTTGGTCGAAAAAGTCAAAACATAGGTCGAGACAGTCTAAACATACCTGATTTTGGTCGAGAAAATCAAAACATAAGTCGTTTTAAAACCTTTTTAAAGGTTTAATTTAAATTTAAATTGGAAATTGAGCAAGAAAAAATCTTCTCAAAAATGACCTCCGTCAGAAAGTTGCAACACGCAACAATCCATTGAGGAGATTTGCTTACCGCAAAACTAGAAACTTCAGAGAAAATCTCTTTTGAGTTTTGAAAATCTTAGGAGTCCAAGGAAAATCTAAGGTAAGAGGGTAGATAGGGGTTAGATAAGGGGGGTTGGAGGATATATGGGGGTGGGGATGGGTGTGCGGATGAATATGGGGGATTGGGTATTTTTTTTTTCGGTGTTAAAATTAAGAAGACCTGGGTTTAAAGTGTAAGGGAGATAGTTTTGAAACTAAGTAGGCTAAGAGTAAGGCTGAAAAAGCATCAAAATTGCACAATTATCGGTGAACAACTTTAGAGATTATATGTCCTTATAATCCTTTATATTGGATCTAAAATGGATTATAGTTGAGTTAATTTTTCTGAAATCAATAGATTAAAAGGATTATAATCGATTGCGTGGTCCCAAAGTGTAATAGATTAGAATGCCATCATTTTGAGCAAAATGTTGGTTAAAAGTGTTTTCTTATACATGAAACCTCACTGCGGGTTGGTCAATCCGGTAAGCCAGACAAACGTTTGGTGAGAACAATTTACTCGAAGGCGTAATCTGTAAGGAAGTAAAGCATTGATTATTTGAGGTTTTTAATTTTGACACTAACAATTATTTTTCTAATCCTAGCCTTGTCTTCAATCTCCCTAAAAGCAGAAAACTTTTTTGATTTATTTTTGGTTATTTTAGTTACCAAAAACATAGTTTTTTTTGGTTATTTTGTGTTTTCAATTTTTGTTTTGGCCATTGAAAATGAAAAGAAACTAAGCGTGTGTTTTAGTTTTTATGCACGCAAAATCAAGTAGCGCAAATAATCGTTGGACTGATTCGAGTGATTTATCATTTGAAACCCTTTCAATTGTGATTCAAACGATATTTTAAAAAGTTCAAAAATTGTCTCAGTTTCAAGAGAAATTGATTTAAAATTTTTGAAAAATTTGGGTCGATTTTGTGGGAGTAAAGCGAGTGAGCAAACTTATTCTGAAAGGATAAGAAGAGTTTTGAATTTTGTATTCAAGCCCTGAAAAGTTAATTTTCTTGTAGTTTTCGAACGCCATTTTGGGAGTGAAAAACTTCAAATTTTAAAAAGTTGTACAAAAATTCTATGATTTTTTTTCTTGTCATTTTTTGACAAAAGCTGTTGCCCAATTTGCCTATTTGGTTATGACTGTCAATTATGTCAAAATTATAGGCTGTCGATCAGATCCTTTTTCACACCTAAGCTCAAAAAATGACACCAATTTTAAACTAAAATTTTTTTCCAGTTTTTTGTGGGAATATGGTCGGAACATTCTGAGCTACTTGCTTAGCAACCGTTTATCCTTTTTTTAGGAAATGTTTTATAATAAATCTGTCATAGTTTTTAAAAGACAAGATAGACCGAAAATTTTCTCTTGTTCGCAAAATTGGGTGTCTGAATAGCATATATTTTTGATGGGTTTTTCCGGAACCTGAGGCCATACTTTTTTGCTATCTTAATCAGCTGATCTATCAATATAGTTGAGCTTTTCTAGTAAAAATGAACAAAAAAATCGACAAAAAACAAACAAGAGTAAGTTGCCGAGTTCGAACCTGTTTTCGACCTGCTTAAGTCCCTTTTCTTACTCAATGAACTCAAGAAAACTTGTGCAACCAGATGTTTATGAACCGAAATTAGAACCCGTCTTATTGTAATTGTTTTATTTTCAATCGCGTATTTTTTTTTACGAGTTGTTGGAAAACCCCAAAAAAAATGAAGTTAAAAACATGATTTTGGATCAATTTTTGATAGAGTTGATAAAATGTGATAGTTTTTTCTCTTAAACCGTTCAATCTCGAATTGCAAAGTCCTCAAGTAAAATTCAGTGCATAAAACTGCTTTGAAACAGTGTTATTGTTTTTGAAGTCATTCTCGCCATATTTAGAGCCAGCTCCGAAACTGCCGACATTCTGGGCGAGCTGGACACACTCCGAAGACAAATGGGAGACAAAGACAGCGAATTACTGGAGGCCAAACGAGCCGTGAATGCTCTGCAAGACCAGGTAAAATTTGAATTGAGATTTGAAATTGGACTGAACGGTTTCCTATCAGAAGAACTAAAGTTCAAAAAACTAAAGTTATATGGAGTATTTATTAATTGCTTTTTCGATGATCAAAACAAATAGCTTTTAGTTTGATTATAATACATTTATATATATATATATATAATATATATATATATATATTATATATATATATATATATATATATATATACACTCCTTAATTTTAATAAACTAAACTATCCCTTCGAAATTTAAAAAAATCTCATCTTAAAGTCCAAAAAAAAGGTCTTGTTAAAAAGAGATCAAATTTTGAAATGTATATTTTTTAAAATGATGTGCATCCGTTTTCAAACCAAGGTCAAGTACATGAGAGGTCAGATGAACCCCGACAACCCCGTAAATGAAGACCAGGCAGGAGGTTCAAATGGTAACGTGTCCTTCTCTGAATGGAAACCACTGGTTGAAGACTGGGTCACAAACTACGAAGTGCTGAAGCAGAAAACTGAAGGCCCAGAAACACTACTTCCAACAGATTGCAGCGGTAAGAAAAGAAAATTTAATCTTAAGAAAAGATTTAAAATTAAAAAGTTAAAACGGTTCAAAAAAAGGCTTGGTAAAAAATTAACCAGCTTAGGCGTTTTGCTGTGCACGTAACACGAAAGTTCCGATCACAGATAACATAGCAAATAGCAAAAAACTGAAAAAAAATTGAATTGATTGCGTGTTACCTTCTTCATATGTTGTGAAATTGGATCAAAATATGATCACAGAAATGAAACTGCATTCATGAACTGAATTATTTTTTATAAAACGTAAATATAACTATTAAAGCGCAGGATTTTTTGAACGAGTAGATTTTCTTAATTTTCAAAAATGTGTTAGGGTCTTCAAAGCCAGCGGAACGTTTTCCACTGCGTAGAGTTCATAATTTGTGAACTTGATTATTTGTATTATGTGAAGTTAATTATAACAGATTTCGGGTGTTTTCTGCTGCACGGCCCAAAAACTGATCTTTTTTATCTTTTAAAAGTTTGATTATAATGTTCGAATCTGATTGGTTGAAAACCATATTAGCGAAATGAAATCTTTTAAAATTTGAATTCAGACGCAGGTATAAATTACAAATTAGTATCAAATTCACTGCGTCTGGGACACTATACAGGCAGATTTGCCAATCTAGTGCCGTTTTTCTTTAATTCAGGAAAGATTTGCGAAAACCTGTAATTAATTAGAAAACAACAGCTCATAGAAACTCCGATTGTCTTTTAAATATGCCACCATAATGTTTGCAAAAAAAATCCATAAATCAATATCAGACTTTTTCGGGTTTAAGTTTTTGGGATTACATTGTTTTTCTGAGCGGTATTATAACATTTAGTTAGCTTAACAGAAACAGCATTAGCCTTTTTTGTGAAAAGGCTAGTTTTACCGGCAAAATACTTTCAGTCTTTGACCCTGTTGAGCGACGACGAGTTATTGAATCAACATGTAACAAACCATTCGGAGATTTTTTTAGCAGCTGGTCAGACATTTCTTTAAAATTTTGACTAAGAAAAGTTCAAAAACAGTATCAATTATACTAGTTGTTACTAATATGATCAAACTTTCTTTTGAAAAATATGGTTCGTAGCACTTTTTCTGAACACTTTAACTGAACAATTTTTGATGCACAAGAATACGCAATCAAACCATATGAGATTATTGGCGTTGCTTAAGATTTATAAAACTGTATCAGACATTTTTTGAAACAAGACATTGGGCCCGGTACATTACTTAATTGAATTTTGCTAACTTTTTGCAATCTTTGTCCATATGTCCATAAAACTGAGGTTCCCAGATATTTAAAGGTGCTAGTATATTCTGAAACATGATCAGCATCTTGGGTTTCAATGAAAGCATAAGCTCAATTAACAGTCTTTTAGTTTTTGAACCGTATAACAGAATAGCCCCCAAATTTGTTCTATTTCAGCTGCGCGTGGAGGAGGCGGATGTCAGCAGGTGTTTCGGGGGTGGTAACGGGGACCAATTGAGCAGTAGTGTGCGGAGGGTGTTTGTTGAGAAGAACTTCCAGATGGACACTCAATTGAGAGAGTGTGAGATTGTTCACACTGAAATTGAACAAATGATCTTCAACGTCAACATGAAACTCAATGTGAGTTGATATCAATGAGTACATTCATCAACTATTTTCTAGTATACGCGACATACCCATTTTGAGTCGCAAAAGTCGCGCGACATAAGTCGCGGACCTCGCACAGGGGAAACCTCCCTCTCTCTGTACTTGGCAAGTTTTAACTTCGAGTATAATATAAAACCTAAAAAATATCTCAAGGCAAATAAATACTTTTTTGGATCTCTTAACTATTTCCCCCTTTTTGCTGGAGATAGATTCGTTACTAGGTTCAAAATTTCGCATATGCTTAACCGTTGAATTATTTCATTATAGGGAAGCCAATTCGTTACTAGGTACCAAAGAGGGGGAATAGTTAAAAAGATCCCTTTTTCTAATGTTTTGTGCCATTTTCTGTGTGATGAAAACACTTCGTTATAATATCCTACCTGTAACGGAACTAAAAGTCCAAAAAGGAGCAACTTATCGGGGAATCATTGATATCTCAAAATGAGGTTAATGTGAACACTTAATCGCCTTTTTGATGAAAAATCAAAGTTGAAGGGTGATGGCTCATTCGAATTTCTGGACAAATGAAAAAGTACTTCAAACATCGAGATATAATTGAGGCCTGCCTTTTATTTCAGTAAAAAACTTGCAATACTAGGGCTTTCATATTTTTTTATTTTTCGCTACGCACATACTTTTTTCTAGAAATACTCCACCTACAAAGATCAAAGTCACCGCCTTCAAGAACACGCCAGACACCTGAACGAAGAAATTAGTCAACTTCTCGCAGCCAATGAGAAGCTAGAATCAGACAACCAATCACTGAAGGAAGATCTCAGCAGAAAAAGAACGAACAGCAATCAAACTAAGGCTCTGTTGGAAAAAGACGGTCAAATTATAGATTTGAAGAAGTTGCTGAACTTGAAGGAGCAGGAGGTCGAGAAGATGTTGTCGTCCCAGGAATCTTGGGTGACGGAAAGGCGGAATCTCAAGATTAAAGCCGATGAGCTACAGACCAATTTGAGAGAAAAGTAAGACCTAGATTTATGAATTAGGGAAGCGAAATTAGAAAGGAGAACTGGAATATCATCAAGATTCTTATCTTTTTTTTCACCCAAAGAATCACCAGTTTCTGATTTCTGAAAGGAAATTTGTTTTTTGACAGACCAGCCGTGAATATTGTCGTCCTTTTTTGTTACATTTTCTTTAAACTTTGCTACGACGTAGAAATTTCGGTCAAAATTTGGTCTATTAAAAGTTTGTGCAATATCGGAAAACTAATTTAATTGATCTATAAGTTCCTTCAATCACCCCCCCCCCCCGCTCCTTTTGATCCCCACGCAGAAGTCAAAGATCCGCATCTGATAATCAGCCTAGAATTTGCATTTATCAGCAATGTACTTCAACGTTGATTTCAACAATTCGACTACTGTAACGTAACTGATTTAAAATTTTGAAAATAGTTTTTTTCTTCACAAGCTCACGAGGTTGATCATATACTTAATGCTAAACTTTAGATAATATCGGTGTCCTTGAGCGAATTAATCTGTCAAAAAACCATGCATTAGGTTAATTAGTTTTTTGGAACACTTTCCTGCGTAATGAAATGTGTGAAATTTTGGTTTCAGACGTTAAATGAGCATTTTTAGATTTATTAACTTGTTCAGATTCGTAGCCAAAATGAATTTTGCAAAATTTTTGGCACTAGCTATGATTATTAGAATCAGGGGCGGATCTAGTATTTTCTCGAGGGGAGGGGAGGATTTTCAAAAAATTTTCAAAATTTTCCGAAAATTTTGTCGATCTTTTGTTTTAGGTCGACCGAATTGATTTTTCGAGCCCTTCCTACAGCACAGTTTTAGTGTTTAGTCCCTATTTTTGCCAAATTTTCTGCGCCGCAGGTAAAATTTTGAAATTACAGTCCAAAAAAGGCGTTTTTAGGAACTTTTTAGAATTTTTGACAAAAAAGTTGTTTTTTTTTCGGCGCGCGCTCTCCCCTCAAAATTAGTATATATTGGCGCCAAAGGCGCATTTTGAAAAATTTTAAGGTCTTTCGGCCCAAACTGAATTTTTTAAAAAGTACCAAAGGGGGGACCCTTTGGGTCGGCAGGGGGTCGAATCCCTAAGGAGAGAGCGTCCGCCCCCCCCCCCCCCCCTCAATCCGCCCCTGATTAGAGTAGTTGTCAATATTTTTTTCGGCCAACGAATTTTAACAAAGCTATTTAAATTAAAACTGCTCATTTTGAATCCTAATTCAGCTTTTAAATCGATTGAGCACGTTAAAAATATATGAAAAATCTACTGTAACATAAAACAAACTTTTTTGACCAATTAAGATAATCGAGGTCATCGATATTGCCAACATTTTGGCACTAATTATATGAAAGCTGAAGTTTTTGTATTGCAAAAGGGAGCAGATAGTTGAAGATCTGGCAGCTAAGATGGCCCATCAAGACATGCAACTGGTTCAACTGAGACATGAGTTGAAGGACCTGAACACAGACATAGCAGAGAACATCACCATGGCCAACAGTGGCAGCCACAGAAACGTGTCAGTGTCCAGCGATGCTGCACTCAGGTCCACTTGGTTAGTGTTCTGCACAGAAATCAGTGCCGATACATAACAATAGCACATTTGTCCATTTATAGGGACTCATCTTATTTTTTGGGACGCAGCATAATGATAAGTGGGCCCCAAAAATATGGTTGAGTCCCTATAGATGGCTGAGGTCCATGCAGTTAGTGTTCTGCACAGAAATCAAAGATGTTTAACAAAGTTTATCTGTTAGTCAACGTAATATAATTCGCAACAAAAGTCAGTTTGCAAGAAAAAACAACCCCTGGTTGATAGTCTACGTGATTTTCAGCTGGGTCACGTGCAATGGATGTGGTCACGTGATCGAACTGTCGGGTGAGACCCTGGATTTAACTAGCAGAGTGAGTGGGTTGAAAGACATGGTTAAGAGACTGAAGAGGGAGAACCAGGAGTTGTTCCTCCAGAACCAGAACTTCACTGACCAGTTGTCATCTAGCAGGAACCAACTGTTGCAACTCAGTCAGAAGTTGAACACGGCTGGCGAACAGCTGCATACTTTTAAAAGAGGTGAAACTGAACGTGAAACTTTGCTTAAAAAAATTAAGCTAGTTTTCTTAAGAGTTCAACGGATTTCAAAAGAGAAACAAGGATAGCCAGTTGCTTTGCAAGTAGCACAGAACGTTCCGAACAGGCTCTTAAAAAATAACAGTGAGAAGTTTTGTTTAAATTAACTTCATTTTTTTGTGCGTTGAATTAAAGAAAACATTTTAGACATTTCCGATATTCATAGTAGACAAGGCATATTCAAAATCAATTTTCTTTAAAAATGTATTATTAAAAAATCAAAAAAAAAATTAAAAATGTTTGTTCATTCGTTTTTGTAATTTTCTGCAGAAAACTTTTGATTTTTTGAAGTATTTTCTCCCAAAATAGCGCTGAAAAAGTTTTTAGGGCTTGATTTTTTAGGGCTTGAAAAAGAAATTGGAATACAACATACTACTACTCTGCTGCTATCCTTCTATAATAAACCTGTTCGTTGGATTTACTTGCTTGAAATGAAATGGATTTACTTGCTATCAAAACCTTCGAAAAAGTTTTTCTCACTGCAGGCAGAGTTTTTTGAAAAATTGTATCACGACTGAAAGGGTTTTAATATGAAATATCATTCAACCCAGTCCGGTGATTTTTGTGGTACCCAATTTTGCGTGGAAAAAAAAGAAAAAATTAAAACACCCGAATACAAAGTATCTTCCCATTTTCAATGGTTGGAACAAAAAAGGACCAGAAAGTTTTTAAAACAACAAAAATGAGATCATTTTGTGCACATATTTGAAAGAACATTTATTTTCTTTCCCCTCCCACCTTGCTTGTTTTCCTTACCATCCCCCTTGCATAAGCATTAATTTTATGATGTAAATAGGGTTTCTACAAGTCTTATTTTCCTTCCCCTCCCACCTTGCATAAGCATTAATTTTATGATGTAAATAGGGTTTTTACAAGTTTTAGTATGGAGACTAAATATGTTCGTTATGGCCTATTTAGTCTGCATCGCAATTTTCATAACAATCAAACAATGTGAACATGAAGATTACCAGGTGGTGGAATAAGAAAAAAGCCAAATTAAATTCTACCAACTTGGAGCTATTATGGAAAAAAGTTTCTCGACAAAAGCAAAAAAAGAGTGAAAGCAAACTATATAACAGCTGCTGGCTTTTCTTTAAAAGAGCTCGAAATGTATTTCAAAAAAGGAAAAATATGCATTTAAAACTTTCATAAAACACAAAAAAGTGAAGGTACTTTTGAGAATATACTCTTTTCAGAGCTTTTTGCTTTTCTTTATAGAATTTAAATCTTGTTTAAAAAAAATTGAATCAAAAATTTGAAAAAAAATCCAGAGGAAAGTAGACTTTTTATGGTAAAAATGTTCTGTAATTTTTTATTCAGCTAATTTTTTTCAGCTTTACCAAATTTGAAATAACTGAGTTTCTTTTGAGCGTGTGCCAAAAAATTACATAAAAAATATTTATAAAATTGTAAAGCTGCACTAACTATTTAAGGTTTTTACGTAGAAAAAAGAAAAGCTTTATTCAGAGTCAAAATGATCTGTCACCTCCAAATGTTCAAATTTTGACCCATTTTTTCATCAAGATTTTTTCAATAGCGTTCATCTTTTTCAAATGAAACTTTTTTTTAGCGGTGGTGTATTATGACCAACTGCGTGCCTCAAACGAGAAGCTCTGTTCTAAGCTGTCAATCATCACTGGAGAACAGGTGTCTAGGAGCAGCAGAAGGTTCTCGTTTTCCGGGTGAGTACCCCCAGATAATTGTTATCGGATTCTGTTAAGTATTCACCCAGTTATGAAACGCATTGAGTTTGTGTTGCCAGATTTTTTGAAGTTTTTGGCCTGTTTTTTAAAAATTTTGCCTGAGGTGCAAAAAAATTTCCAAAAATTCGTCTTTTTAGTGCTTTGGGAGAGCTCAGAATATCAATTTAGTCAGCCTAAAAAAAAGACAAAAATTTCAACATTTTTTGTAAAATCCCCACCCTCCTTCCCCCCCCCCCCTCTCAAAAATCCTAGATCCAGCCTTGTTTCTGATAGTATAAAAATTCTGTCAAAATAAATTTAAAAAGTCAAAATTGCTTTAAATAATAAACGTAACCAATTACAACTATTTTGTCGTTTCCTTCAAATTTTAGAACAACAAGTAACGAAATATTTGCCCGCGCATAATCATCAATACCAAATGATGAGTTTGGGTCTAGTAACGCAAAATTTGATGATTTTTTACTGCCTCGTTTCAATTTGGAATGATTTCCGACCAGGATGATGCCAAGAAATACGCTACTCGTTTATAAAAATTCGGAAATTTAGCGCCAATTAATTATCCGAAATCAGTTTATCATTAATTATCCGAAATTGCTATCATTAATTCTATCATTAATTATCCAAAATTGGAACACCATCATCAAACCCCCATAACTATACGCGAATTTATTGCAGAAAAATATCTTTTAGTTTTGAGCTCAAGGCTCAAATATTTTTCAGTCAATTAGAAAAAACGTCAAAATTGTTTTTTAGGATGTCGAATTATATTTGGACAAAAAAGCACCCGAGCACAAATACTCTGTCATTTTCTACAAAAGTTGGAACAAACAAGATCAAAGAGGAGATTTAGTGAAGCGGTTAAATCTCGCCTCTCAGTTGAAACCTCTGATGGTTGAGTCACACCAATGTTTGGTGCTCGTTTTTCGAGGAGGCAACCTTAATCGGTAAAAACAAATTGGATAAAAGGATAGCCGGTTACTGTTCAAGTAGCACAGAATGTTCCGACCATAGTCTGAAACAATACAACAAAGTTTTTTCAAATTATTGTCGGTGCGGTGTAATAAAAGAAGCTGGTGTAATAAAAGGTGCGGTGTAATAAAACAAGCTGAAAAAAAATTATGGTAGTAAAATATAGTAAAATAAGCAAATTGAAGAACATTTTTTGTAGAAAAATGACTAGAAACACAAAAAATCAAAAACAAAATTCTTTTTTTTTTCAATTTTGCAGTTTATTGAATTTTTGAAAATTTTTGAGAATTTTGAGTGAAATCATGATACTCATAAAAAACTACGTTTTCACGTTTTAAGTTAAGCTATTGCAAGCTTTTAAGCAATTAAATCAAGACTGCTCGCTCGCTTTATTCGCTCGAAATATGACAAAAAAATCAAAAAATTTTCAACCGGTTTTTCTCAACACTGGGAAAAAAATTTTCTAAATTATTTAATACGGTTCGGGCTTAAGGGCTTTCATATGATATATCACTCAATCAAGTCAGATGATTATTTGTGTTGCCTGATTTTGCGAGGAAAACAAAAAGAATACAAGACTGCTCGTATCAGGGCAAAGCCCTGAATGTTTCTACTGCCTTTTAAGGTTTATGGATCAGTAGTAACATAAAAAAATTTAAATAAAATGATATAAAACGATTTTTTTATTTGAGTTTTTTTTTAAATCATCCCCCTAACGCCATATAAAGTACAAAAGCATAGGTTTCGCTCCTTGTAAAATATCAATTATGGCAAATAAGCTTCTTTCAACCAATTTCTATTGATTTCTAAGACGGATTAAATCTCTCGATTTCTAAAACTGATTAAATAGCGAGAAATATATCGCCCGTTATTTGTACCAAATTGGCTAAAATGACAATCTTGAAACCCCGATAATTTTACGAAAAATGATCTCAGGTGAAATATCTTGTCAAATAATGATCGAAATAAATTCCGTCAAAAATGGCTTGCTAAAAAGTCGAAACTTTTGTGAGGAAAAAACCCACCCGAGCACAAATATTCCGTTACTTTCGTTACGAAAGTCGGAACAAAAAATTAAAACACACCCGGATACAAAGTTCTTCCCCATTTTCAATGGTCGGAACAATAGTTCTTAATTAGATTCTGAATAGTTCGTTTACTTACAGATCGTCTCTTTTCTTCTTAAATAAAATCTTTAATTATATCTGTTATTTTTCAGAATGCCAATTTCACGCATATTGCACTTCACCGGAAAAAAGGATTCATGATTCTATTATGACAAAAATTTTATTGAATTTTTTTTTATCACAAAACTTACAAAAAAAACATGATTCTCTTATCTCAAAATTTTGAGGTTTTGTCTGTGTGTTAGTGCAAAGAGAATAGACTGATTTTATAAAAATTTTTGAAATAACATTTTTTGTTTCTTTTTTGATAGTTGTATTTTTCATGTTTTTTTTTTAGATCTCGGTTTTGTTGGCACTGATTCGATTGCAGAGGAATTTTAAGGCAGATTGAAAATAAAATTAATTGTCTCAGTAAATTGCCCGAAAAAAAACGCCAATTTGGGCGGTTAACGAATTAAGTTGTTGATGGGATTTTTGGGAGGTTTCTCATAGCATGAAATCAGGGTTCTGAAAAAGACAAGATTCTGAAAAAATTATGTTTTAAACGTTTATAAACATAAAAATCGTTTGTCAAAAACATGTCGAAAACTCAAAATCTCAATTTGATATCATAAGCACAAAAATCTAAAACATATCTAAAATCTAAAACTCTAAACTGAAAATCACTGCAAAAGTCTGAGACAAAATGCCAATTTGTTGGCTTTTTCGATTGAGAGGCGGTTGCGTGCCATTCGTATCTGAAAAAGACAAACGTTAAATTTCAGCTATGTTTAAAACGTGTTTAAAACATGTTTAAAACGTGTTTAAAACAACCTTTGTTTTAAACATGCGAACCCTGCCTGAAATGTTACTGAAGTCGGAAACTTTCTGTGGATTTAAATCGTTTTTAATGGGAGACAGATAACTTTTGGTAGCAATATTTCTGGTGTTTTCAGCAACCCATCAATGCCGTAAATATTTGCACTTCCATTAGAAACTTGAAATTCTGCAATTTTTCAGTTCTGAAAGTCTCAAATCTGTGATCTCGTTTTTATAAATCTCAGTTTCTTGCTTAAAGTTAAATTGAAAAACTGATTCAAGCAGCACCTATTTCACATTTATTATCAAAAGCTTTAAATTCTTCGCGTACAATGGATCTTTTTTAGGACTCCTGGAAATTGTGACGAGTTGTTCTTGATGCAGAGCCCCTCCGATAACCCGCACAATACTTCCCAGCAGGTCAAACCGCAGACAGTCGGCTACCAACCCGCGGTTCATATCAAACCCCAGCCTCCGAGGTAAAATAGTTTACGCTATGTCACATCTCGCTTAAATATCTCGCCAGATTAGCCAGTTCCTATGCAATTATCAAAAAATGTTGCAACCTCATTGACCATTAAAAAACGATTTAAACAAAAGACTAATTTGAATCACTTTGGAACAAAAAGACTACTACAAAGGATTGAAATTAAGCTTTTCCCTTAAATTATTTCACTTATAACTACTTCTCATTCATTTCATCCATACACACAAGAGGATATTAGTTTGAAAGGTAAAATAGTTATTCAACTTGTTTTTCTGGACATTGAGAATTTTTTTTTCGAATTTTTTTTTTGAGTGTATGGTAAAACAACCGATCACTTATGCGCTAGCATGGTTGTCTCTTGAATCAAGAAAAACGCGAATCGTGGTCTCAGTTTCTTCCCACTCGAAGTAACAACGAACGATTATTTTAAATTTTGCAATGTACCTTATTAAGTAATACTTCAAATAAAAAAAATTTTCAAACTTTTGTTTTATATAGTAACCATAATTTCGTTTCAGGTCACAATCACTCAACAGATTAGAAGAGTATAAAATGTACCCAAATAACCCACCTGTGAGTGATGCTCAACAAATGATCAACCAACAACAACAGCAACAGCAGCAACAACAACAAAAGCAGCAGCAGGAACAACAAATACACCAAGCCCAAAAAATTCGGCCGAATACTCCGAGTTCGAATTCACTGAATCAAAATTCAAACAAAGTTTCTATTGGAAACCAGCCTGGAAGACGACCCACTGAAAACGTGAACAGGCCAAGTAAACATTGATTTATAAATTTAACCACTTCTTTAAGAAAAACTCATAGATTGAAAAAAACGTAGTTTAGTATAGCGTAGATAAAAAACCTAAGAAAAACGTTGAATACGATTCTAGCCGGCAAAATTTCACATGTCTGTAACCAGGGACTTGAATATAAAGCAATAAATTGATCCAAAATTTTTAAATGCTCGCGATAAGTTTTGGAAACACATTTTCACAGAGCCAGCCAATGAGGTTAACTAGCTTTGATATCTGACCTTCAAAAAACGACGGAACCTTTACCAGAAAAATTTTGTACTTTTTTAGAATGTTTGACGGAGTTTGTATAAAAAATGTTTATAAAGTTATAAGCAAAAAATAAAGCAATTTTTCACCAACAAAAACACCGGGATTTTGGAATTTGATAAACCAACCACTATCCAATAGTTAAAACGCGAAAAACTTTTCTGCTTTTCTTCTGAGTTTGGACGTTTTGTCAACTAAACTAAATCAAAGATCGTTGTTCAGATCGCCTGCCTTTGTTTTTTCATCTTTTTTATAGCAAATTTTGCAACGTTATTTTGAAAAATCATAGTTGAATCGTTAATTCAAAAACAATTATAAAAAAACTGAATTAACTTATATTTTAGATATCATGCTCAAGGAGTTTCAAGTTGTGTGGTTAAGCAAGATTATGACAGTTTTTTGTGCGGGCGAAGCCCTGAGACTCTCGACGGATCTTCATTATTGTTGAAACAGTTTTTGAAAACATCAAAGAAATAAAAGAAACCAAATATTTTTTACCTAAAAGTTTTCACGCTCTTTCACGAAAAAATGAAGTTCTTAGCGTTTAAAACCTTATTAGTTACAACGAATTCATTGCTTCCTTTCAATTTGGAACAATTTATGAGTAGATTAAATAGCCGCTTGCTCGTTAATAGCACGAAATCTCTCTCGCGTCATTTGTCTCAAGTTAGCCAAATCAGATGACAATAAAATTTTTGTTCAAAACGGCTAGTTATAAACTTATAATTGTTCTAAAGAAAAAACCTTCGAGCACAAATATTACGTCATGTTGTTCGAAAATTGGAATAACAACTCAAAAAATTGCGACTGATTGTTCCTTTATTAGCAAGGTAGTCGATTTCTCTAAGACTTTATATTTGAGGATTGTTTTTTTGCTATTTTTTGCTCTGGGGAGAAAATTTTCTCCTAGTGAGTATTCTATATGTTTTTTTCATTCTGAAATTTTCTATTTTTTTTGTTAATCAATTTTTTGAAAGCAACTATTATCGATTATGTCTCTTTAACTAAGGCTCTACGTCTTCTTACAGTTTTCTCATCTCATCACGCACAAAAAACCGCCCAAATTAATTTTTTTTCAAGAATATGGTCGGAACATTCTGCGCTATTTGCACAGCAACCAGTTGTCCTTCTTTTAGTTTGTTTTTTCAATAAACATTTTTCAATTTTTTTACATCATAATTTGCTCAATGTTTAAGGTTTAGACAATCAGCAAACAGCTGTTAGCCAATCAAATACAAGAAGTAGTAGCCAAGAAAACCCCAGTAACCTTGACCCTTCGCAAGCAAATAAACCCATGTCGAAGTCGTCGACCAGAATCCCCTCACCGATTCCGGGAAGGAGGTCACCCCAGCATAAACCCACGGCCCAGCGACCCAACATGGGCAACAATGTTAATTCCAACGCTAGTAATGGGGGAACGCCAAACAGAGGCGTAACACCGAGTTAGTTTCTGTTTTTTTTTTTCTAATTTATTAATCTCTTCAGTAAAATAACACCCACCAAACAGGTATATCAAGCTTTTGAACCAATTTTTGTTTCAGCAGTTTGATCTAGTGGTAAGATACTGAATCTAAAAAAGCTCATACTAGCATTCAGAGACTTAAGTTTATGCTTGACTAAGTTGGTCAGCTTGTACCTTTTGATTGGTTTGTTACGGTAAGTTTTCAAGTTAGCGGGATATGAAATTATTAACTCAATTTAAAAAAACAAGGTCCAAATATCCAAAAACGCAAAAAGTTTTAACAATTATTTAAAATCACAACACTGGAAAAAATCAGCTCTTGATGTAGTGGACTATAGAACAACGACTCATAAGACCGGTTATCATCACGCGCCTGCAAACTGATAGATTTATAGAGTGGCCGATCTAAGATTTTCTCGAGGGAGCGGATTTTCAAATAATAAATTAAATTCATTCTTATATTTTCAAACCATTTCAGATGAAGACAACCAGAGTGTTTCGGGAAGCGAGGCGTCGCAGGAGAGCTCGACAAGTCCCCTCAAGGGAACCTCTGTCAGAGTCAGACCCCCCTCGCCTGTCTCGTCACTCGTCAGGTAAACTTGCCAGCAAGAGTTAATTTTTCACAGACCAATACGGACTAACTTTGAGAGTAATATTTTCAAAAACGGCATTTCGGCAAGTTTTATTTGAAAAAGCGCTCTCAACGCAGCAATTTTTATGACCAACAATCCTATAATTATATTAAAGTTGGTTCCTTTATTAGTTTTTTTAATTAAAAAGTCCTTTAACAAACAATTTGCTTAATTTAGGCAAAAAGCGAAACAGCTGCTTCTACAAACAAAGCAAAATGATCATTTTCGATAGTTATGAAATAAAAAATACCTTTCAGATTTAAGGCAATACTTTCATTGATTTAAGGTTGCGGGCTAACCAAAATTTTCGAGGTTCAGCTGAGTCGGTTGAGAGCTCAGTTTCCGAAGCAACCAGCACTGGGAGCAGTGTAGCGCCTCGAATATCTGGAAAACAACCATTAACTCCTCGACAGATTGGCGGAGGGTCCAAGTCCGCTTCCGCACTTGCTCGCAGAATGATGTCGGATCCTAACCAACATCGCAAGGGTCCCATGAACTCCAATGAGCCGATGAGTTTGCGCGAGAACCAGGTTCGAGGAGCAGCACCAGGAGCTTCGACACGGGGTCCGAAATCCGAGATGGCCGGGGATCGAAACTTGAAGAAGCCGATGGTAGCTCATGGTTCCTGGGACGATTTGTCAACGGATGATACCCATAAAGATATATCAGGCGCCAGTGATTTGCCAGAAGATCAGAGAGATAAAGGTGAAAACACTTCGAGTGACACTGAAGATTCGCCTTCTAGCTCACCCAATATAAGCTTATCAGCTATGCAACACAGAAACGCATTGGCAAAAAGTAACCCGAACAACCAAAATAGACCTGAGCCGAATAGCAATCGACAACAAAATGACAACAAAGACCAAAGTCAAGCTGGTTATAATAACTCGCGAGTGATGGTGGGCAGCCGACCTGCCGCAAAGCAGAAAGATCGAATAATGATGGAACAAGCTAATAAACTTTCGGTACGCGCAACCGAAAATGTTCCAGCATCTATGGTACGAAGCCGGACGCCTAATTTGACACAACAGCAACGAATGGCTTCGGCAGCTGACAATCCGAACCCAACTAATGAAGCTCAGGGAAGCCAGAATCAGCCAATTAGGCGCGAAAGGAGGTCGGTTAACAGCACAAGCGAACCTGAAAAAGTTTCACCAAACACAACAACAGAGTCTAGACATGGAAGGCAGTCTACAAAAGTTTTCGATCCGAATAACCC
The DNA here is from genome assembly GCF_963678635.1 of Symsagittifera roscoffensis. Taxonomy (NCBI): domain Eukaryota; kingdom Metazoa; phylum Xenacoelomorpha; order Acoela; family Convolutidae; genus Symsagittifera; species Symsagittifera roscoffensis. The sequence continues at coordinate 4,008,802 of NC_087063.1, read as the reverse complement.
CACTGCAAGGCCTGTTTTACGAGGTCAAGATAGTCCGGATGGTGCGACAGGTCAAAATTTCATGTCGGCTGCAAAAAGGTCAATATCGTCTTCACCGCAACAAAGAATGCGACAACCTCTAATAGGTCAACAACGACAAGCTATGATGGCGAAGACTACTGTTTACACTCCTGGAGGTCAAAATGTCAGCAATGACGCGTCAATAGAACAACATCAACCAGCACGGCTTAGAAGTCAATCTGCCGAAGCGGTCAATGTACCGAACCCTCAAGGTCGTTCGTCGAGACCATCGCCATCAATCAGTGCATTACAGAATATCAAACGACAATACGCGTCGGCCGAGGGACCTCTGACGTCATCGCCAAAGCCGGCGAGATCGACCAAGACACAAGACATGGTGCAGTCATCTTCGGATCTCCTCGGGAGCAATGCGGACGAGATCATGAGTTCGAATGATTTGGCGAAGAAGCCGTGGTCCCTGGATGAGATTGACACTGCGATTGACAGACTGTTGCAGGAAGACACAGCGAAGTTGATGACAGAAGCGGAAGTTACGAATGCCATTGACAAGGTTTGATCATGCGTTTTCTAAAGAACAGATCCTTCAGCTGGAAGTTTAGCTTCATTATGAATGCGTTTTGATATTGATAAAAATTGAAACCAGGTTCAAAACATGTAAATTTGAAAATAAGTTTCTATTTTGAGGGGCAATGAAAGCATGAAAAAACAATTTCTAGTTTTTTTCTCGTGTGATTTTTGAAGTAAGCCGAAATGGGCTCAAAAAATGAGTTCAACTTTAAAATTATCAGGAATTGGAAGCTATTTCGCATGCCAAGCTACAGGAATCCACTTCAACCCGCGAATCATCAAGCAGACAATCACAGGCGTCCTCGGAATCACATCAGCCTTCCAATCAGAACCCAACATCAAGACAGAGTCCCAGGAACCCACAAATGGGATCCTCAGGGTCGGCAGCTGTCGCCAGAAGAGCTGCAACTCCTCAAGGTACTCGGGTTCCTCGCCCTTCGTCTCCGTCGATTGCGAGAATCAAACAGGCACAGCAGCAGATCATGTCACAGATGTCAGCCGGACAACAAGCATCTGGTGGCCAACAACAACAGACAACTACCACTCAGCAAAGGTGCGTTTCACATGTCAGTGCTCGAGCAAACAAGAATAGTCGAGACAGGGGTTCGGGTCTTGTAGCAGTTTCCTTAAATGCCCGGAGAGAGATGACTCATTAGCCAAGAGCAACCGCATCTGTAACGTTTTCTGTTGCTCAATTGGTTTGCTACATAACCCTTAAAAACAAAGGTTTAAGTGGTTTTTATGTTTTATGAAATTGGCCACAAAATCAGCGCCATCAAAAACTTCGAAATATGTTGCTGCTGTTATGGATTCTGTGACAGTTCGCACGCCCAAAACTACGGAATCGGCAAAATCCGAAATTGCACAACTAGGCCTCTTTATATGGATATTGTGAAATTTTTGGCAATCAAAATAATAGTTTTTAATCGAAAAATTTTCATGATCATTGAAGATAACGACTTCCTCAAATCAGATTTAAAAAGATAATTTTCCTGCAATCAATTTTTGCCAAGTTTTGAGAGTTTGAAAATTGCCAATTTGGCCATGCTCTGAACTAATTTATGTGCACTTTGAAGACATTATCAATAATCCTGAAACCTAACGCGAATTATTTATGCGTGGCGAAAAATAGTTCCAAATTGAATAAAGGCTAACTAATCGGTCGTGCTAATTTCGTACGGCTCGTGTTAATTGGTAATTTTGTTATCGGTCGTGTTAAAATTTTCATGCTCGCATCGTTGATTTTGTTCCAAACTTCTAGTTTTTCTATATTTTTTCCCAAAAAATATTCGATATAGTTTAGGGGGCAGTCATGACCGTCAGGGTTTCGCCCTGATATACAAGAGGTCTCGTTCTACTTCAAATTCGCTCTAAATTTTGTTTCTCGTTCACTCAAAAATATACTGTTATTCTAATGCCCCTATAAAATCAGTGATCAAACTTAAGTATAGTGATTGAAAATTTGAAACTTTCTGCAAAGTTTTGTAGTTTCTGACTCTCAAAAAAGAAACGGAAACTAATTCTCGCTCGTTTTTTTTCTTCACAAAACTTTCCAACTTTTAATTAATAAACTTGACGGAAATTTTCCATACTTTCTGAAAGGTAAAGTACTCAAGTGAAGAAAAGTTTAATTGCCAATCGGTTTTCATAGTTTGCTAACAAATAGCGACATCTTAGTTTGTTTTGTTGATGTCTGTGTGGTTAGGTGAGATATTCTATGACTGTTTTTTAAAGGTATCCTGGGTTGACTTCGGTGCAGAAATACTAATTTTTCAAATCCAGAAATAAACATACGTATAAAACAATTTCATAAATGTCTATCAAAAAATGAGTTTGCATGAAACTAAAGAAAGATTATGGGTCTTTTGAACAACAATTTTCCGTAGGTTGTATTTGGACTGTCAATAATGTAACTCAACTGATGATTTTGAAATAATTTTAAAAAGTTTAAGCTAGCAATACTTCATATTAACGTTATAGCATTTACAATTCCTCATCAACAAATTTCGAATGCATTTATTTTGCGAGATATTTGAAATGCAGAAATTATAAACAATTTAAATTTCAATTTATTACATGCAAAATTAATCTATTTTAGGGAGCTGTGTGTTTTAGCTGTACAAAATTAGTTTTAATTTAGAGAATAATGCTAGTCTTGACATTTTCACGCGTGAAACAATTTGGAAAGTTTTTAATTTTTAATTCAATAAAGACTGTGTAGTGAGTGACTGTAGGTGGTTTTAAAATATGAGATCAATTTTCATTCAATGTCATTGAATATCATATAAATAGAGCAAATTGAGTTTTCCTGAGATGGAGCATATAGGATTATAAGCTTGCGGGTTTATTTTGAGAAATTAATTTTGGAGATTTTTGGTGGTATCACAGAAAACTTATAAGGGGTCAATCAAATGCGGCATTTTAATATAATTATCAAATAAATTCTTTTTCAAAATGTTTCGTTTTTCAGACTAAACTAGTTGAAGTCTAACAAGTTGAAATCACAAGTTGAAATCTAATCGTATTCATTTTTGTCTTTTGGCATAATTCTGCTATTATTTTTTGAATAATTGACTATAATGCTGACTATAAATCAGACAGATCAAAGCCAATGCAAAGCCAATTTTTGTGTGCAGATTTCTTAAAAATATTTGTAACAAAAAATATCAGCGTTTCAATTAACAATTTATTGAAAATGTTTATTACGAGAGCAATTGGTGTACCAATTTTTTTAAAATTGAGTTCTGCATGATTTTTATGCAAGTCGATACACTTGTCGTTTAGAAAGTTGTAGGCTATTGAAGTTTTGAGTTAGTCAACACACCACCGCCTACACCTTGTGTCTGCAAATAATCCCCAGTGACAGTTAATCGAGATGCTTGCCATAAGTTGATAAATAATTCGAAATATAACAAGACTGCTCGTATCAGGGCAAAGCCCTGAATGTTCCGACTGCCTTTTCAGGTTTATCGAGCAGTAGTAACATAAAAAAATTAAATATAAGAAAAAAATGAAAAATTTTTTTTTCTAAAATTTGAAATTTTTTTATGAAATCATCCACCCACACGCCGTATGAAGTTTATAAGAATAGATTTCGCTCATTGTAACAAAACAATTATGGCAAATAAGCTTCTTTCAACCAATTTGGAACGATTTCAAAACTGATTAAATCTCCGCTTACGCGTTAATAGCGCGAAATATATCGCGCGTTAATTGTCCCAATTTAGCCAAAATGGCAATCTTTAAACCCCCATAACTTTACAAAAAATGATCACAGGTGAAATATCTTTTCAAAATTAAGTTCAGGACAACAATATCTTTTGAATGATATAAAAAAATTCCGTCAAAAATAGCTAGTTAAAAAGTCGAAATTTGTCTGAAGAAAAAAAAACCCACCCGAGCACAAATATTCCGTCACTTTCATATCGAAAGTCGGAACAAAAATTCGAATTCTGAATTGCTTTGAGACGAGTTGTCGTTTTTGCAAAAGTGGCAGATTGTTGCTTGCAACCAGTTTCGACCTCTGACAATTTATTGCCATGCATTTATCAAGAAAATTATGACGATGACGAGGTTGAAAGGAAAAGTGCCAGAAATGGTTTTTAAACTGATTAAGTAGTTTTTTTGTTTGATTTATCAATTGCGGGTTTAGGTCAAAATCTTAGGTCAAAATTTGCGGATTTAGGTCAAAAAGGGCCAATTTGGTCCAAATAAGGTCTTCATGAGGATTTGAGGGAGCTCATAAAATCAATTAGGTGAAACTAAAAAAATTTAAGCAGAAAAGTCACCACGAAAGTTGACAAAGTTCTCGATCCGCACCTGTGATCTATTGTTTTAAGCCTTTATACTAGCATCAACTTAGTGTATTATTCAGAATCTTCTTTTTTCTAACACAAGTCGCAAACTTTGGTGCCATTTTTGGGGCACCTTCACAGCTTTTTGATAGCATGTGCTTTGACAATTGAATAGTAATAAGTTTAATCAGTTGTTGCATTTTTAATTCAACAAATGAACCGAAAGAAGTTTTTTGTTCAAACAGTATAACAATCATAAAAACTCGATTTCAGAAATTTTTTACTCAATATATCTCGCCATTTTTTGATATACATAATTTATACATAATGTGGCTTTATGTTTTGCAATTTGTTACCTGCCAAGTTAAAGTGGATGCTTTAGTTAGATATATTCCAAAATATTACATGCAAAATTGTGTCTATTTGTATTTGATGCCACTTTTGCTGAATGGCATTGGCAGTTTATAAGCATATGTAGCTGCTTTATTCGTGACTAGTGTTTGGTGGTAGTTAAGTTTGCGTGGCTGGGCGATGAGTGCGTCAGACTCAAGATCTTTTGATTTCAGTAGGTCGCAGATCGAATCCTAGACCTAACCGAATTTTGCTAACTCGAGACCTATTTCTATTTTTCTTATAGAGCTTTCTAGAGCTGCTTTTTTGTCGTGTTCTCGCTAGTGTTTGCGAAGCGAAGCTTCGCCTCTGTGTTAAAATTTGGTGAGCTGACAAGCCAACAACATGATTTTTTTTTTTAAAGTTTTATCAATATTGCTCTTTTCATGATAATATGCCACACATAATGCAATTAGAGATTAGTATGTTATGTGAAGCTTAACCAAACAATTTTCACCAATTTCAATCAGCTTCAGTAACACTGAAATAACTAAAAAAAATCTATTTTTCAGTTATCAAGTACCAATTTAATCTTAAATAGGACATTTTTTGTCAAACTTTTTGATTTTGTCAGTTTTGATAATTATATGATGAACAAAAACGAGATTGCTTTTTATTTTTTCTTTATACACTTATTCGAAAAATATGTTTCAGAACTGCGCCTCATGGAATGCCTCGACGACAACCCCCAACTCCCGGAGATCAAGTTCAACCACCCCCTTCTGGTGCTCAAACAAATACGACCAACCAGATGAGTCAACATTACAGCCAGCTGCCACAACAACAACAACAACATTATCAACAACAACAACAACAGCAGTCCAGTCGAACTGGAGCATCGCCCAGAAATAGAGTGCACTACTTGTAGATATCTGCAACTGACAGACGGATGCTTCAGAAATAAAAGAGCTTTAGAAAAAAAATTTAGAAACTCTTTTAGGTTATATAGTATCGAGAAAACATTTTTGAGGATTCAAATCTTCCGGTTTCGATGCCAATGTAATTGTTTCCGGTCACCATTATTGAACAAAAATTTATTTCAAACGGTCCATGATTTAATTGAATGGGGAAAAACTGAAAAAATAACTGAAGATTTGTTTAATAATGAGTTCTTTGTGGGTTGTCGTTAGTGGTTAGTAGCAAAAATATGCCACGCTTAAGTTTCAGGTGACCGATAAATTTCAGTTGAGGTGACAAGTTTTCATTGAATACAGGTTTTTAATCGGTGACCGCGAAAACCTGAAAATTATATTGTCCTGAATGAAATTTAGAATGAAATTTATTTTTGCTTGTACGCATTTTTCATGTATAACCATTGATTGATAAAAACACGTGAGCGTGCGTTTTAAATAAGACGTTCAGTACAATACAAAATTATACACGTACCATCTTGGTATTATAAACAACGCAGATATATTACCAAATAAAAATGCATTACGCATATGATAAAGTCAGATGAATTCTGAAAAAAAACATCAGAAAATTACAAATTTTAGTTCCAAAAGTTGGTTGAAAAAATAAGTAAAACATTTAATTTACAAATCATTTGTCGACGACGTCAAACTTTATCATCATATATTCAGACCGACCTCTATAAAGGTCTTCAGGTTCATTTAAACTACCCCTGGAAACGAACTCGAATGGTAATGATTCATAATGAGTTTTGGCAATCGAAATAGGAGTTATATGTCAACGGGTGGGAGGTCGTCCTCGAACTTCGGAAGTGGCGCTGCTCACCGTGGCGTCGGAGTGCGAGCGGGTGGCTCCTCCGCCTCCGTCTCGTCTGCTTCTACCAGTGGGGGAAGCAGTCTGGCTATGGTTTCCGTGGCACTTCAAGACCACATTATGCGAAATATGTCATCGGAATTCAATCTGTCATCATTCAATCACAGGTAGAATTATAACAACTTTTGACGCTTTTGAACCTTAAAATAGAACCTTTTTTAATGAAATACTTTCAACTTGTAGACTTTGTTTAATGCATTTTGTTTCTTGCCTCAGATGATTTCAGAAAATCTTAGTAATTACTTTTGAGCACTAGTACTTAATACAAGCATTTAGCTGATACAAAAGGTCCTGCAGGCTTCAAACTCGCAGAAACGCTATATGAACTACAAAAAAACCGTAAAACTTTAAGTTCATCGATCAGTGTTTGTTCAATAAATTTTTTTGGATCTACTTAACAATCTCCACCCCTTTCAAGAAAGGGGGGAGATTGTTAAGTAGGTCAAAATGGTCAATTTTTCAACCAATCAGAATGCAGCAAAATTATAATTCTCAATAGAAAGCTCAGTGCTAATTTACTGTATTTATTTATAGGCGTGAAGATTCTTAAGTAGGTACCATAGGGGGGAGAGATTGTTTAGTAGATCCTTTTTTAACTATTTTCTAATCTGACTTAGACTCAACAGTCAGCCGGTTGAGCAGAAAATCAGAAAGCCGAAAGCCACATCAGTAATTGACACCGGTTTGAAGTCAAAGCAAACCAACAAACACAAACAAACAAAACAAACAAAAGCCGAACAAGAGGAACAAGATCACGTGATCGAAGAAGACGAAGAAAAGGGAATGGCAGCTAAACCCTCGTTAGCCCAAAAACTGGGTATTTTACCAGGTGTTTTGGGCATTGTCAGTGCTGAAGAGAGGAAGTTGAATGAACAACAGTGGCAAAGTGTGAAGAAACAGGCGGGCGAGAGGGGGGATTATTCGTCCCCTTGTGTCATATGCAAGGAGACATTGGGCGCACAGAAACAGGTTATGGTTTTAAATGTTATGAAATGAAGAAAAGTTTTTAAAACCTTTATTCGGCAAAAACAAGAATTTGGTCAATTTAAAAAGGACGTTCATTCCCGTTTTTTTTAAATTTTGTGATGTGAACATTCTACGGATATCCAAAGAATGACTACTAATTATTCGATTTGACAGAACATTTTTTTCACCAATGTCAAAACGTATTAAATAATGATCTTTCTGAGAGCGCGAAAAATATATTGTATTGAATAAAACTTATGTTTCAGCTGATAACTTCATGCTCGCATACTTTTCATCAAACTTGTCTGGAAGCGTTTGAGAGATTCACAGGCAAAAAATGTTGTCCTATGTGTCGAAAGGATCAGTACCAGAAGCGAATCATACACGAGGCTAGCAAAGCTTACAAAAGCCAGTGCGCGACTAAAATCCAGGCCACTTGGAAAGGATTTGTAGTCAGGAAATGGTACAAGAAAATTCGAGAAACTCATCCACCGAAAGATCCGAAACTACGCGAGAAATACTTCATGCAAAAATTCGAAGAAATCACGCAACGAATGCTTTCGATGTACAGTACTGATGTTGACTCGTTTTTACGGGAGATCGACGTTGATTTAAGAAATAGCAGAAAAATAATGGATAATTTTAACGAGCAGAAAATGTTAGAAAACCATCAGTTAAATTTAAGCCAGGATTTTTGGGACGATGTTTGCGGAAAAGCTTTTTCAAGAATAGACGAAACTTCCGAATGTCCAATTTGTATGTTTCAACTTGTGGCCAACAAAACTTTGACTGTTTGTTCATGCACGCATGTTTTTCACGCACAGTGTCTAAAAACTTTCGAAGAATTATCGCTGAACGAGCAATTTTCATGTCCCGTTTGCAGATCTTCGTACTATTCAATTGACAAATAATTTCATTATTTCAGAGGATATATAGTTTTGAACAATCGAATTAAATTTTTTAATATGTTTTAACCGAGTTCTTAGACTACTTGTAAAGAACAAGTGAAGTTCTCTCAACAGAATTTAAACCAATTTTTATGCTCTTAGTTTAATTGTTCCGACTTTCGAAGAAAACGGAATATTTATGCTCGGTGTGGTTTTTTTTATTTAGTCAATTTTCGTCGATCGAAATAATAGTTTTCAACAAAAACTTTTTATACCCAATTGAAGCTATTGACTTCTTGAGCTCAAATTTAAAAAAATATTTTACCTCCGATTATTTTTTGTTCTGGGGAATTGAAATTTGCCAAATTGGCCATGTCCTGTTTACTAAGCGCTCATTGCTGGTTGAATGCTTAGTAATTTTATGCTAAGTTATAAGTCTCACCTTAGATCGTCAAGTTGTCTTGACAAAAGTTAGAGAAAAACAATAGTTAGAAAAGGTATGAATTAATTAGTTGGTTAAATACAAAGCACTGGGTTATTGGATTATATAAACGAATCGAACAGCTTAGAGAAATATACCTGAGGGGAGGTTGAGCTAATCTTATTTTGTTCATCAATATTTTATCTTCTTACTAAGGTCGATGGCTGATTAATATGTATGGGTCGCCCTTGATTGTGTCCACTTCGGCACTTCTGTTTTGGTCGTCAGCATCGTCTTTGCCGTAGTCCTTTGGGTACTTGTAGTCCAGACTTCCTCAAGTATGAGTATCTCGATTTATAATTTTATCGAACTTTAAATGAGAATTTATTCTCTATTTTATTTGTGAAAAAGGCTAGTTTAGTTTTATTGTAAAGGCAGAAATAAAGAAAAATTTATTTTGAAAAGATCTGACTGAAGAGATCTGATTTGCTGCTTACTGAGCAAAATGAAACACTGAAGATTTCAGGCCAGTCCTTTTGCTCGTAAGCATAAACCGGCGGCTGATTCAATCTTTCATTGTTCAGGTTTCACCTGCTCCTTTATTCTTCCTTTCTTATAAGGGAATTTTCAACTAGTTTTTATTTGATTTTTTCAAATCAAATATTTTTAAATTATTAGTCCTCTTTGATTAAAACCGCAACTTTCAGTTTTATCTGATTAAAAATTCATATTACTCTCTCTGATGCATCATATTGCAGGTGCATCTCTGCTTAATCAAAGCAAGGAGAATTTCAGTGCAGCCGGCAAGACTGCTAAATATTTATCAATTTGTTTTCAAGTCAAAGTTAAAAGGGACGTGTTAATAATTGCCGCCCTTTTAAAATAGTGAGCATTAAAAAATGAGAAAAATTGGACAAGTAATTAAAAAGGAGTGGATTTTCAAAACAAGATTTTATAGTCCTAATAAGAGTAAATCAGTCAATATCTGATTTAGTGAAAAGAGGCTTTAATTTAAATGGCACGCTCCAATTTAGAATTGGGTCGTTAAATAAACAATTAAGACAATGGTCTTTTGTCTGTGTAGTATTTTAAATACTACAACTCACCCCTTTTTTAGAAAATTAAGCTGTTCGATTCTTACAGTTACCATGGTGAAAATTTAAACACATTAATGATTAAATACTATAGTTTTAACATTTAAAAAGAACATCAAATGAAAAAAGTATGTAGATAGGTTAGGTTAATGGACTCAAATTTATATAAGGCTTTTGTTCTCAAAAGCTCTAAATTTCTTCTAGAGCTTCCTTCCGGCTTCTAGCTCCACATTGTACGATCTGAGGATCGCTATTTTCCTCTGTGAAGCCTCGAGTTTCTGTTGCAACTTGACGATTTTCTTTTTTTTTATTTTGTTCTTGATTCGCAGTCTGCTCATCCCGTCCGTAAGCTCTTGAATATCGTCTTGTTCCTGTTTAGCTTTTACATAGTTCGGGAAGGCAGTTACTCCCTCAAACGGGATGGTGACTTGTGTTCCTCCTGCCTTCAGGATGTAGCCGTGTTCCTCTCTCTTCTTTAACTTCCAGAAGTTGGTTTCGTTCTTTATAACCACTTCTTGTTGGGTTATGAAATCGACAGGCATCATCGCCTTTTCCATTGTCATTGAGTTGACGAATTCAATAAACGATGGCAGTTTCCATCTGTTATGATTTTGCTTAACTGAATACTTCAATTTCGTTAAGAATCTAAGGTTTTCAGTATCCAATTTTACCTCTCTGCTGTTCTGCAGTTCCAATCTTTGATTTAGACTGGGGAAATTTCGAGGGTTTTTATTTAACCCGTCGTCCATTGACAAAGATTGTACTGCTACAGATTTTCGTTGCTTCTTTCTGAGAGGCAATTTTCTTTTAAACTCCTCTGGTGCTGGATCAGCATTTCGGCAGTTCCAATTCAAAATTGGGTCATATTCCATTTTGCTAAACATCAATGTAAAATAAGTAAATATTCAAAATCCTGAATTACAACCGGATACTAAGGCTTATTATCAAATTTGAATAATTAAGGACATTTAAAAAAGTGTAAAATTGTATATATAAAGGATGGAAAATATAATTTTGTGGTTTCACACAAACCCACCACGGAAAACAAATGAAGAAAGACGATCATGGTGTTTATTAACCACAGGAAAAAAGCACTTTACAACACTGAGTTAAGCTCAGATATTAAACTTATGTAGTTAAAGCAAAAATGGAAATTTGGGCAATAATTAACCCCTAATCTTAAATGTTCGTCCACCTGGGTCATCCACAGGCTTACCATGGGGTCCTTAACAAATTATACAGCTATAAACTTTGGGTTAGGATTTACTAGATGCAAATATTAACGAATAAAAAATTGTAAAAGTTGTAAGGCAGGTATAAACAAAAATAATATTGCATTTGACAGCTTTTTTGTCATAACCAGGAATCTTTGTTTCATTTTCTGATAAAATATGGAAAAGATGTGACTAAGGAATTTTAAAAAATGAAATGTCAAAAGTAAGGAAAGTTGAAGACTAATTACAAACGGTATAATATTCGATAAGATAAGTGTAATAATTCTTCTTCGATTTTAATCCCCTGCACCAATCCATGTTCACATCTTTAGTACAGAAAAGTCGTCCTGAACCTCATGATGCAAAAATTTAACATACACAATCTTAATGATGATGCGGTCCAAATTTCAAAGTGTTGCTTCTGAAAATTTGTTGTATTTAAGGGTATAATCGCCGCCCTTTTAAAATAGTGAGCATGAAAAAATGAGAAAAATTGGACAAGTATTTAAAAAGGAGTGGATTTTCAAAACAAGATTTTATAGTCCTAATAAGAGTAAATCAGTCAATATCTGATTTAGTGAAAAGAGGCTTTAATTTAAATGGCACGCTCCGATTTAGAATTGGGTCGTTAAATAAACAATTAAGACAATGGTCTTTTGTCTGTGTAGTATTTTAAATACTACACCTGAACTAAATTATGCGCGCTTTGAAGAGTTTAATCATAATGCTGAATTATTTATGTGTGGCAAATTATCCCGCGCAACAAAATGTTTCCAAATTGAATTCAGGCTAGCTAATTGGTCGTAGTAAATTTGAACGTTAGTCTATTGTTGGTGGAATCACTAATTTTATATTCTGCTGATAAAACTCATCTTTAAAAAAAGACACGCGTACTCTCTTGGCAATCTTGAGATTTCCGGATCGATACCCATACGCAGTCAACGTTTCTAAAATCGGTCTGAATAAAAAAAAACTCGGGCACATATTCCTCACTTTCCTCGAAAGTTGGAACAAAAACAAGTTCATCAGCTAGGACACATAATTGAGCTAGCAAGCTCGTCTAGGCTGTTATCTTGAGATAAAGAAAACAAACATGAAAGAACAGGAAAAAAACATTCCCTACCTACCAAAATCAGATGTCCCATTTTATCAATTGCTCTTCAACACAGTATTTTAGATCATTTGTAAGCTTTATATTTGAACTATCTTTCGGCTGTTTTTTATTGGTAATGTTTTGCAGCAGGCTAAACTGATAATAATTATGTAAAGAAAATCAAGAATGGCTTCGGCCGTTCATTAAATTTTGAAAGAAAGTTTTATCCAATGCGCTTTGAACACACCAAATTTACGTTGGTAAATTTTTGCTTTAATGATTTTTGTTCCGGCTTTCGAAGAAAGGGAGGAAAATTTATGCTTGTGGTGGTTTTTATATTCAGTCGAACTTAATATATATCTCAAACTTGAACAAGACTGCTCGTATTAGGGCAAAGTTTTGAATGTTTCGACGGCTTTTTAAGGTCTATAGAGCAGTATTATTATAAAAATTAAAACGTAATAAAATAACGTTAAAATCTCCCCCCACACGCCATATTATGTACAAAGTGATAAAATTTGCTCCTACTAACAAATCAATTATGTCATTTTAGCTTCCTTGAACAAATTTGGAACTATTTCTAATACTGATCGCAATTATATCTTGCAATTATTAAAAGCGTGAAAAATTTTACGCGTTAATTATACCAAATTGGCCAAAATGGTAGTTTTTAAACCCCCATAACTTCACAAAAAATGATCACAGGTGAACTATTTTTCAAATTTAAGCTCAGGACAACAATAGCTTTCGAATGATAAAAAAAGTAACGTCAAAATTGGCTAGTTAAAAAGTAAGAATTTGTCTGAAGAAAAACAAAAACCCGAGCACAAATATCTGTTACTTTCGTTACGAAATTCGGAACAAAAATTTATGGGGGCTTAAAAATTGCTAATTTGGCCAATTTGGGATAATTAACACGTGATATATTGTAATACGATGAAGGTGCGGATTAATGCGCTCCATATTGAAGTCAGGCAAGTCATTTTTTCCAATTTTAGGATACAAGACGCTCAATGCACCCCTTTGTAATATGCATTGGCCTGTGGGGTAAAAAATAAGAAAAATATTTTTTTTCCCGATAAATTCGTCATTTGATAAACCGATCCTAAGAAGCAGTCATAACATTAAAAGCTTTGCTCTGATATACGAGTGGTCTTGCTGCTCATAAAGAATTTAGGGCTGTTTACAATTAAAGTCACAATTAATGCTCCATACACTTCAAACTAATTGGCCATGAATCAAACAAAACAAAATTTGAGCAGATTGAAAATCTCGAATTTTAAATAAAATTTCAAAAAAACAAAACTGGTCGCATATTAAGGCAAAGCCCTGAAAGTTTCGACTGCCCCTTAATTTAGATCGAATAGTTTTTGGGAAAAGAAAATATTGAAAAACTATGCACTTTGGGCAAAATCAATGTGTAACATTTTGAGTAGTACGAAACTAATACGACCAATTAGTAAGCCTCAATTCAATTAGGAACGATTTTTTTTTGCGGGATGATTCGCCACGCAAAATATTTCGCGTTACGATCTCAGAATTAAGAATAAACTTTTCAATTTATTTGCATAAACAACGTTTTGCATAATCCACTTACCAGTGTCACCACCACACCTCCATCTCAATAGTTACCAAGTAGAGACAAAATAGATAACTGGCAGTCCCTTGGATAGTTACCAAAAAGATACCACTATAAGCACCAAAATAGTCACCATAGAGACTAAAAGATACCAAAACTTCAGGGTCTTATAAGAAAAACCAAACTGTTCAACACTAAATTTAACAAAAAACTAACCAGTCAACTGTTAAACACAATGATCCCAAAAATTTGTTTAACAAAATCATTTTTCCTAAACATAGAGTCGACAATGTCTGCAGACTTTTGGTCCCTCTTGTGAACTTCTGCTCTTTGTTCAGCTTTCAGGGAGTGCAATTTCTTCTTTTTCGTTTTCAGTTCTTCCGCTGTCTTTTTAACTATTTCTGCAGTTTTTTTCAGGGAATTTTTCAGCAGGTTTGGAGTAGAACGCTTAAAAACTCCGATTTCTTGGCTCAAGCTTTTGTGCGTTTCAACTTGAACAACCAGGTAACAAAACTGGTGATTAAGTTGGTCTAGACAAATCATAAATGTATTCAAGAATTAATGTATTGAAATTGTAAAAAATGGTTTAAGAAAACGAACCTCACTATCTGCTTGAATTTACTTGTTGACCTTCTCTCTTTGCTTTCAGCAATGATTTCATGATTTCAGAAGGGGATCAAACTTTTCGAAATCATCGTTGGAGAAAAAAGATCTTAGATGTCGAAGAGAATCATATGTGGTACTCATTATTTGGTTTTTATACCGATCTTCAACTAGCTTCATCTCGGAAAACCCCCTCTCAACTGACATATTTTGAAAATTGATAAGTAGAAAATTTCAATAAGTTGGTAAAGAGAACTGGATTGATTGACAACTTTTTTCTGGAAAACTTGCTTGTAACAAAGTTGCATTAGCGCGATTATCTGCAAGTAGAGAGGTGATTTCATCTTTAGCAATCAGGTCCAATAATTTGAAAATCGACAAAATTTTTTGAGCTTTCTATAAGTGTTGGAAGTGAAGGTGTCTACAGGTTCGACTATAACATAAGCTGACCTCGCCAAGTCACTTTCGAGAATGTCGAAAGCAGATCCACCTGACGATTATTGTAGCTCGATAAAATACGCGAAGTACTTTGAAGTTGTTGATCAGTACTCCTTGAGAATTCTGCTTCGAAGGAGCGATGGGTTTCCAAAAAAAGCAACGCAGGACTGGAAACTATACCAACTTCAATTGGTAAATCATTCGTATACAGCTTTGAGTGATAGTTCTTAGCAGTTAGAAAAAAATCTTTACCACTTCTGTATAAAACTTGGCCAATGCAGTTCAACAGAAGTTTCAACAAATCATATGCAGTGACATCAGCAGCAGTGCAGAACTCTTTTTAAATCAAATTCCACTTCCAAATCCACTGTACTTAGATACCGATGAACTTTCTTATCTTTGAAAAAAGTCACCCATAACACCAGTCGACATTTACTGTTCCAGGTTGTTTCGTCTGCGTGTATCCCGAAAGGCTTGGCATTGTACTCATCTTTTGCCTTTCTTTTTTACCCAGAGCTCAATCGCGTGTTCACCCAGGCATGCCACTTTTGTTCTGCCGCAACGAATATCAGCCCATTTAGAGTCGGAGATTATTGGCTTGAATAATGCTCGGTTCATTGAAGCAACGTCACTCGATCGAATTGACGGAGCATTGAGTGCCAGTTTCAGACATGAAGTAGTGTGAATGCAGCTCGCTTGTATTCAATATCGGAAGCACCTATAAAACCACTTGTTATACATTTTGGAAATTAAACTAACAAAAAATCGACAGAAAAGACATTAAACATCTCACTCAGGACAGCAAGAGAAACTGTAGACATTGATATCACTTCAAGGCCATTTTCGGCTGCAGTCTTATGTTTTTCTGTGCATGTATTTTGAGACAGTTTTCCAGTGATATCATTGCTGATATTTATCAGCCTTCCATCAAGGATGCACTTCACCACTGATGTTTTATCAGGTACACATTGCGCCCATTGAAACTTTTGTTTTAGTTCATTGCAGGGGTTTTTGAAACTGCACTTTCTCATTGTTCTCTGGAAAAGACATTTTTCACAACTAACTCTACTTCAGAAGGTACACGGAACATTATTCTGGAAAAACAGGGTGTTGAAGACTAAAATTTATTGAATAGTTTTCAAATAGTTACCAAACAGATACCAAATAGTCACTATAGATACAATAGATATCAGATGATGAAAAAGTTACCTAAAAGATACCACATAGATACCAGTATCTAATGGATACCATGGTGGTCTTTATTGCCACTTACATCATTAAAATTTACATTGCAATATTACTGAATCACCTTTTATTTGCGGAATCTGCTCACAATTTGCAGAATCCGCTGGCCTTGCGGAATATAACTCAATTTGAGGAATCTGAAACAACTAGCAATTTTTGCTCGTTGCGGATTCAGCGACAAAATCAATATGCCGACAAAGTTTACGTCTATTTGAGTGCGGATTTCACAAACCTTTTGTACATGGAGTTCACCTACATTTTAGATTATGTGTATAGACTTGTCTGTGGACTTCTGTGACCTGCAGCATTAACTAGCGCGCCTATACAGTGCACAGTTTGGCCTCGTTCTGATTCAGTTTCTTGTTCAGTAACTCAAAATTTTTTCAGATCTACTTATAAATTACCCCCTTTCGAGAATGGGGGTGGCAATTGTTAACTTGATTAAATTGCTTGAGTTTTCAACCAATCAGAAAACTAACTTATGCTAATTTAGTGATTTATTTAACAGGGTGGCAATTTTTTTCAGTAGATACCGTAGGGAGGGCGATTGTTAAGTAGGTCCTTTTTTCTTAGCTACTTTAGAAACTGAAATATTTATTTTGTAGGGGGTGGGACTGAGTGGGAAAAAAAGAATGTACTAGGATCAAATTTTGCATTCGGATATAAGTGTTTTTTTTTTACTTTTCAAATAAGATACTTCAATTTAAATTGAGATGGGATGGAAAGATATATCACTTTGAAGCCCGGTCAATTTTAATTCGAGTTATGACCCCTCCCCCTTACAGGAATTCGATACTTCCCCCACCCTATTTTACCACATTACATGCGAAAATTGTCTAAAGGCGCATTTAGCTCCAATCTATAACCATTTTAAGAGGGAAACAGCGCAAAAAAAGGCTCAGAAAATGAAAAAAAGTCGGCTGAAACAATCGCGAGAAAATCTTAGGGATCTTTTTTAGAGACCAAGACATCCTCCCCCTCAAAGCTGTTAAGGGCAAGTTTAGGGCTGTTTAAAGCAATTTAATATAAATTAAACGCTTGTGTGGAGGATCTTAACTATGTCTATTTGGGGGGGGGGGGGGGAGAGGGTGTGTGTGGTGTGTGATTGGTTGAAATTAACCCCAGCCATAAAAAATTCTTTTTCAAAGAAATGCTCAATTAACAATTTGATAGTTTTGGGCCGAATAACAGAATCGACCCAATACTATATCTGTCCCTGACCTGATTGTTAGAAATCAGTTGTCTTAAGATTGTTGGAGCTTGGCTGGATTTTAATTTTTGTTCCGACTTTCGATACGAAAGTAACGGAATATTTGTGCTTCGTCCTGATACGAGCAGTCTTGTTTATTTTGAAGGGTCGTTTAGCTTTTTCGACCGTTTAAATAAAAAGGGCCCTACAATCTCTTGAACAAACTGCCAGCTTTTTGATTTAGTAAGTATCATCTTAATGCGAGTGTCGATCGATTTTAATCTCGAACTGGATTCGGTTTTCTTTGATGCTTTGTCGATCAAACCTTCGGTGCTTCCGTAGTGATCTATTCTTCCCCTTTGATTAGTTACCAAAGGCTGCGCGTTTTGTAATACTGCACGAGTTTATTGGTTAAACATGAGCGATTAATTTAACTTAATCCGCAATTAACAAACTGTTTTGTTGTAAAAAGAGCTTGTAGAAGTTTTGTTTTTTGGCTGGCTAATTAATAAACAAGAAATTAACTTTCCAATTGGAATGAATTAAAGGCGCCGTCTTTTCAAACTAAGGCGCGGCTTCAGTCCTAAAAGACTAGACTTTCCATTGACAATATTGAGCTATGATGAACAACCGGCTTTGATTGACAGATGAAAAGGCGCCGATCTTTCCCACCATAAAACAGTATTCAAATCTGATTGGCTGATTGAATTTCGGTAACGAAGTTTGAGATGCTCGAAATAAACAAAACAACATTCCTCACATTCCATTGAGTTTTCAACAACCTCTTTTGTTTTTGTTGAGTATTCTGCTGCCAATTCTCAAATTAA
Source organism: Symsagittifera roscoffensis (assembly GCF_963678635.1). Classification (NCBI taxonomy): domain Eukaryota; kingdom Metazoa; phylum Xenacoelomorpha; order Acoela; family Convolutidae; genus Symsagittifera; species Symsagittifera roscoffensis. The sequence goes on along the minus strand of NC_087063.1, from coordinate 3,990,689 downwards.
AGAAGCTTTTGGATTTGGAAGATTCGAAACCCGTCGAAAAAAAAACTGAGAAAAATGATTGCGATGTCCGAGTTAAAATACTTGGAGGTTTGTAAAAATCAAATATTTGGGTTTAAATTAAATTAATCTAATATTTGATTCAGTTCTTGCAAAAATAGTTATATTTCGAGAGAAACGATAATTGAATCAAGTTAAAATTAACATCATCAATACCCAGAAACTTCGTGCACAATTGTCGTCAAGTGGCAATTCAGCCAATTGCCGAGAAAAAAAACGGAACGTAAAAACGAGCAATAAAATTGTTTACTACATTTTTGGAGAAAAAAAACTTCTAACTCGAGCGACAAAAGCTTTCCTTGAAGTTCGCGTATTTGCAGAAAAATCAAATCTAAAAAAACATCCGATACTCAAACTACCTCGTCAAGATAAAAGAAAATAAAATAAATTAATAACTACTTTTTTTGATATCCAATCTGCCGAAAAAAATTCTGGGAAGTTAAAAAACAACACAGGAGCAGATATGAAAATGCGTTTTTTGATACATTGTCGGAAAAAACGGGCGAAATTTTACCCATACATCGCTAAAATCCTTAATGCGCAGCTATTGGAATCCTCTTTCATTCATCATCAAAATGCATTCAACTAAATTCGTCATGAAAATCAATGGTTAACGTTCTTAATTGATCAAATTAACCCCATTCCTCCTAAACAGCCCAAGTTATGATCCTTAACCCAACTATCGAATTTGGGTAAAAATTGCTTAGTCTTCCGAAGCAAAAAATACTTCCTAAATATTTGAGGGGGGAGGATGTTAACTTATCTTCGTTTAGGATGACAACCAAATCCTCAACTTAGAGCTCCTTAAGATGACTCTGGACTTCGTTTTCTCCAACGAGAAACCGGTCGAACACTTCGAATCGGACCCCGACGACAAAGAGGACGACATCTGGGACGACATCTTCGGAGGAGCCGTGGGTTTCTGTCGGCATTTCTCGGATGCCGCGGGGGAGCAGACAGTGGTGAATGTGGAGAGGTGTCTGTCTCGGAGTCTCGGATCCTCGTCTCGACTAGAGTCCGAATCGGGATACTCGAGTCTTCTCAGCACGCCTCAAAGAAACGGCAGCAGATTCAACAGCGAGTCATTGTAATGATCTCTTCAACTGCCCTCCCCCCTCCCCCTACTATGATACCTAGTAACAATTCGCCTCCCCTAGAAGGAAATAATTGGTGCAAGTATGATATAAGATGGGTCCTAAAAAAAAGGCCTTCATTTTCGGGTACTAGTTTACTTGTTTGGTCCCGTGACAAAACTAGTTTAGATTATTTGTCCCACCTATTCTCTAAAAAGAAGAGCCAGCACTGGATTTGAACGTACGCCTTGGGGTGGGTAACCGCATACTGTATCTCGTTTTTTTTAGGGACCACAGCAGTTTTGAGGGACCAAGCAAGTAAACTTATTACCGATGTGACTATCTTTAGTACGGTTGAGTTCGACAAAAAAATTTCACATAAACGGATTTCAATTTGTCCTTTGTGTTTCAGAACGAGTGTGACCGACCAGTTGTTCAAGTGGTCTCCGAGTCTCCCGACCACCCCTGGCTCCCCCTCCAAAATGCTCCCGAGCCGAAGGAGCCAGTCTGCGGACAGTCCGAAGAAAACGTGCCAGCTGGTATCCCACATCGCACTACAACCCCGAGCCAGCCGACAACTGTTTCCGACTACGACAAACACTCGTGAGAATTCAGTGCAGAGAGACAGGCGGGGGGACTTAAACTACACCTCGGGCAGAGTGTCGCCATCAGGTCAAGGGGGATCCTCGTCGGCGACTTCGGTGATCAACGCGAATAAGTACAAAACAATGCACTGCAGAAATTACTCATTAAAAGGTAAATATGGAACACAACATAAGATTTTTTCCGATTAAAATAGAAAAATGAAAACTTTGAGATCCAGGTAACAGGCCAATTTATAGGCCCATTTAACAGGCACATTAAGTTTAATTAAAATAACAGGCCCATTTAAAAACAGGACCAAAATTTCGAGCTTAGAGTAGTTTTCGTTTATGATTAATTGTTTTTTTTTTTCAGAATTGGTCGAAGATTTTGAAGGCCATGAAAATTTCTTTATGCACCCATTTTAAATTTAATCATTTTAAACATTTGGGTCAAAGTTAAGTTATCAAAGTCACTACCAAAATCTACCAAGGCATCTGGATTTTACGCGAACTGGCTTCTAAAGACCCCTTTATCACAATTGGAACCAAGTTAACATCATCCCCCTCCGCCCAGCCGTTCAAGGGGGGATGTTAACTTGGTTCTGAGGTCGAAATTTCAGCCAATCAGAATAGAGCGTTTCTCACGCAGCGCTGTGCAAATTTAATTAAATTTAATTTAATTTGAGCGCTGAGGTGGAGGATCTTAACTTGGTCTATTTTTTTTTTGGGGGGGGGGGGGGGGGTAGTGGTTTTTGGAAGGAGCTGGAAGTTAGCTTGATCCCACAATTGTACCGACTTATTTTACAGGCGCGTGTGAGTACGGAACCAAGTGTCAGTTCGCCCATGGCAGCGGCGAGCTCCGAGTTCAGTCGCAGCACCCCAAGTTCAAAACTGAGATGTGCCGAAACTACATCGAGCTCGGCTACTGCGAGTGGCGGGATGCCTGCATCTTCCGACACGGCGACTCCGACTTGATCAACCCGAAACTGCTCAAGCATCTCGCGTCGACCGAGCCAAACTCGGATGTCTAAAGGAACACCATCACTGATTATTCTTCCGATTTCTTTAGGATTCAACAAAGAGAAAGAATTCTGAACAAACTAGAAACCAAGTTTTAGAACCAACCAAGATTTGACTTAGAGTATTTTCGCTCATCCTCTTGTAGCATTTTCAGGGATTCACATCTAGATGATTTAGTAGTTTTGATTCCTGAATGCAAATTTTAGAATTTGTTACTTTCATTTTGATTTTTACTGGCGATATATAAACCAGCTGAAGTATTAAACCAGCTTCCATCTAAACCAACTGAAAATACATAATTTTTTCTACACTATTGCGAATGACATAACTTTTGGTTGTTTATATACAGTGGCAGCGGCGTACGCAGAAATTTTTCTTGGGGGGGTGGTTTCAAAAAATTTTGAAAATTTTGTCGTTCTTTCTTTTTTTAGTTTTTTTTTTTGGTTTATATGTCTGTTGGTTTACTCGCACTTGTAGACTTGTACAATTCCGATTATTTGAATCTTCGAATAATGAATTTCATCAAAAACACTCTAGGTATTAATTGCCTAATCTTATCTTGCTAGTCTGATATTTATGCTATCCTTTGCTGCTAAGGTGTAATTTCTATACATTTCAGTTGTTGCTGATGCTTGCCAATTTGTTTTTTTTTCCATAAAATTTGCCATATCGATGATTATGGTTTTATGAAATCGGTTTTCCGTAGAGTATACTGATATAACTGAATAGTCGTTGATAAATGTGCCTTTTTATTGTCATAATTAGTTGATTCAAAATCAATTAAGCTTTCGTGATGCTGTAGGTAACAAAGCAGTACTTTTAGTTCGAAACTTGAAAGCTGTCTTTCAAGTTTTTTCCCAATTTTAGGTGATATATGTTTTGTAATTTTGAGTATTTGAAATGATGATATTAAATCTTTGAAATGTTTGATACTTGATATTTCTTCAATCTGAATAGCTAGCAATTGATTGCTCTAAAAATGGCTCTCCAAACTCAAATTTCATTTTAGTTTTCAATCAAATTCACTATTTAAATTTCAACAACTTTTTCAAGACAGAATTAAGCATAGGATCGCGCCCGGGGATATAATTAGTTCACCCCTTTCTCTCCCCCTCTCTCTCCCCTCTTATAATACCCTGCACCAAGGGCGGAACTTGGACTTTTACGAGGGGGGCGGATTTTAAATAATTTTCGAAAATTTTGTCGACCTTTTTTTAGGTCGACCAAATTGATTTTTCGAGCTCTTCCAAAGCACTGTTTTGTCCCTATTTTGGCCAAATTTTCTGCGCTGCAGGAAAAATTTTGAAAAAACAGGCCAAAATAGGCGTTTTAAGGCACTTTTTGGAAAATTTTGACCGAAAGTTCGTTTTTTCGGCGCGCGCTCTCCCCTTAAAATTAGTATATATTGGCGCCAAAGGCGCCTTTAGAAAAATTTTAAGGTTGGTCGGCCAAAACTGGATTTCTTAAAAGTACCAAAGGGTCGGCAGGGGTCAAATCCCTGAGGGGGGCGTCCCCTTCCCCGTAAATCCGCCCCTGCCCTGCACTCTATCTTGACCATCCTATATAATCTCGACCCTTCACCAAAATTTTAATCTTCTAAATTGATTTCGCAAATGATTTTTTTGGGTTGTAGAATCTTGAAGTTTCTACAACTCTGCGAAACGGGCTGATGCATTGGCATGTCAGTCATAAAAGTAAGCAAAACAGGTAACCGAGTACATAGCTGGCGGAGCAACTTATAAGGTAGCCGTTCATTACTCTTCAAGTTTGCGCGCCTTCAGTTAAAGAAAAAACACCTGGTAACAATTACCAGACTGCTCGTATGAGGACAAAGCCCTGAAAATTCTGACTGCCTTGTTAAGTTATGAAATAGTTTTGGCTTGAAAAAATGATCAAATTTCCAAAAAAAAAGAAATTTCAAAAAAAAATCCAGATTTTTTAAAAATATTTCCTAAACACGCTATTTAAAATGCGAGGTAACATTTTTTATATATAGCAAAGCTTTACTTAGTTTGAATTGCATTGCAAGCCTCATTTCAATTTGGACCAATTTCCATGAATATTCCGACTGCCGTTTAAGGTTTATGGAGCAGCAATAACATAAATATCATTAACAAATTAAATGTAATTAAAAAAAACTATTTTTTTTTCTAAAATTTGAAAACTTTTTCTGAGAAAATCATCCCCCACACGCCAAACAAACTACAAAGAAATAGATTTCGCTCCTTGTAACAAATCAATTATGGCAATTAAGCTTACTTCAACCAATTTGGAATGATTTCTAATGCGGATTAAATCTCCGCTAACGCGTTAATAGCGCGAAATATATCGCGCGTTTATTGTCCCAAATTGGCTAAAATGGCAATATTTAAACCCCACAACTTTACAAAAAATCATCGCAGGTGAAATATCTTTTCAAATTTAAGCTAAGGACAACAATACTTTCTGAATGATATTTTAAAATGCCGTCAAAAACGGCTAGTTAAAAAGTCGAAATTTGTCTGAAGAAAAAAAAACCCACCGGAGCACAAATATTCCGTTCTTTTCGTATCAAAAGTCGGAACAATAAAGCTCCGCTTATACGTTAAAAGGACGAAATAACGCGCTTTAATTGTCTCAAATCTGCGAATTTGGCAATCGTTAAACCTTAATAATTTTACAAAATATAATCACCACAGGTGAAATATTATTTTAAATTTAAATTTTAAAAACTTTGTCAAAAATTGCAATTTATAAAATAAAGTATTGTCTGGAAAAAAAAAACACATAATCCCCGCCAATTTCTTCAAACGTTATAGAAGTATGTCCAGAATATCTAAGAACAGTCCATTTCTCTTTTTTCGCCACATTTCAGACTAAGTTGTTTTGTTGAGCAAGTCTCTTGTTTTTGCAATTCAAGGCCATTTTTTGCATCTAGAACTTTCACGTGGTACCATTTTGCAACCAAAACTGACCAAACTGCCCTAGAACTAAAGCCAGAGATCATGTGAGAGCTCATCCTCACGTATTACAACTTTTCAAAGCCTATCGAACGATCGGTAATTTGAAAAGAATTATAGGTAACTTCTATTGAAAGAACATTTATTTCGTAAGTTCTAAAGAATAGAAAAACAATGGAGTGCTCACAAGTTACTTCAATCAATTGAAAACATGTTATTTCAAATGAAAACGAAAGGGTTATAATAACAGAATCAACGGTTTTTATGCAACATCCATTGTTCATCTATCTGTTTTATTCCTGGCCGAACAATCCGGGATATATGTCATCGTATGATTGTATCAACCAACACATTTTTGTGGGTAATCTCACAATTTGTTCGTTCCACAATAATGTTGTTGGTCGGCCAAAGCTATATAATCTTCTCCACGCGAACGCGATTCGATTAAACGTCGTTTGTCGATACATGAAATTTTTTTATACTTCGCCATTGATTCAATTGGACTCTTACGATTTCAAAACAACTTATGAACACACATTTGAGCACTCATTTTTTCTTGACTTTCAATTGAAAATACAGTTTGTTCAAAAGATGTCACTAAAGTTTCAATGGCTTTGAAATGGTGCATTATGATTATTCTGACTATTATGATTAGTATTACGATTTTTATAATTATGATTATGATTATTCTGATTACTATGATTATTATTTTTACTAGTATTATGATTATTATAATTATTATGGCAGAGAATCAATACACAAACTGCCAAGCTTAGAGAGAAGCTTTACACGTACGTTATGTGTTTCCAACTTAAAAAAAAAACAATTTTGTGCCAAAAACATCACAGATTTCATTTTATCCATCATCTGAAACATCTTCTATTATTTCAACTTTTCCTATTTTTTGGTAAAATTTGTAATGATTCCTTCCGTGTTTATTTTCTGTTTTTTTATCAATTTAGAAACATCTTGGTTAGTTTTTTTAAAACTCAAATGAGAAGCATAGTAACTGAATTGGGAAAAAGTATTAAACGATAAATGAAATTGACTCTAGAAGAATTCAAATTTACGAGTTTGCTGGTAAATTTTGCTGGTAGTTTGCTGTTAAATTTTGTAGCTGCTTTGTAATTTCAGGAGATTGAAATCGGAATAGTATTAGCGCCGAACAAAACAATTTTGGAGTATTTTCAAACCTTTTTTTTAATGAAAACATGATACAGACAAAAAAATATGAGAAGATAAATGAAGCCTTTCACTGTAAAAAAAGTTCTGGAAATCAGCAATTTTTTTTAAAAGTGGGGAAAACTTATCTTTCTAATCAAATATTTGAAAGTAAAAAAAACCGTCAGTTATAGGAAATTGTAAATATTTTTTTCCATTTTTTGGTTTCATACGTTGCTCTCGAAAAACCATGCTCGAAATGTAAACAGTTACTTAGATTATGAGTTAAGAAAACTGAATAATCAATCTATAGTGTTGAATAAAAAGTAATACCCAAAATTATAAATATAATTTTTTTCAGCTTGTTTGGATTAAAATTCTGATGTTGCCATCTTATCAAAATTAGTAAGAATATCAAGATTTTCTATTTTTTTTTCTTTTTTTTTCAAGAAAAACAATGAGAATAAGCAAAATTTGAAAAATACTTGCATACGTGTTGAAAATAAATTAAAAACACATGCTTAAATCCTAAATTTTCACACTGCTGGTTGCTTTATTTTTGCCCAAAGCATTCAAAAAATTCATGGCGTTTAATTTGTTTTGATTAAAAAAACAAATTTAGTTGTCTGATTTCAAACTGTTTTGAGCATTTAATTTTTTTCATGAGACTCAAAAGCTTCACAATCATTTCAAGCACCTGTTAATTAATTTAAACCTTTAATGAAAAGATATCTCAAAATAGAAAAAACACTCAGGTAACGTTGCTTCAATAAGAAAACAACAGTAAAAGTAACAAGACCTGTGTGAAGCCCTGAATGCTCCGACTGACTTTTAAGGTCTCAGGAGCAGTAATAACATTAAATTTATCAAAAAATAAGAAAAACATTTTAAAATTTGAATTTTTTTGTAAAATCATCCCCCACACGCATCAAAGCACGAAGTGATTGATTTTTCTCCTAGTAACAAATCAATAACGGCAAATAAGCTTCCTTCAACCAATTTGGTACGATTTCTAAGACGGATTAAATCTCCGCTTTCGCGTTATTATCAAATTGGCAATGTTTAAACCCCATAACTTTACGAAAAATGATCACAGGTGAAATATGTTTTACAATTTAAGCTCCGAACAATACCCTTTGAAAGATACAAAAAAAATTCCGTTAAAAGGTCTAGTTAAAAAGTGGAAATTTGTCCGAAGAAAAAACAAACCCTGAGAACAAATAATTCGTTTCTTTCGGTACATTACAAACGTCGCAACAACAAGACTGCTAGCTTCAGAAAAAACTTAACGCTCTGACTGCCCGTCTCAAACTGTTTTGATTGAAAAAATTGATACAATTTGCTACGCAGAAAAGATTCAGTTAACACAAAATAGCATTGAAATTGTTGGAATGAAAGCTGAAAATTTTTTTAAATAATATTGACGTCAGTCTGTTGCAATGATTAATTGTACTACTTGACTTTGAGTGGAAAACAAAAAGGAAAAGAAAATATAAAATACACGAAGACATATCTATCCCCCCCCCCATTTCAATGGTCGGAACAATTGTATTTTCTAATCTCTTATTCACTGAAAGGACCAGCGCGAACACTTTTTGGAGCCTCTTTTTAAAAGGATGAGTTGTAATAATAGCTTAGTGAATCCGGCATATCAGATCGTTTTGTATTGTACACTAATATTTGATAATAAGTACCCTTTTATAGCGTAAACCTTTATCCGACATTTTAGACCATTTCAATAAGTACAACAAAAATCCGAGTGAAAATAACAACAATTTTGACAGTGGTAAGATGATTTAAAATAAAAAAATTAAACACATTTCTGTGGATAAAAGCATGAAAATCATTAAAAAAAAGGATTATTAAGTTACAAATGGATAAAAAATTGGCTTATGAAGAAATTTTGCATCACTAATCGATTATAGAGACCACATTTTAATCAATAACTAAAGATAATAGCTTTTATTGTTTCGAATAGCAGTAACTTTATATTCAATTTTAAATTGAATGTAATTGATTGTTTTCAATTTTTATACTGACGTAAAAACTTACAAAAAACATAATATAATCGATTATTATCCATAAAACTCGATGCTTGAGATTTTGGTAGCTGATCGGTTGTTGTCGCTTAAGGTTTAACAAAAAGTTATCACACTCACATGAAGTATACAATCTTCCAAAAAATTGATTAACTGCTTCTCTTTAAAAAGGGCCGATGTAAAAAGTTTCAAAGGTAAAAAAATATGTATTGGAAAAGATTTACCATCAAAAATTTATTCTTTATTATGTATCCAAAAATTTACCAAAAAAAGATAATCTATTTTGGTTTTCTTTAATTTACCTCACATGGTCCATAAAATTCCAATCTTTATAAAAGTATTTGAAACACAAAACAAAACGTCATCCAAATTTCCATGTACGTGAGCAAAGATATTTTTTGGGTTCAGTCATTTAATGGAACTTAATTTGAAAATTATCCAAAAATTTTGCTGTAGTTTTGTCTTGCCTACTTTTTTCACTTTTCTGTTAAGATCAAATATTTTAGAATTTACATTGAGAGCGCAAAGACAATTTATCCACTTTATCCACAGAGAGCTCGGCTAAACCCAAACACAATTCGGCCAAAAAAACTCACAAACATAGGACAACAGAGATTATGCAATTTCCAACAACAACAAAATAAGTATATAAGGGGGAAAATCACAGAACAAGTTTTGAACGATCATAACAAAACTGCTACTCCTCAAGTTTTTGTTGCATCTTTCCAAGAAAAGACGAATATATATTTTTTTCTCCTGTTTCTTTCCGACTTCTTATCAAGCAACTTTAAAACAAATATTTTATCTTCTAAAAATTAATGATGCCATGAACTCAAACTAGCAAACATTTTTCACTTGTGATCAATATCCGTTAAATTATGAGGGTTTGAAAATTGTCAATATAGCCAATATGAGATAATCAACGCTCTATAAGCTCCGTGCTTTTAACGTATAAGCGGAGGTTTAATCCGTTCAAAAAATCCTTCCAAAACGAAATGAGGCATGCTATTTGGTCTATTTAAATCATTGCTTTATTCGAAATATATAATATAGTACTATTCGTAAAAGTTGAGTTTTCAAAACAAAAACTTAGAAACAAATTTGGAATATATATTTTTAAAAGTCTCATCAATTTTTTTAAAAGCAAACACTACTCCAGATACCATCCTAAAAAAGCAGTCAGAACATTCAGGGTTTTGCCCTGATTTTAGCAGTATTTAGCAGTATTGATGTATATATGTACGCTCAAAATGAAATGAAACCTGAGCCTTCAAAATAAATTGATTTTATGCTTTTTGTGTGTTTCAATTTAATTGTAATTCTGCCTATTTTGACCACGTTTTCGTTGACAACTGTACAGTTATGTTTTGCCCTTTCAATTTTATCACCGGTCATTTGTCGCTCTTCATTATTATGCCCGTTATTTTGTTCGTCTTCAAAACCGGTGATGAGTTGGGGGAAGAATGGGGGCTTCAACGACATAATTTAAACCGACCCCTGATACGTGTAATGCGTGTTTCTCACGAGAATCTTCACTGAGCACCATAGTCAAATTATTACAACTGGCAAGGTCATTTTTAGTTTGTGTCTATTTTCTCGAAAAGCACTAATATAGGTGTCTTCTAAAAAGCTTGCTAGAATATAAAATTCCTCGTAAGAATCTTCTTTTGAAGTATTTCAAAATCGAACGAAAATTTTTTTTCATTTTCAAAAATATCTTCGTCCACGCAAAAACGGCAAAAATATCTTCGTTCACACATCGGATTGCTATTTTCTTCTATTGGCGTTTCGAGCCGCGGCTTTCAAATTGAAAAGAACTTTATATCTCTGTTTAGTGTAGCCATATTTCACAAACAATAGTTTGTCATTTATTGTTCCGACGTTCGATACGAAAGTAACGGAATATTTGTGCTCGGGGTGGGTTTTTTTTTCAGACAAATTTCGACTTTTTAATGGATTTTTTTTAAATATCATTCTGAAGCTATTGTTGTCTTGAGTTTAAATTTGAAAAGATATTTCACCTGTGACCATTTTTCGCAAAGTTTTGGGGGTTTAAAGATTGCCATTTTGGCCAATTTGGAAAAATTAACGCGCAATATATTTTGCGCTGTTAACGCGTTAGCGGAGATTTAATTCGTCTCAAAAATCGTTCCAAATTGGTTGAAGGAAGTTTATTTGCCATAATTGATTTGTTACCAGGAGCAAAATTTTTCACTTTGTATTATATATTGCTTGTGAGGGGATAGTTTTTGCAAAATTCTCAAATAAAAAAAATATATTTTTTACACATTTAAGTTTTCATGTTTATACTGTTCCATAGACCTTAAGAGGCAGTCGGAAATTTCAGGGCTTCGTTCTGATACGAGCAGTCTTGTTTGATTTCATTATTTTTATTTGGTTAATTTACTGATTTCTTGTAAAACACTTTGCGATTTGTCAAGTTTTTTTTTCATTTCCTCATTTTGGATGCGAATTTTAGAGATGCACAAAAATATGTTTCGATGTAGCTTTGCAAATCAAAACCAGTTCATATTTCCAGCCGATTCAAAACGGCTTAACACTCGTTTAAATTACCGTCAAGTATTAGTACAAGTCGCGAAGTATTGAAATTACGTAGTGAAATGTTCCGATGAAACGGAATTCAAAACAAATTGAAGAATTTGCTGAAAACAACCACAGTACGTTTTGGTTTAAAATTCAAACAAGACTGCTCGTATCAGGGCGAAGCCCTGAAGGTTCAGACTGCCTTTTAAGGTCTTTGAAGCAGTAATAACATGAAAAATTTAAATGTTATGAAACAAAAATAAAAAAATTTAAAAAAAAAATGAAATTTTTTGTGAAAACGTCCCCCCACACATCAACTTAATTCGAAAGTGATAGATTTTGCTCCTATTAACAAATCAATTATGACATAAGCTCTCTTGAACCAATTTGGAACGATTTCAAAGACGGATTAAATCTCGCTTACGCGTTAATAGCGCGAAATATATCGCGCGTTAATTGTCCCAAATTGGCCAAAATGGCTCTCTTTAAACCCCCATACCTTTACGAAAATTTATCACAGGTGATATATATTTTCAATTTTTATATCAGGACAACAATAAATTTCGAATTATGTTTAAAAAATTCCGTCAAAAAAGGCTAGTTTAAAAGTCGAAATTTGTCTAAAAAACCCACCCCGAGCACAAATATTCCGTTACTTTCGTTACGAAAGTCGGAATAATTAGCTAAAAGAGTCCCTAAATTAAATTCCTTTCATAAAAAAATGATGATATAAATTGCTTAAACTGCTCAAATAGGGACCCTTTTTGAAGTGTCAACAACCAACGGTTATATAAAACATGTGATCATTGCGGCACTCAAGTCTTACGACTTCATTAAACCATAAATCCGATTCTTTCACTATTAATTTGAACCTGGTTGTTTGTTGAGTTGCTTTCCTTTTTCTGCATGAAAATAATTTAAAGGGCAGTCCCAACTAATGCATTGATGATTTTTGTTCTTGTTGATTTCGATTATTTTGTTGACAATTTCGTAAGAAATTGTTGCAATGTGTTGCGTCAGTTGGGCTGGTGTCGTTAAGCTGTTGATGTTAACTTCTGTCTAGTGAAATCGTAATGAAACAAACTTGACCCATTTAGCAGGTTATTCAGGTTTAGTGTCAATGTTTCCAAAAATGCTCAATAACTTTTTATGCTTCAATCTTAACAAACACAAGTTTTAGACCCTCAGTTTCTTTTCGAATTCTTGATTAATTTTCAATTTATTTTGAAAAATAAATTTAAAACCCAGAACAGAAGTACCGGAATGTAGAGCGTTTTTTAACTTTGCAATTTGAAGGATTTAATCATTCAGTTTCCTCGGATCATATGGCTTATTTCTTTAGAACAATGACTTTTTTCTTTTCGGAGGCTTTATTACTTCCTAAGATGACATTTGTCCTTCTTTCCACAAGTTTAAAGATTGAACATTCTCGTCAACCCGGTGCTCACTTTATGTTTCGATCGTCTCGACCAAAATTGGTATGTTTCGACCGTGTTTGACCGCAACAAATGTGTTTTACCATGCTGAACCCAAGAAAAATAAATTTCGACCAAGTTTGACCGAGCTCGGGTATTTTTCGACTTTGAAACAACATGAGTTATCAAATTTAAACCTTAAATTTTATGATTTTGGGCAACATCTAATGATGAATTTTTATAAGAAGAATAAGTTTTATGTAAAGAAATTGTTATTTGAATGCCGCGTAAAAATGAACTTTTTTTGAGCTGTTTATTTCCATCTTTTAAAATGCTGATTTGCAATTTAAGTCAAAAATGTTAGGAAATGTGTTGATATTTGGAAAACATTTTTCTTGGACAATCGGTATTTTCGACGGTGCGCGAGGTATAATTCAACAGTAAACGACCGTTCTCAAGGTATTTTTCGACCTTCCTCGAAGTATGTTTAGAATTTGTGCTTGACCCAAACCTCTGTTGTGCTCGACTGACATGTGCTCGACTTTGAAAGTCGAACTACAAAGTGAGCACCTCGACCCGGAATACCAAAAATAATTTATTCAATTTGCAGCCTGAAAAACTGTTTTTCCCAATGTTGTGAATGATTGCCTAGAAAAACTCGCATTATGTAGATGCTATTTTAACCAGAATTCATGATGGCGCAGCTCTCCGGGCTTTTATTAGTTCTACCCAGTAGTTGATGAAAGTTTGCTGCGCTAAAATTATTGCAGACAGGCTCGTTTTTTACCCTACACAATGTCTTTTGGTCTATTAGAAGTTGCTAACCATCCCATTAGAAGTCCATTTTTGATAGAGATGTTTCTCAAAATTTTTTGAAACATTAACTTACTGATCTAAAAGATTATTTCTTTTTAGGATACGTTTGGATTGCAATGCTTTAATATTATACTGTGTAAAAATTTAAGACCAAAATGACAAATGAGCGATTCAAAATCACAATTGGACTACTTCCAGGTCCAAAAAAATATGATGTGTGAAAATTATATTTGTGACTTCGGAGAAAATGTAACCGACCATGGATGGCGTGGCTTATCTTGTTCAAAATGTTAGGTGCGCCACTTTATGCATTCAATTTCGAATGCCATTATAAGATAAAATTTCGTCCTCACTCGTTTTTTTTAGATCAACGACGCCTCTGCAGGACAGAGCAGAAATGACGAGACAATTTGGCTAAACAAGATGGTCCCATTGTTTGTTGAAGGGCAGATCTTTTGTGATTAATGATGTTTGAATCCCTAGCTTTTAGTAAAATAAGCGCAGGCTCTTTTTGAAGCTCAAGAACTCAGTCGGGCGAGGCGGAAGACTGTTATAATGACAAATAAAGTGATTTCTTTGAAATTCTTAGGGATCGCAGCCCGAGCCCTGTGTGTTATCCTCGTAAGTTCTGAAAAAACTGAAGTACATGTACCGAAAAACCCACGTTGAACAGGTAATCTCCTTCACAATACAGGTTGCGAATGCTGTCAGCCCGGCACTTTTAGGGATTTTTCGAATGATTTTTTATTTAAATGTTTTAGTTTATAGAAGTTTAAGCATTAGGTTTCCCAACCTGGTTGATTTGAGCCCCAAGCATTTTGAATTTTTTATACATTTTTAACCTTATAAATTGGTTTGTACTTCCAGGCGGTTTTGTCTTGGTTGAATGATGAAAAAAGATTGACATAAATTCAAACCTAGATATTTCCTAGAATATTCAAACCTAGAAGCTTCTGGTTTTTAGGTAACAAACAAAAATTTAGAAAGCTCCGGACTTTTTATGATGAAGGCATACAGTTTTGATTTTGATAAAGACACATTCGTTGAAGTTTGAAGCTTATTCGTTACAAAAGTTTTCTAATTTGTACTTTTTCCTCACAAATAAATTGGAGTTGCCAAAAAGGTTCAGAAAAGGACTATTGGAAGGTCCTTTTCTTTTAACCAAACTACTAAGTTTTTCAGTGACTGGTGGAATTAACTTGATAACATGAATACTGCCATCTCCGGCGTTTTGTTGTAGAATTCCATAAACGCTGGTTTAAAATTGGCTAAACTGTTTTCATCAGCCTGTGAATTAAACAGATATTTTTGGATCTTGAGTCTTGAAATTGTTCATCGAATAATTTTAGAAGGTACCGATCCTAATTTTTTTGCTTTAATTGCTAAAATTTTCCTCGTTAGCATGCAACTTAGTTTGATTTGTCTGTTAGTTGCAAGTTAGCTACTTAAATTCAGCTTCATCGAAGTTCAATCACTTGAAGTCAATTTTAAATCTCACCAAACTTGATTTTCCAATATTTTTTTACAAACCCATTTTTCGATATGTATTAATTGGATTTGGGCACATTGAACAACAACAATTTTGTTGAATTTTTTTTGTTCTGTATTTTTTTCCAGACAGTGCTTTAAACAAAGACTTTTTGAAGAAGAGCCGGAGACAGAGAGCAACCTAGCAAAACGTGTGGTTTTTGTTCCTTGATACGATCTTACGTAAGTCATCGCTTCGCTCAGAAAATCAATCCTTAACTTTCGATGCTCACTTTGATTGAAAATGTGACTGCAAACAAATTTCCCAAGTTTTCGAACTAAGGTAAAGCGAGCAATTCAACACGTGTAAGAGATTAATCCTTAGATTGTTCCTTATAAAGAGCAAAGCAGTGCACTCAAAAAGTAACTGCTCTGATGTTTCCTAAGATGAATCACAGCAGTGGCAATTTCTTGTATCTAATAAGTTCAGTTCGAATAATAATTGACTCTTTTTGGCGGTTTATATACTTGTAACAAATGAATATTTCATGAATTAAAATTTTTTTTCTTAATTTGGTATGATTTTAAATGAGCATATGGCTGTTCGTCTTAATGGCTACACAATACAAATTGTTACAACTTTTTCCAGCAGCAAAACCGTATTTTTCTAGTAAAGTTTGCAAGTCGAAGGGTCAATGAATACTTGACATGTTTGTTGAATTTAAATAATCTATTCAGTGAAAAATCATCATTTTAAAGCTTATCAGCTTGTACCTTACGTTCGTCACAGGAATACCACCATTATAAACTGTGTGATGTTCCCCTTCTTTTTGAATAACAAGTGTTCCATACTTTTTTTCTTCAACTGATTTTTAACAAGTTCCCGACAAAAAATCACAAGTTCCTGACAAAAGTGCACAAAAATCCATATTTTAACTCCACATTCAAAAATCGCGCGGCACGACATTGTTTGAGAAGATCATAAACTGAAAGTGTCAGACTGTTTGCACACAGAGATTTGCTTTTAGAAAATGGGGCTTTTTTTCACTTGCTCCGATAACGAAATATTGCAATGCCTCATCGATCAAATGCATGAAACAAAACGCCCATAATTTTGTTTTGATCAACTCTTTGCGTGGTTATAGTTCTATACAAGAACGAATTTTCCTATATGAAACAAATATTTCAGCCGGGTTTGCTCGCAGTAGATTCGCACGAACCCTCAGTTTCTTTCAAAATTTTTAATTTTTATAAATAAAGTAAAATAATTGGCAATTTAAATTATTTTTGGATGAAATTCACCAATTTTTTTTAAATACAGTGGCTTATTTGCGGCAAAAGCAGCTCTATGAGCAAAAGAGAAAAAAAAACAGATTAGGGACATACTCGTCTAGCATTGCGATAAGTGCTGGGTATCAAGACTTTTTTTAAAATACTGTGGCTTATTTGCGCCAAAAGCAGCTCTATGAGCAAAAGAGAAAAAAAAACAGATTAGGGACATACTCGTCGAGCATTGCGATAAGTGCTGGGTGTCAGTTTAAATTTTTGCTTTTGTTCAGGTATAGAATCTTGGTAGCTTCAATTGCAAAATAATTGGTTTTAAAATCACCCAAAAGAATTGGGTGAAGCAATCGGCCGAATGTGTCAAAGCTTTGGAAGGTCACATTTTACAAAAAATCTAATTTTTGCTTATATTTTAGAATTAAATGATCTTTCAAGTTTTCAACAAGTTGTATGCATCTGGCGGCGAGTTAAATAACCACATTGGTGTTTTTAGGTATAAGCGCACAAATGTTTTTTTAAGAGTTCGCATGCACCTGACAAAATCGTATAGGTCTGAAGTCTTGCATATTTTTTTGTTTTCCGCAACACTTTTAAAAAGGCAAGAGGAAAAACTAGCACAAAATTTGAAACTGGAAGTGTTTAAATTGAATATTTTAGCTAAAACACCACTCTTTGTGGCTATTTCGTCTCTCTAAGTACATTTTGTACAGGAGTAGTTTTCATTATTTATCTAAATTTCATCAAATGGACATGTCAGATCGTTACATTACCGCGAGGCAATTTTTTTCCTCTCTTTTCTATAATTTCCAATGAAAGAAGAAAATGCGCCATATGAATCAAAAACTGATTGATTTATTTAATAATTAGTGCAAAATTCTGAGAGCTCACCAAGAAGAACATCGTCCGTCGTGAAAAAGGCCTCGCGTTTTTGTATTTTTTTGAGCAGGATGAATTTTTTGAAATCCATTGGTAACTCCCTTAAAACTGATTTGAAATATACTGCATTTTAAATTGTTTCTAGAAATGAATTATTTACGTTACAATTTTTCTTGATGCTCAAATTCAAAATTCAATTTAAAGATATTAATTTTTTAAATTTATCTTGGATATACTTAAGCAGGTTTTGAAAATCAAAACTGAAATTCTGGG
Organism: Symsagittifera roscoffensis; assembly: GCF_963678635.1. Classification (NCBI taxonomy): domain Eukaryota; kingdom Metazoa; phylum Xenacoelomorpha; order Acoela; family Convolutidae; genus Symsagittifera; species Symsagittifera roscoffensis. The sequence continues at coordinate 3,973,141 of NC_087063.1, read as the reverse complement.
AAGCGACGGCAGAATCCATGAAAAAGAATCTTTGCTTTTTATCTGTTGAAAAGTCTAAAATTCAAAATCTAAATTGTCATCTAAAATTGTCTCGTTCAGTTTCCGGTAGCGAGTTACTGTTATTGTTAAAAAATGTATTCGTTTGTAACACGCATAAAATATGGTCGGATAACGAAGTCTGAATGTACGAAAAAAAATCTTATTGGCTTTCAACTTTGAGACAAAAAAGTCTGCACGAGCAAAATTTTCAGGTTTTTGTCATAAAGAGTATAGTTTTGTAAATCCTTATCCTTCACAAAATCAAAAGACCTAAAATTGTCCACAATTTGGTGCTTCATTATTTTAAATTTCCTAATTATAGTGTCTTTTGGTCGCAGTGTTTTAAGCATCATGTGGAAGAGCAATAAATATTCCAGTCAAAACATTTTTTGAGCCTCTTGTTAAAATTCTGAGACTCAGGGGCAATGCGTTTGAATTCTTAGCATAGGCTCTCGGATTCAGAATTATATTTGACAGTTGTATCGTGTATTAAACTGATTCCAATTATTTGAAGTCTGTTTGAACTTGCAGATTTGTTAATTGTACCAAAAATAGTTGACTAACAATCAATAGTCCACCGGAATTAGTACACCGTCATTGTTTTAAAAAAGGACTCTCAACCTATACATAAAGGGCTTGAAAAAATGTAACTGAAACTTGAAAAATGGCACAACATGCAAATGATACACTTCTAATTTGTGATGATAGTGACATCAAAAATGCTCTAGAGCTCTTGCAAAATGCTGTCAGAAATGTCTCTGTAAATAACAAAACATTCTTTAAAACTCAACACAAAGAAAACTGAGTTGATAAAATTTAGCAAAAACATCAAGGAGGAAACAACAATTCAAATTTCAGTATAAAGTTAGGTGATAACAAAACAGAAAAAAAGCCACAAGTTTAATATTTGGTGACAATTCTAGATCAATTTCTAACCTTTCAGGGAGAAGTTGAGAATATATTAAGAAAAGTGGTTTGAGGCATCAAAACATTGCAATCAATAAAAAACCACTGACAGCTATAAATCGATTTTTTTTGAATGCTTTTTTATAAGACATCTGCATTACCCGGCAACAATAAGCATTTTATCATCCAATCTAAAAAATCGCTTGAAAAACGGCGAGTTGGTAAAAAAGACCTGTTAGGACAGAAGAAAATTTGATTCTTCATCCGATCTCAAGCTGGAATACAAGGTACTTCCGGTTTCCTTGTTTCTCTATAGGAAAATAATTTACCATCCATGGAAAATCAAACATAAACTACTAATGGTATGCACAAAAATTGAGTACGTAAACAACACAATTGATGAGAAAAAAAGAACTAAAAAACTACCATTTCAAGCAAGATTCAGCAGTCATTATATCGAAAATTGTTTTTTCAGAAAATCAGTTCTTATTTGGAATCAAATTCATAACGCAAATTCAGACATAATTAGCAGCAGTTTAACTTACAAAACTATGATATTTAAATTTAGGGAAATGTTTTTGGCTATTTTTCGTGAAGATCCTTCTATGACAACCCATGGAAAAAGAAAACGGAAACAATTTAAATTTGTTTGATGTTAACATTCTAACCATTATTTTACTATATTGCAAATAAATATATAACCAAGAAAATAAGTGTGACTTACAATTGCTTAAAAAAATAATTATCATTTTGCACTAATAGTGTTCATTTTTTTTGCATTGTTCTCAACCGAAACGAAATTTGACCATTTTTTTTATATAGTCATCAACAATTCTATCTCTCCTAATTTCACTATTTATGTTTTTTGGATTTTTCACAATGTTTTCTAAAAAGAATTGAAAATGAATGCTGAGATTTTTTCAGACGTTTTAAAAGAGCAGGGTTGATACTTTTTTCAATTGAAGTTTTAGTATTTTGAAAAGCAATTGTAACAATGGAAACCCACAAACTGATTGCAGAGATCCATTTCTGTATTTTTGGTCGAATTGAACAACTGAGCATAAGATCGCTTATCGCAAAATTGTTAGCCAGGGAACGATATTAACTGAGATCTTTGGGATGTTTCCGAGGCCAAAGTCTAGTTGGATTCCATATGTTGCTTCAAGTTGACCGTGGCAATTTTGTATTTCCGCAGAGTCTATTTCTATCGTATCACTAGGTTGCACTGAAAAATCTGTGGGGTTTGAAAATCTCGATTCGAATTCAAAGAAGTCTTCGCGACTGGCAAATAATGGAGTTTGTTATTCGCTCGTTTACCTTCGAAACCACTGTCCGAGTTCTAAATAAGAAGCAGCTTTTTGTCTTTTCTGATCAAACAACAACCCCATGATGTCCTTTGTCTCATTTTTCATGTAACCTGCCAATTGAACTTTCATGTAAGAATGGAACTTTCATGTAAGGAACAAAATTTTCACACCCTCCAACATTTTCACACCCTCCAGCTTTTCCCGAGTTGTTTTGTGATATTTATTCCCAGTACAATTCGACCTGTGTAGAATTTTTTACCAAAGTCAGTGATTACGCAGCTCTTTTGTGTTATTGATCCGCTCTGACTGATTCCAGTTGGTAGTTGGAGAACTTTAGCTGGAGCATATAAATCATTATATTTTGACCTTGATTTTTTTGGGTTGTTTGTTTTTGGTATTTCTCGTTAAAGAACATTGGGAATGTAGTTTTGCACAACTGTAACAGTGAATGACTCTTTAAGCTTGAGAGAAATTGTTCCTATTCTGAGGGACTGAATTTTCCATGGTCTCTATTTGTTATAGATGTTCTGGAAATCGTAATATTCCTCTCCTATATTAATTGGAAATTGCTTGAGTATTTCAGAAGCGCAGTTCTGTACGTCTTTGCCGTTTTATCAACAGTTAACAGATCTTCTCACAAGAATAGCGTAATTAGTTCATCTACCCGATTATTCTTAACTTCCTCTCTTTGTGACAGATTGTTCATCAATGCTGATTTAAAATAAACAATTTGATTGCCAATTAGATTTGAGTCAACCAGATTTTTATGTTGTATTGGTTTTTGTGTCTCGAAACTGTACATCTGACATTGTTTTTTTTGAAGGCACTGAACCTGACTCCTTAAGTTTTATCCTTATCACTTTTAAGTCTGTTGAAACTAGTTTTTATTTTTATTTTCAATTGGATTTCTAATATTTGCAGAAACTTTTCTTCGTCAAACGACAAACAGCAGGGGTCATCTTTACTTCAAACGACCTTTGGTTTGTTATTTTATAAATTTGTTATCTTTTTTTAAATTGTATATTAAATTTTTTTAGTTGAGAGTTTCATAATCAATATGTACATCAAATAACATCATATTTGTCGAGTTAGTAACCTAATTGTTGACACAAGAAACACCTTCTAAAGTGTTAAAAATTCGTCTAGATAGTTTCTGAACTGTTTCTGTAATTTTTTCGAATACTGGGTGTCCTGATCGGGTAACTGTTTTTTGTTCTTTCTGTGACTTGTGCTTAATATACACTTTTAGTACCGGATACAGAGTATCCTGGTACGCTTGAAATATCTACCTTCTATTTCTCAGTAGTTTTTGTTCAATTGACATTACTTTTACCGGATACCGGGTATCCTGGTTTGTTGCTGAAACCTAACATATCCTTGGTAGTTTTTATCAGAAGGAGCAATGTGTATTTCGTATCTTCCATACTTTCATGACACAAATGGTGTTTGCAAGTTGATTTTCCATGACGTTGATGATTTTGAATATGCACCACGAATAACCGCAACAACATACCTAAGCCTTGCAATGTTCGTTGATACAAAAACGTCACGCCAATTGTTAATCTGTAATATGTTTCTCGAAGGTTGTAGCGAGGGACAACTGAAAAGTAGGTGTTCGAAAGTTTCGCATTCTGAATTACAATAGAAACATTTGGGGGCATTCTCAAGAAAAAAAAACCACCGCTTTTCTCTATCTTTAAGAACAGCGTACGCAAAATTATAATGAATGTTTTTTTTCCCATACATCAAGCATTCCCTGTAAACATTCTCTGTAAATTTGTCCAAATTTTTCCTGTAAACTTAATCGATTTTTCTTCTGAACAGAGATAACGGTTTCTCGCAAAACACAAGCGAGTGATTACAGCTCGATATAAACTACAGTTTTTTAAGCAGAAATAATAAACATCTCGCGATTTTGTCTGCAGTGTTATAATTAAACGGCTATTTGTAACGTTTGAAAATATTGCAAAATCACTCAATTTTATTTCAAAAGAGACGTTTGTATTTCTCAACAAGTTTTTGATTTCTTTCGGGAAAAAAAATTCTGTTGGTAAGAAACTACTTTGAGCTGACATATCGGAAGCAAAGAAATCGATAATTTTCAGACTGAAAATTTTGAGTTGTAGGCATGGTAAGCCTACCTCACCATCTAAAATTGGGTGATATAAAACTTCTTTCCTTATGTCGAGTCTGTTTGATATTTTAAATTGTGCATTTAAAAATTCTTTGCATTTACTAACAGTATCCAAATTAACTGTAGTATGACGAGCCAAATGAAAAAATTTGGGGAGAACATAAACTGACAGTGTTAATGACTTGGCCCTCAAAGATTTACTTAGTAAAATAAACCCTCGATGTTTTTGAATTTGAGGGCTCAACAATAGTTCAATATTTTCAAAATTTTAGGAAGTGTAAAATAAGATACCCAGTATTTTTGTTTCCTTGATTGTTTTATAGGCTGATAAATCAGGTATAGAAAGCACTTCACTTTTACTTATGTTAATCATCATTTGAGTTTCTTTGCAAAATGTATCGATTAAGCGAAACAATCTGTCAATTCATCGGATTTTGATAAAGCAAAGTTATGTCGTCTGCATACGAAACTTTTTTGCGGCACAATAACCCGAAACCTTCAATTGCTTCTGTAGATTCAATTGCTTGAAGAAGGGGTTCGATAAAAACTATGAATAAAAATGCGGAAAGAGGGCAATCTTGTCTCACACCGCGATGAATTTTGAAGCTGGCTGATAAAAAACCAATTATCTCAATTACTGCTTTTGAGTCTAAACACAAAGTTTCAATAGCTCTAACGAAAAACTCATCAAGGTTCAACCAATTCAAAATTTTGATGAAAAGTGATCGATCAACTCTTTCGAATGCTTTAGAAAAGTCTAATTTCACAGCACATGAGCCTCGGTTAGCCAATCGTTCTGGTGTAATCGCTTTTTTCAACTTTCGTATTGCTGTGAGCATTTGTCTTCCAGGCAAATACGCGTGCTGATGGTTTTTTACAATTTTGCAAAGGTCTTTTTTAATTCTATACACTACATGACTACATAGGCAAAATTTTTTGCGTCAGTAGTCATGAGACTGATCGGGCGAAAATCTTGAACTGCTTTGGCATTTTCAGATTTCCTGACCATTTTGATTGATGCTAAATGGAAACTGTTTGGGAGTTTTGCACCATGAACAAAATGATTGAAAACTTTAGCTAAAACTGAACAAAAATCATCCGTGAAAGTATTATAAAGCCCAGATGTAAGGCCGTCTGGTCCAGGCGAGCTTTTCAAATTCAGTTTGTTTATAGCCAAGTGAATTTCATCTTCTGTAAAGTAATTATAGCCATCATTCTCATTATTTTCGAGTTTAATTTTTGATAAAAACGTCATTAGTAGTTGATCGGAGTCTTTAGTAAAACTATTTGAAAAATACTTTCGAAATTGATTAAGAATATCCTCATTCGTATGATAAACGTTCTGATCCACTTGAATTTGCTTGATTGAGTTAATTGTGTTCTTTGAGGTCCATTGACTACAAATTTTGGGCACACCCTCAAATGTATCGCTGAGAATTTTCTAAATGTTTCGATAGTCTGAAAAATCTTTTTTCTTGGAAACTTTTTGAAGATGTTCCAGCACCAAATGATATTTTTTAATCAAACTAGGATTCGGACCTTTTCCGCTGTGAATGCAATTTATGAGAACATTTTCGTGATTCTTCAATGTATTAAGATCTTTCTGATCTACACGCTTTTTGTTTTCTTGAATAAACCTCAGAAGGTCACGAAAATGTGCCAGTCGGTCATATTTGGAAGTTTGACCTTGAGAGAAGCAAAAAACACTTGATTTTGGAGTGAAATTTAATTTTTCAAAATTTCGAATGGAACCTGTCATGCACGATTTTCTCGCGAGAACTGAAAATCAGAAAAAGAGATCAGAACAATTTCAGAACAATTGAGTCGAAAACGCGGGAAAGTCGCAAGAAAAAGCAGTAGGAAATTGCTATTCGCAATTTCCATCACTATAATAATCGAGAGTAGAGCTGTCCCATCTGTGACAGAGACGAGAGCATTCCCTCGAATTGGATTATAACGACTGGAGTATTATTCGGAACTGGACTAGAGTGAACCTTCGGTGGAAAGGTGGACAGCTTGAGTGTCCTAATGGTTCACAAGAAAACTATTGTCTAGAGTATAAACTCGTTCTCATTGTTAAAACTATAAAACATTAGACTCATTTAGTTACGTTATTTAATTCTTGAGTTAGTTACCGACTGGATTATTTCCCACTTCTTGAGCGTGCTACTATGTGAGTACAAATTTAAATTCCTAGAGTGTGTTTTATAATTGTTATGTTGAGGTAAGGCGAGTTTTAGGTTGATCCATCTGAAATGGATCAAAGTTACACTGTCTAATAAAAAGTAACTTAACGGATTGTTCCAACCCGGTTTTTAACGGCGTTCATGTATTTTGGGTATCTAGAGACCTAAGTATGGGGACGTTTCTAATTCTAGAGTGGGGGGGATATTTTAGTAGTAGCCTTTAAGCTGTAACGGGTCGTAGTCTCATGTCACAAGCGAACCGAACTGGCTCCGACCGTTCTTGAGGTAGAAAAACACAAGAGATAGTGTCCCTGACCCTTGAGCCAGTGGTTATAGGGCCTATTTTTCTTAAGCCTCATGTGTGACTGCAGTAGACGAATGTTACATAGTGTTTTTATGGCGCTCCTGGGTGTTTACGACATCAAGACTACGGAGTCGAACCCACTTGAGACAGCTTCGGGCTGAATGCCCATTCTAGAGTACCGGCGGTACGGTTCGACAGGAACGTGCAAACCTTCCGGTTGTACCGTGATAGCTTTTTAAGAAACCTCGAGAAAATTTCCTGGTACGCTCTCCGAACGAGGCTTAGCTAACCGAGTAAAGGGGGGCAACTAGGGAGACAAAAACACGAGCAAAAAGACAAAAAGCAAAACAAAAACCATAAAACGAAAAAAGACAGTGACTTTGACACCAGATTAGTTGGATCAAACCTTTATATTAATTAAATAGTATACCCATACTGTTTTACAAGTTCGATCGTTTCGATCAACCTAGCAATTTAAACCAGTAAACTGAATAAAGTGCCCGAAGTGGGGCGTCGTCAAGGGTTTTCAGATAGCTTGGAACTTAGCTGGACCAATAGGAGACTTGACTGGAAGAGGTGACCAGCCGAGTGGGAAAGTGGTTCAGGGACACTTGAGCTGAACCAATATGAGACTTGACTGGAAGAGGTGACCAGCCGAGTGGGAAAGTGGTTCAGGGACACTTGAGCTGAACCAATAGGAGACTGGACTGGAACAGGTGACCAGTCGAGTGGGAAAGCAGCCAAGAAGGATTTGGCAATTCTCGAGTTCTCAAGTTGGGCAGAACGGGTATCGTTAGAATCCACATTACATTATAGGAGATAAGTGTAAAATTGGATAAGCGAAATCCCCCAGTTTTGAGGAACGTTTTTACTTGAGCAGGCCTGGAAACAGGTCTACGGTTTTCTCTTGAGAGGTTTAGCACCCGGCGCTTAAAGTAATTTTTAGGCTTAAGAAGGGGGGCTAGAAAGGGGGGAGGTTAGAAGGGGGACTGGTTAAGTTAGAGGTTGGCGGTTGTAAATTGTAAAAAGGGGGAAATTAGAGTAACTAATTAGTCGACATCGTTGACTTAGTTACATTAGAAATTAACACACGTTGGTAATATTAGGTGGAGATCCAAAATTCAACTCGAGTTAAGACTGGTACGCTGGTTGGTTTGGTAGGGGGGACCGGATATAAACAGCTTTTGTGAAACCCCATAAGATCACTAGTGGGGGGAGGAAAACGCGTGGCAATTAGGTACCAGACATTTTTTTCGACGAAAGGTAGACATTGGTCACCTTTGAATTTCAGGTGGGCTCATTTTTCTGTTTTTATTATTTTTCTTACTTAGATTTTTGTTGCATTTTAGTGAGGATTTGTGATTGGTTTTATACGAACAGGTGATCACAAGATACCTGCGCACCTACATTGAAATAGAAACAACCAAAAAGAAGAGGGGGGTCAGCATTTGGCTTTTAAGAGAGGGTTTTTGGGAAAATTTTACTAGAGCTTGAGTGGTGGTACAAGGTACGGTGATTCAAGAAGACCCTACAACGAGGAAGACACTCCGTGACGAGTCTTGGGACAGTACCGAAGAAGTCTTGGGACAGAGCAGTCTTGGGACAGTGGTCTTGGGACAGGGTCTTGGGACAGTGGTCTTGGGACAGGGTCTTGGGACAGTGGTCTTGGGACAGTGGTCTTGGGACAGTGGTCTTGGGACAGGGTCTTGGGACAGTGGTCTTGGGACGGGGTCTTGGGACAGTGGTCTTGGGACAAGGGTCTTGGGACAGGGTCTTGGGACAGGGTCTTGGGACAGTGGTCTTGGGACAGGGTCTTGGGACAGTGGTCTTGGGACAGGGTCTTGGGACAGGGTCTTGGGACAGTGGTCTTGGGACAGGGTCTTGGGACAGTGGTCTTGGGACAGGGTCTTGGGACAGTGGTCTTGGGACAGTGGTCTTGGGACAAGGGTCTTGGGACACTAGTCTTGGGACACTAGCCTTGGGACACTGGTCTTGGGACACTGGTCTTGGGACAGTAGTCTTGGGACACTAGCCTTGGGACAGTAGTCTTGGGACACCAGCCTTGGGACACTGGTCTTGGGACACTACCCTTGGGACACTAGTCTTGGGACAGTAGTCTTGGGACACTAGCCTTGGGACACTAGTCTTGGGACACTAGCCTTGGGACACTGGTCTTGGGACACTACCCTTGGGACACTAGTCTTGGGACAGTAGTCTTGGGACAGTAGTCTTGGGACACTAGCCTTGGGACACTAGTCTTGGGACAGTAGTCTTGGTACAAGGGTCTTAGGACACTAGCGGAGAGTACTGTGATAGTGACGAATAGTCTTGGGACGGTATAAAAATTGAAGTAGAATCACAACAAGTGTGTCTTAAGACAGAATAAGACAAATCGAAATAGGTACGGTTAAGACCAAATTAAGGAAAGTTTTTCGGAGGTTTAAGAAAGAGAATTGGATAAGGTTTTTAACACGTTGTACAGAATTTGTTACCACAAAAAAATATTTTTTTTTACCCTTAGAATAGAATCGTGTATATAATAAAATTGTAAATAGGAGCAGTTGTAAATAGAAATAATGAGGCGGAGTAGGGTACCGGTGCTCGAAAAAGGGTCAAGTGGATCAAACACGAAATATAATTCATCGCTGCGCGGAACGACATCAACGGGCCCAAAGATAACGAAGACGAACTTTTCAGTTAACATGGCCAGCACAAGGAGTACAGCGGAGAACAGGGCGAAAGAGGGCACGGAAGGGGAGCGAGTAGAACCCACCATCGAGATTGATCTAGAGACACCCGATCAAAGTGTGGATGAAACAAGGAAGATGGCGACAGAGTCAACTCCAATGCCCAATGCAGAGGAACCGAACCAGAAACCCATAGAGTTCTCACCGATAGATGACGCGGAAGATGCAATAGGCAACACCGAAGAAACGGTGAAAGAAGACTCTCAAGTAAAGAGGACATCTTTTACGGAAAAATTGGGAATAATGTTCGGAATAAAAACAAAAGAAAACGTGACTGAAGAACCAAAAGCAGAAAGAGCACGAACATTTGGGACAGTGAGCACGAAGACCTCAGAAGCCAATCCAAGAGAGGAACAAGCTAAAGCAGAGGCTACGGCCGAAGAGAGACCGACAGCTGACCATGAAGAGACTACCATTGAGCTGGGTGACTTGTTGGCGAAATTAAATCAGATTGACAAAAGACTTAAGCACAGTGAAGAAGACAGAGAGGTGATAAAAAAGGAGATAAGATACAACAAGCACGAGTATCTAGACAGTTATTTTAACCTAGCTAAGGCAACAGATGAGAGACTCAAGGAAATGTCAGATAAGGTAGAAGCCACCAATGAAGAACGAGAAAAGAACATCAAAACAGACATGCAACAGTTGAAGAACCGATATGATGATGTCAACAGCCAATTAGGGAGCCTGGAAAGGAGAATGGACACAATGAGCAAGAGTCAAGCCGAGAGTTCGTGTGCAATACAGGCGAAGTTGGATGCAATCTTGAGAGGTTCCACTCCACAAGAAAGACCGGCAGCGGATCGTACGCAAAGCACCAGAGTTGACTTTGTAGAACCACAAAGGAACAAACGGCAATCGACACCGTTGCCCTTAACCAGGGATGCGATAAGCATAGCACCAACAGCTGCGAAAACAATAATGAAGAATGGAACGTCGAATACAACGACTGCTCCGGGAGATTCAACAGCTAACAGCAACACAGGACCGGATGCTATGACATGGGCCAGCACTTGGGAGATGATGAACAGGACTCTAGAGGCCTTCGCCACGAGGAACACTGACTCGAGCGACAGGAGAGAGGGAAAATCAAGAAAGACATTCAAGAAGCCAAAAGAATTCAAGGACGACTCCGATGGATGCATTGACACTTGGGTGGAAGTGATGAGATTACATCTAGAACAAGACAACTTGAGTGACGAAAGACAAGCATGTACAGCCATACTGAGCAACTTGGAAGGAACGGCATTAAAATGCGTGGTCGCAAAGAAGGAGGAAGAACGCGACACCGCGGACAAGATCTTCGAGATATTGCTGAATCGATTCGGGTCAGGCATGAAGGGTCACCAAGCGATGATGCGATTTGAAAAGAGAAGGCAGAGGGACGACGAGTCAATAGATCGGTTCCTAGATGACCTCGAGAGCTTGAGAAGGAGGAGTGACCCAGAGGAGTCGACAAATAGACGGAACTTTAGCATTGCCTCGAAGTTCATCGATGGGGTGAAAAGTGATGACTTAAGGACAATGTTAGCAACATACTACACATTGTCGAAGGACAGCGCACCCACCCCAGAAGAAATGAGACAGAAATCAAGAGAATACATGCTGATGAAACCTAAGAAGTACTCATATTCCGAAAACAGGAACACGCAAGGGGGAAGCCAACCCCAGAGGTCATCATGGTACAAACCTAGAGATGATATGGACAAGCGCAGATCATGCGCGAACTGCGGGTCAGCGGATCATCATGTGGCTGACTGCACAACGTACAAACAAGGCATGAAGAGCCTAGGTTATGCACCGGATGAAGAGGATATGAGCCAGATGGAGGAACACGAGTACTATAATGGCTTAATCATCAAGATAGGCGCCAGATGCTTCTTCTGTAACCAGGAGGGGCACTTCAGAATGGATTGTCCCTTGTTCTGGGAAGCGGTCAAGGACCAGAATCACCCCAAACATAAGTTGGCATTAGCGGCGGTGCAGAATCAGCGGAACAGGCAAAACGAGTTTGAATCTAGGAACTTGGGGGCACCAAACACCGAATTGCCGACGAAGACAGTGAAAGCTGTTACACATGTTAGCGGTGCGTTAGAGTCCGCGGCCGGAAGCTCTCTAGAGATAAATTATGAGAAAGCGGCGACGGAAGCAATTGCCAAAGTGAAACAAGATCTGGCTGCGAAAGAAATAGAGCAACGACTAAAGTTGGAGATCGAAAGACAGAATTTTAACGAAGCATTAACCGGATCGAACTCAATACCAGAGGCTAGAACGGGCTCAATGAAGACCGGGAATTGTAACACCGTGAAAATGGTGACAGGTAAACCTTTTGGAATATCGAAAATCGGAGCAAGAATAATGTCGATAATCACAGTGGGCGGACACGAGGTAACCAGAAACTTGAGCGAGCCGAGCGACCAGACGATAATGCACATTGACGTGTATGCAGACTACTTGAGTGGAATAAGTCCACAAACGACTTCTAGAGCGCTCAGGGCACTACTCATGAGAGGGGGCAGCAAGTCGGTACGTGTTGATAGCAGATATACTGAAGCTTACGGTCCACACGAGGTGATGCTAAATATAGATGGGATTAACATCTATACCAAGACGATGATAACATGTGACGAAGACCTAATTGGACAAATCTACGTAGGGAAAGAAGAATTGAAAGTGAGATCGATTGGACACTGCGCCATGCTTGAGGAAGATGCAATGCACATCGGGACGGAGGCAGATGTGACAGGGCACGTGCTGGATATAAGTGGCAAAAAGACTCAGTTGCGTGGGTTACTTGATACAGGAGCAGTCTTGAGCATCATACCAATCGAAACTTGGGAAAGGATGGGCTTTGACAAAGGTGACTTGATAGACTCGAGAATACGGCTGTCAGCTGCAAACAAAGGGGCCCTTCGGGTGCTGGGCAGGACGCCGATAATAGCCCTCAATTTGGGGGAACGTAACATGTGGATGAGCTTTATCGTGGTAGAAAACCTAGATGAATCTGACCAATTCATTTTGGGCAGAGACTTCATCAGGAATTTCGACGTAACGATTGATCTAAATAACGCAATGTTCAGGATACGGAACCCGGATAGGAGGTACGCAATCAAACCGGTAAATTTAATAATGGCAAATGAAAACAAAGCACCGGTATTCTTGAGTAGGAGGGTGAGGCTAAAAGCTAATGAAGCGGCAATCGTAAGCTTGAGGATGAAAAATTACAATGAACTAAGTGACAAAAAGCAAGTGTGTATAGTTCCGAATCCTAATAGTCAAAGTGCTGCTGTTTTAGGAAGATCATTCTCGATAACGAAGAGCGGCCTCTGCGTCAGTGTCTTGTTGAATACCCTTGATATACCGATCACGATACAGAGAGGGAGGAAACTGGGATATGCTTTACCGGTTAAAACTCGATATGAAACGATCGAGAACTCAAAACAAAATGAAGCTGTTGATTGTCCCAATCATAGGGACAAAATTTGTATCTTGAGACGATTGCAGAAAATAAAAGATTCTTCAGGTCTTATTAAATCACTTAAGTCAGAAACGGACGATGGGCTTTCGAGCTGTTCGAACTTTCCAGAGCGACCCACGCTAGATGAAATGCAAACTGATAAACCGGTTCTGCCGGAGATTGAACATTTAAGGGGCAAACTGAAAGATGAACAGCTCGAAGCTATCAAGGACGTACTAGAGCGGAACGAGGAGGTTTTTTCAAGGCATAAGGCGGATATCGGGTGTTGTAATTTTGTTGAACATGAAATAGAACTTGAGGAAAACGCGGTGCCACACAGGGAGGGGGCGAGGCGCATGACCCCACACAAATCGGACGCGTGTAGAAAAGAAATCGAAACGTTACTAGAGTATGACATGATAGAACCATCCAAGTCACCGTGGGCGTGTGGAGTAGTGATGGCCAAAAAGAAAGGCGACCAGTTAAGGTTTTGTTGTGACTTTCGATACCTGAACTCCGTCACGGTGAAGGATGCCTATCCCATACCTAGAATTGATGAGAGCCTCTCGAAGTTAGGTGATGCGAAATTTTTTACGACTCTTGATTTAGGCTCGGCCTTTTGGCAGGTACCATTAAGGAAGCAAGACAGGGACAAGACAGGGTTCGCCTGCGAGTTGGGTCTGTTTCAATGGAAACGGATGCCGTTTGGACTCTGCAATGCAACATCCACGTTTCAGCGGCTGATGGCACACGCGTTGATAGGCGTGACGAAGAAGTACGGCAACCTGGTAATGTGCTATGTGGACGACGTGGTAATAGCAACGCCAACACTAGAAGACCACATCGAGAGGCTTGACGAGGTGTTCGCGTGCATGAAAAGATCGGGGCTGAAGTGTAAACCATCAAAGTGCGAGATACTCAAGGACTCGATTAAATACTTGGGCAGGATGGTAGATAAACACGGTATCAGACCTGACCCAGACGCCGTGGAAGCAGTCCTAACCTGGAAATCACCGAAGACGGAGCACCAGCTGATGAGCTTCCTGGGTTTCGCCAACTATTATAGAGAATTCATCAAGGGCTATGCGGACAAGGTATACCCGATGCAACAATTAATGAGACACAAGGGCAAGAAGTTCACGTGGAACAACGCGGCAGAAGAGTCATTCCAGAGAATAAAGAAAGAGCTGTGTGAGGCACCAGTACTGGGTATGCCGACTGAGAAGGGGATGTACGTGCTAGACACGGATGCGTCAGTAGTCGCTATTTCTGGGATTCTCCATCAAGAACAAGAATGGAATGGGAAGACAGTCTTGAGACCAATAGCATACGGGAGCAAGGTCCTAAGTGACACAGAAATGAAGTACGGAGCACCGAAAGCAGAGATGTTTGCGGTGGTCACCTTTGTCGAAAAATACAGAGCATACTTAGGCAGTGAGCCCTTCAAGCTGCGAGTCGACAACCGAGCACTAAGCTGGCTGAAAACGTACTCAATGGACCAGAGCTATATTGGGAGGTGGATAGTTCGCTTGGATGGATACAACATGATAATTGAGCACAGAACACGAGATAAACATCAAAATGCTGACAGCTTGAGTAAGAAGACGGAGTTCTACGAGAGGCAAGAACAAAGAGAGGCGGACAGACCTGAGATCAAAGACGGCTTCTCCTTCATGGACAAAGAAACGTACGACAGTCTTCCACTCACGAGATGGCTGGACAAATCAGGCAAACCGATTGAAGATCATCCCGAATTGCCGAAAGAGCCTCTTGAAAAGACCATCTTGAAGAAAAGCAGAGGGATTCCGATAGGAATAATGCTCAAGTCCAAGATCGTGAGGGAAACACTTAAGGCAAAAGGTTATGATCTCATCCAGGTAGAGGAGGGAACGGTCCGAATAGATGAAGACTTAATGAGGTTGCTTGAGAAACTATCAGATGACAAGCCCGTGATCCAAGGGAAAGGTCAGGAGGCACCGGAACTAACCATACTTCGGAGAGAAGAAACAGTGAACAATACTGACGTCTCAAAAGGAAGCATCACTGATAGCAAGGAAGTTGTGCGATCACTAGTTGAAAAAATCCCCGAAAAAATTCTGGAACAGACAAAAGTCAGGGATAAGAAAGTAACATTCAGAGAAGAAGTTGAACACCTGGGACTAGATCAAGAGTCCGGGGAGTGGTCCAGATTCATGGAAGAAGACGAAACCGGAGAAGGGAAATTGTCCGGGGAGCGTGAAGAATGGGATGAAGACTCGGATGAGAGCAGCGAAGACCAAGACAGTCTATGCATGATACTGGCGGAAGAGAAGATAAGACAGCACGACAGGGAATTACAGACGGATCCATCTTCAGGGACGTACAATCTGGAAATACAAGAGGTACGAGGTGGTGAAGAGCTCGAGAAAATAGCAGTTTCAAGAAAACCACTAAGGGAACTATCGTGCAACTCAAACGTCAGAAGGAATCTGGTACCAGAAGACGACATGAAAATCGTGAAAAGGATGACATGTGTGAAGCTGAGCGATGACATCCACAACCCTGGTGAAATGAATGGACAGATCATGGCGCTAAAGGAGCACGTTAAGGCGAGATACAGGCTGTCTGACCTAATAAGGGCCCAGAAGAATGACAAAATGACAAGTAACCTCTCCAAATGGATCCATTCGGGAGTCAAGGAGAAGGGGGAACTTGAGGAAGACAGCTACAAGATCTTGAGCCAGTTCTACAAAGAAAAGAGAGATTTACTTTATCACACAGCTGAAGGGGTGGTAGCGTGCAAGAGAAGAGATGAGGAAAAAATATTACACAAACACAACCTCATCATACTACCACAATTGTACCAAACGGAGGTGCTTTTCAGATCACACGACCAGATGGGCCACCAGGGGATAGATAAAGTACAACAAAGGATACTTCACAGGTTTGATTGGCCGGGAATGAGAAAAGCTTGCGAGAGATGGGTGAATGCCTGCCTAGCATGCCTTCAAGTAAAAGACCCAAGGAAGATGAAGTTTTCCCTCAAGTCTGTCGAGAGTTCGGAATTCAATGAAGTGGTGCAGATAGACCATCAGAAAATCTGCATGACGGAGTCGGGTTATAACCAAATACTAGTTATAATAGATCACTTCACCAAGTTGGCGGAAGCGGTTCCGTGCCAGACAGCCTCGGCAGAGGAGACATGTGATCACCTGATAACGCATTGGATATCGCGGTATGGTTTTCCAATGACTTTCCAGTCGGACAACGGCAAGGCTTTTGTGGGGGACTTGACAAAAGAATTGATGAAGAGATCACACATTGCTCAAGCGCACTCGACGACCTATCATCCACAGACCAATGGGTTGGTAGAGAGACAGAACAGGACACTGGTCAACATGCTCAGGGTGCACTGCTCGAGATACATGACGGACTGGGACAAATACCTGCCACAGGTAGTAGGAGCCTATAATAGTACTCAGCACTCAACGACGGGTATCAGTCCTTTCATGATGTTGACAGGCAGGGAAAGGGCAATGCCTATAACATTCTTCTACCCGGAGTACGAGGGGAAGAGGACGTCACCTCAAGCATACGTGAAGGAAGCGATCAAAAGACAACAAGAGCTAAACGAGCTATGTCGGAGAAACACGGCGCAAGCGCAAATGAGGCAACGCAAGAAATATGACGAAAAGATACTAAGAGCAAAGCCATACGAAGTGGGCCAATACGTGTGGGTCTTCCAAAATGTCATACCGCCCAAGGGAACAAAGAAACTACTCAAGAAATGGAGAGGACCGTTCATGATTACGGAAGTACATCAACAAGGACGGTTCTATCGCTTGAGTACAGGGCGAGCAGCACATTACGAAAATCTGAAGCCTCATGTCCCGTCCCCGGAGGACTGGTGCCTACCAAAAGACATGGAAGGTCTTGAGTACCTGGTGGTGGAACCAGCGTGCGAGGTGAATGAGAAAGGCACTAGAGAGAAAAATGATGGTAATGAGAACTTGAGTTTGGACGACAACGAAAAGATAGAAGTGGAGTCGGATGCAGGTTCATTTGTAGAAGAAGACTGGAACGACCCAGAGCAAAACGAGGTACCGAAGTGGATGGAGCCGGATCGACCAACACCACCGGAAACCAGGACTGGCAATCGTAAACGAACAGGTATGAGGTACAATAGGTACGGGGATGACTTCTTGATCGATAAGATACAGCCAGACAAGTTGGGCGATGAACTACTAAGCGCAGGCGAACTGGAAGCCGAAGAGGAATGGCAGGTCATTGACGATGGTGGACATTATCCGCAGGATGATTACTCGACGCCAGAATTGGAGACGGATCTCGAGCAGAGTGAAATAGAAAGGAGGGAGAACACGAACTTGAGGATTCTAGAGTGGATGCGTGATGTCAAAGACGAGAGCCGCGAAGGACAAAGCATTCAGCAAATCGATGTATCAGCAGCAAATTACATGAAGACAGAGGACCCTCTTTTCGGATGGACAGCAACAGACAGGCCACTGGACATCCCCAAGGACAATTCAGACCCGACTACATCGACGGGGACGTCGATAAATATTTTTGTCCGGGGAGTGGGGGTAGGACTTACCCACACCGAAAATTTGATGATAAAGAAGCTCAAGGAAGTGAGGGAAACAAGCGGATTGGAACTGGAGGAAGAAGAACCAGAGCCTACCATAGGAAGGAATTTCAAAACGAAATTCGAAATACCCAATGAATACTCAGAGAACATCATGATAACGGATAGCGACTTCATCCTGTCAAACAGGACCAGCGCGATCTGCATCACGGCGGACATGAGTTTCAAATCAAGATTGGAGGCTGACTTCAAAAGAGAGTACCAGAACGTAGAGTTTCTGTTCAGACAGAGGCCAGGACTGGGAGGCATAGCAGCGCTTCCACCGTCAGTGGCACAAGTCCCGGGCAAATACCTCTGCTTCCTAGTAACGAGAGTCAACGACAGAAACACAATTGATCCCGAACACGTGATATTGGCACTGACAAGACTACGTGACTTCATGATTGAAAGAGGA
Source organism: Symsagittifera roscoffensis (assembly GCF_963678635.1). Taxonomy (NCBI): domain Eukaryota; kingdom Metazoa; phylum Xenacoelomorpha; order Acoela; family Convolutidae; genus Symsagittifera; species Symsagittifera roscoffensis. The sequence goes on along the minus strand of NC_087063.1, from coordinate 3,955,025 downwards.
ATAGTGGAGGTCTCGATGCCGGTGTACGACCCAAACAGGGGCAAACTGAGCTCGAGGGAATTGTACGCTATCCTACATGTGGTCTTTGCAGAAACAGAGATAATGGTGCATCTTCACAAGAAGTACTACTTGAGCATCGCCTGAGTCGGGTACATGGAGGTATCAGGTCGGGTGTGAGGGAGGAGTCTCGAGTTAGGTACTGGGGTGCGGCGCAGGTAAAGGGATCTTAAGATGTGATTGGCATGACAATTGAATTTTAAAAGAAAGAATTGATGGTGCTAAAACATAAAATGAATCTGCATGTTCTTAAGGGAAAATCCAATCGAATTGCTTTAAGTGATATGAGAATGATAAGATTTTAACCATATGGGTAGAAGGGGGGTCTCTAGGTTAGGGACGTGATATGCTAAGTTTTAATGAGCTTTCTGTTTTCAGATCAAGTTTGAAAAACAAAGTTGAAAATCCAACTACACTCAAGCGAGTAACAGAAAGAGAGAATCTTGATTGAACACGCGATAATCCGAATCTACAGCAAGTACTTGCAGGAGAACATTTCTAGGTAATTCTTGAGTTGGTAAGGTAATTCTTGAGCTGGTTAACATCTACCTACATACATCCCGAAGTTACAAAGAATGGCAGACCGATTCTGGAACTCCGTGCCCGCGGTCCTGAGGAAGCCCACTCTTGATGAGCTGTACAGGCGCCTGAGGGACTTGGACTATACCCAAATAGACGAGAGAATGGCGGTGATGCTGAATGCCATCCTCCAGTTGGAGGACCAGGGTGAGTGCAGGGAGTCTGCAACGGAGGCTGTCTTGATGATCGGCTACACCACCGAGGGAATATCGAACCAAGAACAGACCAGATGGTTGTCTTGGAATGTGGATGGAGGAGTAAGGGGTTTTGACTTGGCAAGGAATCCTGGCCTGAATAACAACACCGAATATGGCGCAGGGGAATTCCCATTACCGACTAGGCCAACAGTAAGGTCCACCAGCCAGAGCTCGAGTAGGGTGCCATCGATGTCACGAATGCAACAGACGACCGAGGCATATCCGGATCTAGGTGTTCTAAAGAAAGAGCTCGAGAAGACGCAGAAGGAAAGGAATAAGGCAAACCTCGATCGGGATCAGGCAAATCTGGATCGGGAGAAGGTTCAGCTGGAAAGGGACCAGGCGGTCAATGAGCGAGACCAGGCTCTGAGGTTGCTTGAGATACAAAAAGCTGAGCATCAACAGGAGTTAAGGGTGCGGGAGAACGTCGCGAATCGTGATCAATTGAAGTCGGAGTTGGAAAGGATAGAACAGCGACAACGCGAGCTTGACGCACAGAAGGGAGCCAGGTCAAACGAACGAGTGGTGACCAGCTCGAGGCCAGAGTCGCGCATGGAGGTGGATGAAGCTCCCAGGGCTAGAGGACGGTTCAACCTTGACCGCGAGGCCAGAGAACACATGAGTGAAGGGTTGGAGGTCTGGATACCGAATGACGTGACGCCTTCCCTGCGCAACCTAGAGACACAACCTGTACGTCCCCTGATGGATGTGGTGTTACCAGGATATACCCCAACCTCGACCTCGAGTGGCAGTCAGGTGAGCGGCGCCTCATCGCGCCTGAAGGAGCTAGGCGAGAAATTGCAGCAGCAGAGTCGTGAAAGATCGACAAGGCCAGAGCTTCCCCCAACTTGGAGGGAACAGCCGGTCAGGAATGTCGTGATCGCAAGCTATAAGAAGAATACAGAAGGGAACTACCACAGGCACAATCGGCTGGACTGGAGTGCGGAACAGGGAGCCAGGAGGGACTGCTTCCATGACGCAGCCTGGGTGGAGTATCTAGCGCCACCTCGTGTGCCAGAGGGTGCAGTTCACCTAATTATAGGGGATAGCCTGGTGCGGGTGTTGACCCAGATACGGTCACATTGGCAGACAGGAGTCTTGAGTTTCGCTGGAGCTGCCACGCCACAGATGTTGGCAACCCTGGACATGCTAGGGATGACCAAAGTTTACACAGTGACCCTGATGGTTGGGACCAACGACGTGTCAAGGGGAGAAGCGAGGAAAGTAACGAGGTTGTGCGACAAGATGAGCTGCCTTCTTGAGGAACTGAGGATCCAGATGGACCCCATCCTGCTGACGGTATGCACGGTCCCCTACAACATGATGTTTGATCAGCACGCCCTAGAGATGAACCAGAAGGTGCGGAGCCTGAACAAGGTGATCCGAGACATACACCGAAAGAGTGTGCTTCATCTCAGGCTGTTGGACATAGCAGAACGTATGGAGAAAAAGGGATTCCCTGAAGACACCTCAAAAAATGGAATCCATTTCGATAGGCCAAGGGGAGCGGAGTGGCTGAACGACGTCTTCCAGGAACACATAAACACGCTAGAGGCGGACCTGCTGGAGACAGCCCAATTCACTTTAGGACCACCTCCCAACCCACCATTCCTTGCCTCGAGGGCCTTGGCTGGTCGTTTGGGAGCGAGAGTTGATACTAGAGACAGTTCAAGGAGCAATCAGACCCGATTGCAGAGTGCCACGCCAATGGAGTCGGAGGAGGTAGAGTCATCAACACCTCCGGGCTCGGCGATGTCCTCTGTGGTGGTGGCAGATGGCAGGAGAGAAAAGAAGTCTATGGAGACTGCCCGCTTGAGATATCCTGAGAAGGTGAAGGAACTGGATTTAGAGAGTTTGGAATGCAGACGAGATTTGGCGGAAACCCTGGGGATCGAACGAGTGTCGCACGAGGATTTGAATAGACATCATTGCGTAGACTGGTTGAAAGCTCACGAGGCGCACTTCTCGAGAGCGAAGCTAATGGAGACCACAGACCTGACTGGAATTCCCACAAAAACGATCATGGGACCCATTAACTACAGGCCTCTCAAGCTGTTGGGGAGTCCTGGACTTATAATAGAACCTCCCAAGCACCGAACTGGCATCGCCAGGATCAGGTTGGCAACCCCGGCGCAGTTAAAGGTGGTAGACAAGCTACTCAATCCGGGGGGAATGGAATTGCCTGATGCCGCTTACGAAGGTCCGAAGTTGGCAGAAGATCCCAGGTACGGGAAGCCCTGTGGTGGCACCCAACTGGCCAAAACTCTGGCAGTTTATGATAGAGCAGATCCAGCTGCTGCAAGAGTAGTCATTGTGGCGGGATCGGACTTCGAAGGAACGTCTCCCAAGTTGTTCTGGCCGGAGACTCTGGTATACTCCTTGCCAGGAGCCGAATTGAACCAGATGTTGACTCTAGTGGCGGCGATAAAGTCGGAGATGCCCTGTGAACCTGAGCTGCTATTGTTTGCAGGAATGAATGATCACCTGCACGCGATGGGACTTCTTGAGCGACTGAAGGGCAAGGAGATTCCGACATCAAGGAAGATATGGGAGGCTATTCAGGCGTTATTTGCGGCGATGAATGAGGTACAAGAGAACGTAGCCTCGAGATTTGGGTCTAAGACGAAGGTGGTGTTTACCACATCCCCAGGATACGCAAATATGCCACCCGCCCTACAATTCGTGTACGCGGTCTTGATCCTGATAGCAGAAGGGAGTGAATGGCGGATTCTGATGGCAGCCCCCAATCGAGAGCTGGAGCCATCGAACTTGAGGCTTTACAAATCAGAATTGCCGGCGGCATGGGCTGACATATCTCATGCACTGAGGGGTTTTTACGGACTGGCCGACGTCCTGATTGTATTGGATGAGGTACTCTTGCTAGAGATATCGAACTTTGCTAGACAACTCAAGTTCAGCCCAGTCATCGGGGACGACCACCCGGCGATAAACCAGTTGACGGCCAGCCTGTGGTTCCGGAGTATGGATGTGAAAGTCGCAAATTCCACCAGCAGGTCTAGAGGTCCCAGCAACGAGAGAAGAAATGTGGTCGAGACGGAGAAACAGTTAGAATCGATGAAATATCGCTTGACTCAAGAGAATGGCTGGTGGCCATTCCTGACACCAAGTCTGGAGAACGTCACGAATAAAACGAGGGAGGAAGCACCACTCCTCGTGAAACAAATCTGGAGTTTTCTAGAGAAGCAACTGGAGCTAGCTGAAACGAGAGACATGACGGTGGCTAGATTTGTCTCGGCCGCCAATGAAGTGACGATTGGAGGATTTTGGAGAGAGCACGCCAACGGCGAATTGAAGACTAGGAGAGATTACGAGATTCTCAAGTTCTTGAGTCCTTGCTGGGAGAAAGAATTCTTGGCAGGAGTGTTCGGCACCACGGCGACTATCTTCGGAGCCTTCGTACAGGAGATACTGGGCATGTCCATCAGCCTGCTCTTGGCCCTGTATTTGGTTTACCCCAGATACTTGTTCAACATGGGCCCAGCATACATGTTTAGTCGAGGAGTGGAGACACTTCGAGTTGATGGGTATCTGGCACTAGTACTCTTGACCCATGGGGAATTGGTGTCGTTTCATCGGTTAATGGAATATGGAGAACCTCTGTCTATGGGGAGAGTCCACACGAGCATTGAAACCAGCTCCTACAAGTGTGCAGCAGGGTTGAAGACACTGCTGGTGCAATACCTCATGATGCAGAATCGATACATGACGGGTGAAGATGAGAACCCAACCTCGAGAGAAGAATGGGAGAAGGCGAACAGAGGGATGCCTCTGTTGACGGACCTGTGTCTGGCAATGAGGTCGGACCCAATGGGGATAATCCGGGGTCTAGAGGAGGTGGTGACCTGCATCTATGGTCCAGCAGTGACGTACGCGTTTCCAGATCCCCTGGTGATAACGTATCGTCACTCGGTGACGCACTTGAGTCTCATCAGCGTACTGGATGGTACAGCGCTGAATTGGTGTCAGCAGGAGGTGCTCAGGGCGCGTATGAGCAACACGGTACTCTTCGGAAAAGTGAAAGATGCCGAGATGATGGTGTGCAACTTCAGGGGACAAATGCAATGTAGAATGGGAGGCAAGCGAGAGTGCCCCATTGAAATGTATCCAAAGTTTTGGAACCTAAACCCATTGACGGCCGACGGACGAGAAGTCTTGAGAATCCCCGCCTGGAAGGAGTGCTTTGCACTAGTCAAGAGGGAGCTGGAGGCCATAATGGAGAAAGAAATCCTACCAGCCACCATGCCTGAGTTCCCGACAGTCAGGAGGATGACCTTGGGAATGAATAGTCCCTTGGTGGTTCCCTCCATAATGGCGAAGATGATGACGGAGGAAACGCAGAGGCATTTCACGGATGGCTGGGATCCCCTGTTCATCGGCTACACGGCGGCAGTCTACTTCCACATCAGCGAGATGAAGGTAAATTCGTGGACGACGCAAGCGAAAAAGAGTAGAGGTTCGCAGCCCCCTGGATATGAAGTGCGGAAAGTCTTGAGGACTCTTGAGAAGGAAGGACTTGAGAATATGCTACCCATATGGGATGATGGCAGGATGATCGTGATGGAGGGGCACGTCGCATTGGTGGACGAAATGAAATTTGCCACGAGAAAATACAAGGCACCCTATGGCTTGGAACAAGTAGAAGTGACACAGGAGGGAACAGAACTAGATGCAGCAGGTCAACTGCATGTAGCCCTGACGGAATATAAAAAGCTGGATCCTACGACACCGTCACCACTGTCTGTAGACACGCCTGGAGACAAGAGGAGTGGACCTGTTGAGGATCGATTCAAAAGAATTCTCGAGAGAAGAAGAAATGAATCAGAGGAAGAGAGTATGGATGAAACTCTCAGTGAAGCTGGAGAAGACATGGAGGTGGGGAATACGCCTGAACCAGGGCCATCAGGGGAGGAACTCACCACTCAAGAGCTGTTGAAAGACTTGAGCGAAGAGAATTGGGCAGATACTGCCACCCCACCTCTGAACCCGTCCCCGCGGAAGAACCTAGAGTTGCCATTGGCAGGTGAGACCTTCAATATGGGGATGTTACTCTTGAGCTCGGAGGAAAGGGAGAAGAACACGTTCGAAGGGAACAGGGACATATTCTTGGGATCTCTCGAGGATGACGCTTGGCAGGAGTTCCTGGAGGAATTCAATCGAGAAGTGGGCAGCGAGACGACGCTGGACAAGTTCAAGAAGGAACTGTGGGACGCAGTAGTGAGATTCGGGGAGCCGCTCCTGATAGGAACGGGCCTGGATGAGAAAGCAAGAAAAGAGCTGCTGAACAAGCTAGTGGAGCTGAGGAACGCACGATCGAAGACTAGAAAAGAGAAATGTGAGGACAGCTCTACTCTGAAACAAAAAACTGTGGATAAAATGGTTGATGATATAAAAAGGGATAAGGTTGGGACTAGTAATATGATTAAAAGTACTAATATCCTTAAGGCTCGAGCAGGGGGGAGGCAAGAGTTGGAAGGAGTGGATGGAGAGGTCGAATCAATGATGATAGCCACAACACCCTCGAGCAGAGATGTGAAGACTCGCAAGAGGAAGAGAGAAGTGGAAGGATGGGGTAGTCCTTCAGTGGATGCTGTTTCGGAAGGAAACTTGAGAGAGACGGCGCCCATCGTTTTGGCTCGATGCAAGACGGCGGCATACAAGAACAGCTCGGAGCTCAGGAAACCACTTGAAGTAGAAAAGGAAATAGAGGTTTCCGCCAGTTCGACGTCAGAAGAAGACTTCAAGCCTCAGAAGGTAAACGTGAAGAGAGGTTCAACGAACGGACAGGTAGGGGAAGTGGAGATCGGCAAAGAATGGATCTCGAAGGCACATCAGGACATGGGCAAGCAAGTGACGAGTGATCCATTGGAGAGGAACAAGACGAGGAACACTTCTCGGACGTGGTGGGTGGCCCTCGAAACATTGAAGGAAATGGAGGACTGCTTGAAGAAGTTGGACAGTGGAATAGCTCGCAAGCGACGCAATTGGGCCACCCAGCAAAAAGCCGAGGGTAATAAGATAGAGATGGCAAGTCATCTGAAGAGGTCCTGGCAGAGTTTGTTGAAGGATCATTTTGAAGAGGCGATGAGGACATCCTCATCAGCACCGCCACTGATGGCGAACCCCTTCGTTAGAACTGCGGGACAATTAATGTTCACCTGGAGTCTGGTGGGAATAGAGTTGGAGACATTGACCTCGTATGACAGGCTGAAGTTGGGAAGCAAGAAGCTAGAGGTGTATCAGGCACTGATGCAACACGTGGCCAGGGACAATTCAGGCTTGAGCCTGGCTAGAAGAAAAGATGCCACATGTTTCTTGAGATGGATAATGTCAATGATGTCTGATAGCACCATCCTGGCATGCCACCAGAGAGCAAGTGGAAGTAAAACCATGGAGAAAAGAGTCTCAACGATCATCTTGAACGTATATCAGAGTACAGGAATAGAGAAAGAAGATGGTTCCAGACTATCCTTAGAGAACCATCGAAAGCTGGACGAGGTACGGAGGTTCTCTAATAAGAAGTTCGAGGAAGAACATGATGTTCACCGTAACCTGGCCTCGTCAGGACAGTACTCGAGACTCAGTGAGAAGGGGGAATACCAATATGTGTCTGGAGTGATGGGAATAGCCTACAATCCCTTCTTAGCCTCGGAAGCTGGAGGAGCCCACAGAAACCATGAGGTAGCGGAGCTACTGAAGTTTTGGACAGAAAGAATAATGGAGATAGACGCGGTGGAGAAAGAGGGGCCGAGCCTGGGCCTGATTCTTGAGGAAACACCAGAGGTGATAAGCATACCGCGCTCAAACAAGAGAGTTGAAGTGAACGTGGGCGGTGGAAATGGCTTGTTAACTACGAACTTGGGAGTGATATGGAAGCTACTAAGACCCTCCTGGTGTCCACATCCCCATGCGAGTCTAATCGAGGAAACCACCGAGCGAGTGAGGTTAGCACCAACGGAAGATGAAGATCTGGCGAAGTTGAGTGTGCTACATAAGCTAATCACGCCCCAGATGCAAGAGCCAAGCGAAAGGACGAGCGACCCCGGGTCAGCAAAGAAATTGGAGCCGGGTAGCTGTCTGGATTCGACGTGTGGGAACGGAGAACACATCTGCGATGGACGGTCATGCGTCAGAATACTGTCGTTTCAAAAAGAAGACCTGGTCACTTGGTTCGAAGACATCACAGAAAGGGAGAAAAGAGAAGTGCAAATAACAGCGGAATGTTACGCGAGAACCACGGTGAATATAGCGACAGCTCTCGGATTCTTCTCGAGAATGTGTGGTCTGCAGGCACTGGAGAGACTGGAATCTGAACATCATTTAGTGACGGCGTTGAGCGTAGAATCATGGCCCGGGGTGTTGCAGGTGACTCAAAAACACATCCGGAGCTGGAAGGTTGGTCTTGAGGCGGAAATGGGATTTCCCATGAGCGAAGCTTATGGCTTGCCATTGAACGCGAAATCGCTGATAGGGTCAATGATGGCCAACTTGTGCGGAAGTCACTACCCGCTACACATGGCGATGGTGGAAGTGTCCAGCCAGAGAATACTGGTGGACAAGGCCTTCTCAGTGCCCATGTGCGTGAGGTTGGCTCGGATGTCGCATCACTCGCACAAGTTGTTGAGAAAAATCAAAGGGACAGTACCAAAAGAATTGAGAGATGACTTAAGCGAAATCTGGGGAGAAGATCTTCTGAAGTTGGAAAGAGAAAACACGAGCGATCACGAGAGACAAAACGTGATCGGGAAACCTGTGGGAAGTACTCCGAACCTGGAAGACAACGACACGATGCACGAGAAAATGATGGAGCTTGAGCCTCTCTTGGAAGCCTCAGCGGAGCGTAATCTCAGGAGCATTGAGATCTCTCATGGGGAATGCCCATGCCACTGTTTGGCACAAACGGTGTGGTATCCAGATCACAAGAACCTTTGCCTGGTGTGGGATGTGGAAGAGATTCGGTCGATCGGACTACCGGATCACCGGCAGAAGGTGACGCTCTTAGTAGTGAGTACGATGTTAGCTCTGAGATGGATAGAAGAGAATATAACGAAGTATCGGGAGGCGACGACGCCAACGGCTGAGTCAATATACGCGATAGACTACAGCAGGAGACTCGAGTTGTTTGAGACTGCGTGCAAAGTATTCGCCATACCGACGGAAGTCAGGCACGTATGGAGTCGCTTGAGGTACTTTCCATGGTTTCGGGCGACACTGACGTCTTGGTTGTACATGACAACGAAAGATCACATGAGAAAACATCAAAAAGAGTATCGACAGTTCCAGGCCGAGATTGGGCCGGAAGCTTTCAAGAGACCCCTGCTAACCCATCGTAATGCGATCACGACAGGATGGAAAAGAGTGGGTAAGATGTCTAGAGACAATACCAAAGCGAGGGAGTCGATACTAGAGGAAGACCTGGCGAAGAACGTGAGCTTGAGCCTGCACAACTCCTTTTGCTTGAACCGAGAAGCTAGGGTGAAGGCACTACCCAACCAAGCAAAGAGGTTGCAGGAGCAGAGAGAATGGATGCGATCCTATGAACAGCTGAAGGCTTGGGAGGAGATTGTGATTAGTTCCGATGATGAAGAGGAACTGTTGAGACAGTTTGCCGCATCTAGCACTTCAGGATGCAGTACCTCCAAGGCGAAGAGTACGAGATGAATGGGCAAATCGGATGGATCTTGAGTCTTGAGAGGGAAGGGGGGCTTGAGCGTGGATCCGAGTGAAACTTGGATTCACGAAAAAGAAATTTTAACAAAGCAAATATTGTTACTAATATACTATATTTATTATATAAATCGAAATGCTGCATGACAATTTCCTGATTGAATAGGACAAAAGAGATTTTAAAATGATTGGCTTGAAAAGCGAAAATTCAAGGGTGCAGGTGTATGCAGATTTTGGTTGCTGTTTAGCAATAGTGTGAAAATTTTAAATGGCTGTGAATTTTGGGGTGTAGATAAGCTTAAATCTGCTGCAAACTTCTGTAAATGACCACTGGCACTGTATCTTGAGCAACACTCGGTTTTTCTGGGACTCACTGGCAGAAGACAGCGCGCGATGAGGACATCGATCTCGAGTCCGGGGAGTATGTGCCAGTCGGTCATATTTGGAAGTTTGACCTTGAGAGAAGCAAAAAACACTTGATTTTGGAGTGAAATTTAATTTTTCAAAATTTCGAATGGAACCTGTCATGCACGATTTTCTCGCGAGAACTGAAAATCAGAAAAAGAGATCAGAACAATTTCAGAACAATTGAGTCGAAAACGCGGGAAAGTCGCAAGAAAAAGCAGTAGGAAATTGCTATTCGCAATTTCCATCACTATAATAATCGAGAGTAGAGCTGTCCCATCTGTGACAGAGACGAGAGCATTCCCTCGAATTGGATTATAACGACTGGAGTATTATTCGGAACTGGACTAGAGTGAACCTTCGGTGGAAAGGTGGACAGCTTGAGTGTCCTAATGGTTCACAAGAAAACTATTGTCTAGAGTATAAACTCGTTCTCATTGTTAAAACTATAAAACATTAGACTCATTTAGTTACGTTATTTAATTCTTGAGTTAGTTACCGACTGGATTATTTCCCACTTCTTGAGCGTGCTACTATGTGAGTACAAATTTAAATTCCTAGAGTGTGTTTTATAATTGTTATGTTGAGGTAAGGCGAGTTTTAGGTTGATCCATCTGAAATGGATCAAAGTTACACTGTCTAATAAAAAGTAACTTAACGGATTGTTCCAACCCGGTTTTTAACGGCGTTCATGTATTTTGGGTATCTAGAGACCTAAGTATGGGGACGTTTCTAATTCTAGAGTGGGGGGGATATTTTAGTAGTAGCCTTTAAGCTGTAACGGGTCGTAGTCTCATGTCACAAGCGAACCGAACTGGCTCCGACCGTTCTTGAGGTAGAAAAACACAAGAGATAGTGTCCCTGACCCTTGAGCCAGTGGTTATAGGGCCTATTTTTCTTAAGCCTCATGTGTGACTGCAGTAGACGAATGTTACAAAATTGTGCTTAAAGTTTTCGTAACTACTTGGTGATTCATTTTCAAAAAAGTTTTTTAGATCTTCACGAATTAAGCTGGCGTTGTTTTTTAAAATTTCTTCATTTAGTTTCCAGTAACTAGGGCCGCGCTGATACAAGTTAGATGGCTTAACAAAAACGTGTAAGAGTAAATGATCAGAAACCGATATTTGAGTCATACTCTGTTTGGAATTTCATAAAAACATAATCTATGCGCGCAAAAGTTTTATGTTGTTTGTCATAATGTGTATAATCACAAAAATCATTCTTGAGTGCAAAATCAACAAACCCAAAACAATCAAGAATTTGTTCTTTGAGTTGGGTAAATCGTTTGATATGTGCATCATTTAACTTAAGTATTGAAGAACTGTTAATATTGTCATAACTCAGCGCATTAAAATCACCCATCATGATAATTTTCGAATTATTAGGTAAAAATCTGATGCTTAAAATCTGATGCTTACTTTGTTATTTTCGATATTTAAATTGTTTTTTTTTCTTTAGCAGAGTAAGAATGAAAATCTACGACCTGATTGTTGAGAACCTCATCCTTTTGTTTTTCTTCGCTTGGAGTTGCTACACTGTTTGTTTTAGATTCATTAATTAAAACTCTACATGGTGGTGTTTCGACATTCTTATCTTCTTCATTTTCGGTACCATTACAAAACTTATCGCTTGTTGTTTTGTCATCGTTTTTCTCATCGCTGGCATTATTGGAGCTCGGTTTTTGTGGGTACTGATTATTTAGATTATTGGTTATTTGGTTTCCTATGTTGCACCAATCATCGTGATAACCTTTTTCTTGGCGTCCAGACATCTTGCATTTTTGACATTCATGTAGTGAAGGTATGTGAAACGAGATTTCTACACCTTCCCTTATTTTGAAGCCATCCATTCTCGATTTGTAAGACCAGTCCGTCAGCTTTTTCTCTTGTTTTTCGTTTTGAATTTTAACTTCTAAAATGGCTCTTCCTGTGTAAACATACTGACCCGGTTCAGTTACGATACAGGTCTCACGTTGGAATATGGGGCTATGAATTATGTCTTCTGGCAATTTGAGAACTAATTTCGCTTCGATATCCTTGCATACATAAAGCAAGTTCGACAATTTGATTTTGGCTAGTTTAGGGTAAATGTTCTTGGGTCTATGAGACCTTGGAAAGCATCCCATGGGAAATACCGTCCTGTTAAGTAGAATGATTCCTTCGCTTTTGATGCTAGTTATGAATTGCTCTGCTTCGGGGGGAGCAATTACTGTCAGCGTATGAAGTTTGCGGTAATCTTTCGTCACAGTTATTGTTTTTGAGATTGTCATTTTCTGTTGCATTGTTGTGGGGAATTGCTTAAGTACATCGGAAGCACAACTCCGATAAGCCTGCGACAGATTTTCAGCTGGTTTGACATTTTCTCTCGAGAATGGGGGGATTATTTTGATTATTTGGATTTGTTTTGTTTCTGTTGTCGCTTTGTTTGCTGTTAGCGCATTTCTGAATTTTGACTCCGTTTCAATCAGCACTTCATGAGTAATTGGTAGCTGAGATTCCGTCAGTTGTTGTTGACTCTGACTTGGTTTTACTCAATGGGGGGCAAAAAAAGCCTTCACCCGGAGATATACTTGAAAAAAAATTAGATTTTTTTCGTTCAAAATGTAGAAATCAGAAGGTAAAAACATCAATTATATTGCACGTGCGTTTTTTATATTTTTTTTTCATATGTTTGCATTTATTTAACTTTTAAGAGAAAATTGTTTTTTTTTGGAATTTTCGTTTAAAAGATGTTTTCAACTTAGGCGCCAAATTGTGTATGTGCATGCGAATAGTTTGTTCAAATTTCGCCGTAGCTTCCGAAATTTTCTGATTGTTACCGGTTTTTTTATTTAAAATGCGATAGAATGTGAACAACTGCCAGGGCGCCTGTGATTCGCTAATAATGTTGTATTTTCAGATCTGAAATAAATTTGCCGAGATGTCTGTCACTTTTGACGATATAAAAAAGGAAATCGGTTCTGGAGATATGGGCAAAAAAGTACTCCTCGCATATTCCGGTGGTTTGGACACATCATGCATCGCGGTTTGGTTGAAGGAACAAGGCTTTGAAGTCATCTGCTATCTGGTAAGTTTTTTGATATTTGATGTTGAAATCAACGCGTAGCCATCTGAAGGAATTATCATGCTCATGGTAACAACAGGTTTCGGTGAAGTGCCTCAAAATTAACGTTTAAGGTATTTTTGGGAATAGTTTAAGATAATTTAATTCAGATTCCAGGAATTGACATATATCTTTGTTTCTCCAACAAAGTTTTATGAACTTGTCAAAATTTACTGAAAAAACCCCACCCTGTGTCATAGTTCTGCTCCATTTATTTAAGGAGGGGGGCGTCAAAAACAAAATTTCTGCAATGTTAAGCTCTCAGTTCATTATTTTAATAGATATGAGCAGTTGCAGAAAAATGTTCTTTGTACTGAAATGTTTTGACTTAAATAAGTGTTTTTTTTTCCCGGAAAAATCGGGCACCAGTTTTTTGTTCGGTCCCTCAAAATTGATGTCCCATATAAAGTCGAATAGAACTTCCAAAGGCGCAGAAATTTTGATCAAATGCAGTAAGAATCAAATGAATCATTAATTATTGTAAGCTACCATTTTGGTATCGTATTACTCCAAATCTTTGCAGTAAGCTAGGCGCGTGTTCTAATTGCCTCTCTACGCATTTTAGCAAGCAATACAGGGACCAATCATGTAACTTAGTTTGTTGACCAATATAGGTAAACTAATATAAATTTTTCTTAATTTCCAGATTTACCAGCGGAATGAAAATCAAATAGCTTTACCGTGATTTATTTGTTTATTCGACAATTGAAATTTTCAAAATTAAATCTTTTTTGTGGTATCTAGCCAACCAGCGTAGTGTCATATTGCGCACTCCACAATATTTTGAACCTAAATCTCAAACAAAACTGCTCTTTTGTTGAAACTTTTGCTTCAATGTATAGCATCGGCAATTTCATTGCATCAGTAGCTGCTTTTTTGCTGGTGTGTGTCAAAAAGTTTTCAAGCGACCGTGACGCAGATGTGAAGACATCAGGCGCCTAACCTCTAGGTCGGAAGTTTGAATCCGAACCAAGACAAAAGTTTCCTATTGTTTTTATTTTCTACCTTGTTTTCCTTTTTCATTAAAAAAGTTTGTGTTATTTTTTGCCCTTTTGTCGCTTTTGTTTGCGAAGTGCAACTTCGTCTCTGTGGCCAGTATGTGATCAGCAATTGTTATTGTGACATTGACAATTTAATAGCAGATGATTTATCCGCTTCATTGGTGGTTAGTGTTCTAAGGCATCAAGCGATGGTGGCGCAGCTGTATTGACATTGGACTCTAAATCTGGAGTTCGTTTGAGGCAATTTTTTTGTTCTTCAGGGAAGATTTACTAATATTGTGTATTTTTGAATTTTGAAGCTGCAGTTTGAAGTTTTTTCGTGCTTCCTAAGTGCAGCTTCTCTGTTGAATGTTACAACCCTTACGGAACTAACCACTGAATTTCAAGAAGTAAAGATTTTCTCAGCCGGTTTTGATTTGTTCTATTGTTCAACTTGTAATGTGTTTCATTTATAACATTAACAGCGCCATGAGGTTTTATGGTTAATAATTTTACTAGACTGCTAAAAGCTGAAATGAAGGGACATAAACCGCTAAAAGTAATTTAAAAGTTCTGAAAAAGGTGCTGTCCAGGTCTGCCATGTAGCAGTTTGAACAAAGACACGCCAATCCCCAAGTGTAAGCAACATCGATATTGTTATAATTCTCGAAATAAATCCATGATAAGTCGGTTCTTCAGACCAGTTTGTCGTTGTTTAACTTTTTATTTTAGACTTCTTGCCTCTTTCTTCTCAATCTACATTTTTTCTGACTTTCGAAAAAATTTTTGTTTTAAAAGGCCTTTTCAGCCTACAGTTTTTTCGGAGCTAAAATTGTTTGGTCATAAAAAATGTTTATTTTCTGAACCTGTGTTTTTTCCGTCCAAGCACGTCCAATTTAAACATCATATCTTATAAACTCTGAAAAAGATATTATGATTATAGTATTAGCCGCAGAACTTAACAAATTTTCATTTGAAAACTGTCCAATTTTCTCGATTGATTTTTTTCTGATACAGTCATTCATCTGGGCTCAATTTGAAATTTGGGCGATTGATTATGACTGATTTGCTGTGCATACGTGGCTCTAAGATTTCAGCAATTATGAAAACTGAATTCAATGGAGAAATTCATGCGGTAAATTCCAAATCTATCAAAAAGTTACTCAAAAAGGTTGAAACTACTTTGTGTTAACACTTATTAGTTAAAGTAAAAAGTACGGTAGTCAGAACTTTCTTGGATGAGACGAGTTATATTTTCATCTTCCAGAGCAAGTTTATTGCAATCGGATTTCTTGCTTTTTTCCCTTAATACTTTGTCCACAGGACTCATCTCCTGGGCGCTCTGCTTGAACTTTAGTTCAACAGACGACCTATTTTGGGTTAGTTTTCAATTTGAACACCCGTTCTACTCGACATTGTTTTTAAAAGTCGATAAACGTAGTCTTACAATTTTTTTTTCAGGAAAAGTTTCAAATTTTGTTCAGGCTCAAATTTACTTTGTTCGCAATTTGACTTTTGATGTCCTATTAAGTTCAGCCCATTTATTCTGTTAATAGCAAGGCAAACTCCCCTAAGGAAAAACGAAAGCGTAATCGCCGCGAAAAACGTGTAAGACTTTCAACTTCGAAAAATAGAAATTCGAAAGCTGAGATTTTCCAAACAAATAAGTCAGTGTTTTTTTCTGTTTACTTGCGTCCATTTTCCAACCGTCTGTTGGCTTTGTTTTTTATCTTGATTATTTATCTTTGGTCTGTCAATTAACAACACCGTTTTGGTAAATATTTTTTTATTTTCCATTTTTCCAATTTTTATTATGTCTGAACGCGTGATGTTACGAAGTAAGGTATAAAAACATATGTTTTCACAATAGTTAATTTGTTCACCATGCAAAATTTCATACGATTATGACAACGTAAAATTACTTTTTCATAAATGAAATTCAAATGTGAGGAGGGAGGTGGAAAAGAGCTGATTTTTTTACTACAAATTGTGATATGAAAGTTTTGGTTGATGCTTTTTAATAATTTTCTTCGACTTGAAACGCCCGTATGCTGCCCAAAGGCATTCCCCATCATTGAAAGCGAAAAGACGTTTTTTTTTGCTCAAAGATAGAATCTTTCAGCAAACAGTCTCCACGGCTACTACTTTACATAATTTTTGAGGTCGCACCGACAAAAGTTAGTCTTGTAGTTGCGAGTGGGGGAATCTCAGTTGTGTGAAGGGCCGAATGCGCAGAAATTTTGTCAAACTATCAGAGCTCAATATTGAAATATTCGAAAGAAATAAGATAAATTTAGTCAGTTCGGACAGTTTAAAGGGCGTTGTTTGGCTGAGAATTTTTGCGGTTTCGGTCCATTGTGCATGATAATAGCCCCGTTCCTAGTATTTCAAAATAGCTTGTCAAAACTATAGCCAACCTAAACCCCGCCATTTTAATAAAACCATAATATGCTTAGAGATCATGTGCCGCTCGCTCGACAGTCTACATTTACATAAAACGGCTATGTTTAAGACCCGATGAACATAGTTCAGACTATTATATAGGTCGCGATTTTTTTTCAGGAAAAGATCTTAAAATTTGTTCTTGCTCAAATTTACTTTTTCGCGGTTTGACTTTTGATTTCTTTTTAAGTTCACTTCATTTCATTTGTTAAAAAGAGGGCAAGCTCCACTATGGAACAGCAAAAGTATAAAGATCGCAAAAAACGTGACGTATTTCTGGTTTTGAAAGTGGAATTTAATTTTCAGATTTTCCAGCGAAACAACAATTTTTCTTATTGATCCTGTTTTCTCAAATTGGGTTAATTTTGTCAAACCAGTGCCTATCATAAATTGTTCTAGAAACTCAGAGCTCTAAGTCATCTATTTTGTTCTTTGAAATTCGAAAGTTGAGATTTAAAAAAACATGTCAGTGTTTTTCCTGTTTACTTGGCGTTCATTGACTCTTTTCCAGCTGTCTGTTGGCTATGTTAAATTGCTTTGATAATGTTGAAAGTTTCAGTAATATGTTTGCATTAGGGCAGAATAATTTTAAAAAAATTCCCTCTGCTTGCTTAGGCCGATGTCGGACAAAGAGAAGATTTCGATGCTGTGCGAAAGAAGGCCAAGGAAATCGGCGTCTCCAAGGTAATGATGAAAATGTGGTAAATCTGACATTTTTCTGCGAAAGAAGCCATTTGTTCTAAGATGACATGTTTGCCTAATATCCAACAACTGAGTTTTATATTTTGAATCGATGTCTCTTAAGACTTGGCTTGCTACGCATCGCTACTCGATAGATAGGAAATCGATGTTGTAATTTAATGCAACGATGACCCTGTTTTAGGGCAAAGACTTAAAACTTTGTGCGATGTTTTCTAAAGTGTAAAAAAATATCACGTTAAGTTAACAAACTATTGTTTTTGTTCAAAAATTGAGGGTTTTGTTTAATTTTGTGGTTTTCGATAATGATGATATTTTAGAGACCATTAAGAAATTTCAAAATTTAAGATGTGAATAAGTTTTTTGACGAAAAGCTGAAAAACTGTTTTTGATCAGTAGGAAATAATTGCTTAAATTAGGTATATAGCTAATTATCTAATTATCACAATTGATCTCCTAGTTTATGACTGGAAGACGAGTCCTTATAAAATTTCATGATTTTTCCGGAAATACCTTTCGGCTAATTATTTTTATTTTAGTTGCCGCTCGATAAATTTTTCTGAATACTTATTTGACATCGGCGATTGTATTGGTGGACGTGTTTTCCTCAAATCAGACATAATATTATGAAGTTTTTGCAACTAGGTTTTTTTACTTCATTTTTTATCTGCTTTCAAAGTTATGTTTGCGTGGTGTATGGCCCTGGCTTCGCCTCTGTCTTCAATATTCTGAATAAGGACGTCTAAAAACAGGCCATAGGGTCCAATAATGGGTGATATATTACAATAGGTGACAGGTTCAAGTTGATTAGCTGGATTGCTTTTTGTTATTCTTCGAACAGTATTTATAATTTATTTCTAACGCCAAATTTTTTGACAACAGAAGTGTAAAATTAGAGTTTTTGACTAACATTTTATCTGGCAGAGTAATGTATTTACAAAAACTATCTGAGTAGCATGTACAATTGATTGAAAATGAAATGATTATATGTTAGGCATTATAGTTCTCAAATTTTATTCTTGCACTTCACTCAAAATTACCACCTATTAGAACATATCACCCAATAATGTTCTCTCAAAATGAAAAAAAATGAAATTTTATATTAAAGCTTTAGAATCTTTCTATAAAAATGGAACATTAGCTGAAATCAATTTGTTAGTGTAGGTTTTGTTTTTGCGTAGTTGGTGATTGCTGATCTGAAGGAGGAGTTTGTGAGTGAGTTCATCTGGATGGCGATCAAGAGTGGGGCCCTTTACGAGGACAGGTACATGATGGGGACCTCCTTCGCCAGGCCATGCATAGGTAGGAAGATGATCGAGGTAGCCATGGAGGAGGACGCAGAATACATCTCACATGGAGCCACTGGAAAGGTTAACTTAATCAGTAGAACAGTAGGCCCTTTTTCCTTTTCACCCCCACCTCACATAAGCGTCAATTTTATGGTGTAACGAGGGGTTTTACAAGGGTAATTATGAAGACCAAAAACGTTTGTCATGACCTAATGAGTTCGCATGCCAATTTTTGTAACATTCGGATAAAGTGAACAAAACTTCACTAGAAAAATCTTGCAGGTGGGGGGGGGGGAAGGAAAAAGAGCCGAACAGTATTTTTTGATAAACTTTTCTGAATACTTATTTGGCACCGGTGATTGTATTGCTGGAAGGCCTTTTGTCACATTAAACATAATATTTTTTGAGTAGCCGTGGACGAGTGGGTTAGGCACACGTCTCCTGTCACTAGGGTTGTGCGTTCGAATCCCTCTTCGGCCTCGGTTGGAGGGGTCACAGTGTCATCCCTCTCCTCACTTAGTAACTTCTGTGATGGTCTTGGTGATATAGGTCGCGGTTTGAATTATCATTCTCTTTTAAGTTCACTTCATTTCCTTTGTTAAAAGGAAGGCAAACTCCACTATCGAAAATTGAAGCTTTTTTCAAAAATTAAGTCAGTATTTTTAAATTTTTTTCAGTGTTTTTTTTCTGTTTCCTTGCTTTCATTGACTCTTTTCCAACTGTCTGTTGGCTGTGTTTTTGAAAATGCTTCCCGTTAATATGTAAAATATTTGTTATTTTCCCCTTCTGAACAGTTTTTGTAATAGTTTCATCAAATTTCATATTTTTAATAAACCCGTATGAAAGCGTTTTATCAAAGAAATGAGTGATAGGTTTCCATGGAAACAAAAAACAAATATATTTCCCTTTTCAAAATAATTTTACGTGTTGTTTTTGTTGATTCTGACCATTTCGATTGATTAAATAAGCTCAAGGAATTCAATTAGCGCCAACTGCAAACCGTTCTACCCGATTAAATACCCGACTGAACCGTAAGAACCATTAAGTGTGGGCTTTGACCAGTCCGCAAAAAAGGGAACTTTCTTAGGCCTCCCTTATTTCCACCTGATTAGAGTGCTTCGCTTAAAGTTAATTGAAAAGAGAGAAGAAACACATTTCCAATACTCGAATTGTAATAGCCTCCTTTTTGTACAAAGTGGCGATTGAACAAAAAGTGAAACGCCTTTAAAAAGAAGGAAATATATTTTCAATGGATTCAATTTTGCGAAAATTTCCTTGATCAGTCGAAATTATGTTGAAAGCACGTTTGCAATTTTTGGTTCAAAAAGCCAAGTTTGAAATTTTTTGATTAATGCCATCTATCCCAGGTTTAGAATTTCTCAAAGAGGGCTCTGAAATTTTTTGATTAATGCCATCTATCCCAGGTTTAGAATTTCTCAATTTATGGGCTTAGGTCACACCTGATGGGTGATTGATTCGTCTTAGTGGTTCGTAATGGGAGTAGATGGGTTTCGATTTGACTTTTAATTGGTCCCTTTGAGCCTAAACGGATCAGTTGTCTTCTAATCTCTTCACCTGAAATGAGGTGGTGTTACTTTCTTTTTTCTTTCCACCTCCTGTACCGAAAAGGGTGCCTAATTAATTGGAAACGGAAAATAGAGAAGGTAGCATAAAATATGCTAGTTTATGCAGTGAAAAAAGGTTTTTAAAGGGACTTTTTTGCTCATGCGTAAATTATATGGAGCCCAAAATAATTTGAAACCGGAACTGATGAAAAGGAATATTACCCAAAACTACAGAAAATCTTAGGTTTTCACTGCTTTCATGATTCAATTTACCATGTGTAGAATTTGGATTGTTTCGAAAGTTTTGTTTTGTTTTTTTTTTTCAATTTTTTTCTTATTCTGACGGTTTTCATAAGTTTTTACACAAATGAAGTTTATACAACATGATTACCGCTCCAAGTTTTGACTACCATTTTTATTTCAGGCTTAAAACGTGCAAAAATACATGTTTGTATGTAATTTTAAATCGTGCCTTCATTTTTCACAAAATTGTGTTTAAGAGTAATGAACGTAGTAAGTACTCTTATCCAGGTCTTGCTGATTTTTTTTTCAGGAAAAAATCTTAAAGTTTGTTCACGCTCGATTTTGATTTTTCGCGGTTTGACTTGTGATTTCTTTTTGAGTTCAGTGCATTTCCATTGTTAAAAGGAAGGCAAATTCCACTATCGAACAGCAAAAGTGTAAAGGTCACGAAACACGTGATTGAGTTCAAACTTCGAAAATGGAAATTAATTATCAGATTTTCCAGCGAAATAAAAGTTTTGCCTATTGATCCAGTTTTCTCAAATTGGGTTAATTTTAAAGTGTCAATCATAAATTGTTCTATAAATTCAAAGAGCTTTAAGGCCATCTATATTTAAGAGTAATGAACGCAGTGAAGACTCTTATATAGGTCTTTCGTTTTTACTTGCGTTCATTACTCTTTTCAAATCTTCGATTGGCTATATTTTTCAAAATTTGAGGTTTTTTTGAAAAAATAAGTCAGTTTTTTTTCAGTTTCCTTGTGTTCTTTAATCTTTTCCAACTCTCAGTTGGCTATGTTTCAATTCATAAACTCTTAACTCCAACGGATCATGCTTAAACGAACTTCATCAGATTGTGATTATCAGGTTGGTTTGGCAGGCCAGGCCAGGCCACAACACGTCACACCAGTTATGTTGTTAGTTAATTAAAAAGTTATAATTTTATGCGCTAAGAGTGATTGCCGATACTCTTCTTTTGTAGAAAAATCGCTCTACTCAGTTTAATGGTTATTGAGTTTCGTCAAATTATATCGGAGTGTATATTTTTTATAGTCAAGACTCCTCAAGACTCTTAGCATCACTTGAAGAAAATGCATCTATTGCTATGTTTCAACGTTTAGTCAGCTGTAAGCTTGGTCAGATGGTGTTTGGCTGATTTATTGGCTTTAATCGATGGACTATTGTTTCTGAACCATTTGAGAATTGTGTACCTGATGTACCTTTCGTCGATATATGAAGTAACAATTCGGTCCACCTGTAACATAAATAGATTGCTGTTAATTTCATAAAAGAAAACAAATTCATTGTAAACAAAAGTAGGCGGTCGGTCTGCAAATATGAACTGTAGCAATGAGTTGCTTCGATGCAAGAACTGGCTAAAAATTAAATCCTTTTCAAAGTGAAGTCCTCTCATCTTTTTCGCGAAACAATTTATTTCCGATGGAAATTGTTGGATTTGGTGCGATCAAAACGAGCAGTTGATAAAAACTACACATCTAAAGATGAGTGTAAAAGCTGACAAAAAATGGCATCTAGTATTAGAATTTCAAAATTTTTAGGGTGCGTACCTACAAAGCTGCATTCCCAGTTTGCCGAGAAAACTAAATATATATCGTTCAGGGACAAAATTGAAAAATTCGTCAAAAAAAACCCTTAGATTTGAGAAGCCCCTTATTTTTGTAAAAAACAGTAAGCTTACTATAAATCCAAAAGACTTGGGCAAGGAATGTACTTTCATAGATATAAATACAAATTACACTTTCGAGAGCAAATGTCTTGTAATCGGGAATTAGACTTTTTCCTGTAAACAACTTTCATTTGAAAATTTCAACTTGCTTTATTATTGAACCTTAACAACTTCCAGGTTCCTTCCCATTTGGCCTAGAGGTCATGACATCGCTTTCGCATTCTAAGGTCTGGGGCTCGAGTCCCGGACGGAACTTGCTTTTTATTTCAGTATGTGTGCAATTTAATTTTTTTTCAGGTAAAAATTGAATTTCGGATATTTCGTTTGTCTGCTCAAATTTTCGGGTTAGTTACCACATGCAAGTTTTTCTTGTGCTGTCAGCAATTTTCGTTGTGGTTGCAAGTGAAGATGATCTTCATTGTAGTTTTAGGAGGGGCTTAAAGCTTTGAAGATTTTTTTACAAAATCATTTTTTTCGACTCATTTTTGTCTGCTCAAGCTTGTCGGCTTTGTTTCCTCTTTGTTAGTTTTGTTCCGTTGCTTACTCAATATTCAAATATCCGGCATGTTTGCTTAGAATGAACTTTTGGCAAGTATTTTTTGCATGTTCTTTTTGTTGTTTTGAGTATGAAAATCACTTCCCTTCAATAATTTTCACTGCGTTGCGACCTATTTTATGGCGACAATGCTGTTGTCACTCAACATGAGTCAATTTTGTAATGAACATTTTCCTGTTGGTACACTCGCTTGTTCCCTGTTTCAAGTTTTAGTTTGATATATGAATGTTTGGAAAAATTGTTTCAGTATTTCGTTACGAATTTTTTAGTGTAAATGAAAGTAGTGAAGAATCTTATATAGATCGTGATGATTTTTAAATAAAAATTTCTGAAAATTATTTTTCGCTCAAAGTTGATAGTTTGCGTTGTAACTTTTTATTTATTTTTCTGTTCTGTTTATTCTTCTCCGTTGAAAGAGAGGCAAACTTCACTATCAAATAGCAAAAGTTTCAAGGTCCTTGAAACTTTTGATCGACTTCTAATTACCAAAATTGATTTAAGTTTTCAGATTTCCCCAGCGGATTGAAAATTTTACTCATTGATCCAGTTTTGTCAAAAACGCGTCCATATTAAATTGTTTCAATCTTAAATTGGGTTGAAGTTTGAATTATATAGTATTTTCAATTTGGGTATTTTCAATTTTTTTTGAAATTCAAAGAGCTTCAAAAATAAATATTTTTACTTTAGAAATTCGAACGTTCAGTCTTTTTTCAAATTGATCTAATAACTATAAAAGTTCACCATACATATTATTGCATTTATAATAGCACTAAGGAATATGCGTTTTTTGAGTTCGAATACATTTTTATTTGCTAAAAGTTGAGTAAATTGCGCTTTCCAGTTACAAAAGGGGAAATAGCGCGAAAAAACGTAATCTACTTCTAGTTTCGCGGAGGATTTGGTTTCTAGATTTCCCACGGACTAAATAATTTACCATTTGATCCAGTTTTACTAAATTGGTTTAGTTTTAAGAAAAATGTGTGAGTCATGAACAGTTCTTATTTTTCTAAAGAGCTTTTATTCGTAACATTACACAAAACTTTTTTTTTGACTTCATGACAATAATCCCCGAGGGTTCTTGATTATAACCTCTGTATCTTGTCTTTTAACGGGGGGCTTACTTTGCATGTATTGCTGCTGGTTATTAAGACCATGAGAAGAGCTTTTATTCGTAACATTACTCAAAACTTTTTTTGACTTCGACCCTTTTCAATAGACATAGTTCATTGACACTTTTCCTTAACATAGCCAATTTTCTGCTGGCTAAGTTTCCTTTTTGTCGTTTCTACAGCTGATTTTTTCTTTTTTTGTCTCAGAGAACTGCAGTTTCAGCTATGTGTTACTACTTGTAACCATTTTTTGCTAAAGATTCCGAAGTGCAGCTTCGCCTCTGAGTTCAGACTTTTTTCTCTGCCGTGTTGAAAATCATTTGAAAAAAAAACCATTAATCACTCGCTTTCAATTTAATTTTACAAGGATTTTCTCTGTATACGTTGGCTTATGTTATTTTTTGAGCCTATTTTAATTCCTTCTTACAAATCAAAAAACAGCATAAAATTTGGGACAATTTTTTTTATTATATACATTTTTTAAATTACTTTTTGATCCAGTTTATTTAACTTCTTGATCCAGAAAATTATCCTTTGATCCAATTTTCTCAAATTGGGTTAATTTTTGTCAAAATTTTTCAATCAAATTGTTTTTGAAATCGGAAGAGCTTTAAGGCCATATTTTTCTTTGAAATTCGGTAGTTAGTTTTTTCCAAAAATAAATGAGTCATTTTTTTAATTCACTTTCGTTCATTCACTTTTTTCCAGCTGTCTGTCGGCTATTTTTACGATATAGTATCTTTTCACGTGTTAAACATCAACCAACTCCCCGCAATATTTTGTGATCTTTGCAGATGAAACGGCTCGAATTTCTTGATAATTTTTCTTTTTTTTCTGATTTTTTCAAGGGTGCTACTTCTGAGGTTTATACTTCTGAGCAATTGGTACGTTTGTGATGATAGTACGTGAAATCATTTATATAAAATTCTGAATTTTGTAAGAAGATTCAATATATAAAGATATCGTCGTAATGAACTAAAATTTACTATACAAGAAGGGTACTTCACATTTCATCAAATTGTACATTGATATGTAGTTTCGGTTCTCAACATAGAGGTAGATCTTTAAAAAAGTTAATACATTCCGTGGCTTCCAAACTGAGGAGCTGATATGTTTTCTGAGTTGAAAGATAAAAGCGAATTGTGATTGGCTGCCGCTACTGACCGCAGTTGGGCCGCTGTTACAATATTATTGGCTGAAACGTCAATCTGACTGCTGGAGTCTTGCCTGGTCATCGCTTCTGCAGGCAAATCGCCCTGGGAGTCAAGATCGTTCAAGTAGTTCTCAGGTCCCTTTGGGTTCATGCTCATATTGAGGATGGGAGTAATGCTAGATTTGTCGTCGACTTGAGGGTTCTTGATTATAACCTCTGTATCTTGTCTTTTAACGGGGGGCTTACTTTGCATGTATTGCTGCTGGTTATTAAGACCATGAGAAGTGCCTCGTGATTCAGAATCACCCTGTTGATCGTTTTGGTTCCCGTTACTGTTTCCGTTCTGCGATGATGCGGTTCCTGATGATGGCGAGCTGTGTTTGGACTTTTTAGTCTTATATCTGTGGTTCTGGAACCAGATTTTGACCTGTGTTGGACTTAGGTTAATCAAATGTGCCAGACTTTCTCTTTCAGCGGCCGTTAAGTATTTCTGCTGTTTGAATCGTCGTTCAAGTTCGTGTATTTGAGCCTGAGTGAATAAAACGCGTCTTTTTCGTCTGTTCGCGAGTCCGAAGAACTTAGCGGGGTCGGCATTGGCGCCTGGTGGGAACCCTGTTAGCGATAGACCTGTCATTGGATTGTATGCAACGGCAGCTGCTGCAGAACTGCGCATCAGATTTGAGACTAAAATAAGCATCAGATTTGAGAAAATTAGTAATTGATTGGCTCCAAAAAATTTTTTAGATATAAATTAGGTCGACAAAAGAGTTGGAATGTCGTCGCAGTCTTGCCTCGCATATTTAGAGTGAAATAATTTTTTATTAACAACAAAAAAGCTTGCCATGCTTGAAGTGAAATAATTTTTCGTGAATTGAGCAATTGCTGTTAAATTTTTTGTTTTAAATGTCAAGTTTTTCGTTGTTATTTGTTCGATCCTTGTAGTTTTTCGGTTAAATTAATTAAGAATTTGGGTGAGTGCTTACATGCTAAACTTGGGTTGTTGGCTGCGTTGTACCAATTAGAAGCAGCGGAGGGCTGATGCCTTGCGAACGCATCGAACGCATGTATAGCCGAAGCGCCTGACCCGAAGCTCTGATCCATAATTGCTCCTGAGGCGTTCGCGCCCGGAAACGAACCATGGTTCACTCCAGAGTGGACGGAGGCGCCTCCCGACATGCCTGCTCCTCCGCAACCGGTGGGCGAGGAACTGTACATGGCGTTCATTGCTGAGGGTATCATACCTGAAAAGTTACACAAAAACTAAGATTTTTTAGGGCGATTAGAATTTTGACAGCGCTTTTGGTTGCTACACAAGATGACTTTCTAGTTAAATTTTTCTTGTCTCGGAAATTAAACTAAAGATTCAATTTTTTAAATTACAAAAAATGATATGCTCTTGATCATATTAAAAATCAAATTTTAATAAAATTTGTGATATCAAAAAATTGGACATTTTCGTGATGATTGGTTTTATAGTAAGTAGCAAAAAATTGTAACTGACAATTAAGTATCGCAATCTCCTAGTTTAAAGTAAGTTTACGTGCAATTTAGAATTTTAGGCGAACTCGAGGCATACTTTCTGTCAGAAAAGTTAGCTTTTGCATGCAAAAATTGTCTTAAATAGGTCATTTGCTCTATAAATATTTTTGTCTGCTCCAACTTTTTACAACTCTCTATAGCGTTGGTTTCATGATTGTATCAAGTGCTAAAAGGGATGATATTAAAAATATGACTTGGAGTGAAATGTTTGAATATCAAAAAAGTTGGACATTATTATTTTGTGATCAGTTGGTTGTCGTTGATTTCTTGGTTTGCCCTTTGACCCTACCTGCAGCTACTTGTTGCATATATGATGGAGTAGGGTAGTTGAATGAAGATGGATTGGAGGGGTACTGCATGGCGGCTCCTGCTGAAGAGTTCCCCCCGCCTGCCCCCATGAAGTTGGGCATGGAATTGAAGTTCCAGTTGTTTCCTCCAGACTCCATTCTTTAACTGTCTTCTCGGATTGATTCGTGACTCCTCGTCGTTCAGTTTGTTTTCCTCTTCTCGAATTTCAAGTTGAACAATTTTTTTTTCGTTCTTGAGTTAATTTTGTAGTAAAATGTTGAAGTTTTTTGAAAATTTGTATAATCGATTTGTTTTATCTGCAATTTGAGTTTTCGATAGTTTTGAAATGCGTTTCAAATTTAGAATTTCTTGACAACTTTCTGTGTTCTACACAGTCTTGTTATTACTAATCATCAATTCAATGGTGTGTGTGTGGAATGATTTTTTTCGCAACTGGAATCTAAGAAATCAAGTGATGTCGAGGAGCTACACGGATACCTTGCGAATGTCGAATGGATGTTATGAATAGTCCTGAATTGTTTTATTATGTGATAATAATCTAGTTAGTGATTTGGATTATTGTTTTTTTTTCTGTTTCTCACTTGAAGCTGGAGGAGGTTGCGTGGTTGATGGTAACTCTCAGCCGAGTGGTTTGCGATAGTTTTCGAATGGCTTTCGTATCTGTTGATTTGTTAGATTGTGATGATTTGATTTGCAATTGTAAAGTAGTGCTAGTTTACGCGTAAAGGTGCTAAAAATGAATTGCTTATATAATTTATACGATTAGAATGAATTGACCAGCAAGTGTGGCTCTGTAATTAACTTTTCAACAGAAGTCTTAGAACAGTACAATCGGTTTAATTGCTTCACTTCGCGATTTTTCACGACAAAAAGTCTTACCGCCGCGCTGCTCAGCCAAAATTTTAATTGAGTCTCTTTAAATCACTCACATTTTCGCACTTTTCGTGTTATAACTAGTTAAAAACTGCTGAATTGATAGCACGTAGTGCGCCGATAAACTTCTTTTTTATTAATTGTCTTGAAAGAGCAACCAACTAACAATGTTTTATGAGCCGGAATCGCTCTCGCTCGCTCAACTATGTTTTGTGTAGTATTTGTATACTTTTAATCGGTGCGGAACATCGCACAAGCACCTGCGCAGTTCAGGTGTATTTATTGGTTGAACAATGTTAATTCCAATCTAATTAAAAGTTCACATGTTCAGGTGTCAAGAGCCAATTATCGCCATTTGATAATTAGCGCTGATTGCTTTTGTTAATTGTTTCGCTCAATAGCTTTGTGCCGCTCGAATCAATCACGCAGTTCACAGGTATTCGCCAGCCCAACTTCTAAACTTGTTCACGCTCCCATTACTGTCACTTACCAAACACTTTGGCAGCACTCGTGCGAAATTCGAGCACCCTTGAAGCGACCATCTCCAAACCCATAAGTTATTATCTATTGTATGCTTCATAGAATGAAAAGAGACTTTTATAGTGCATCTCAGTCTGACTTGAAGAGTCTTCATAGGGTACCTGAAACACAACACATAAACATCGTTGAAAACATCGTGCTAAAAGGAGTACCATTTGCTCAATCTTGGCTCAATGTAACGTTCCAAAGGGGCGAAAGGAGGCTTTTTGAGACGTTTTTTTAAAGTTTTAGCTGATGTTGAGATTCTAACGAAACAGTGTAATGAACCTATCGGTTGAAAATTTATTATAGGCGGAATCATAGGCGAATTAAGTGCCAATAGTTATATCATAATTAAAAAAGCTAAAATGAAAACATCACAAATTTTTCTGTAATTAAGTTGAATATCTGCCTTCAGGGGCGTATCTAGGATTTTCTCGAGGGGGGGGCGGACTTTCAAAAAATTTCGAAATTTTTGACGACCTTTTTTTAGGTCGACCAAATTGATTTTCTGAGCTCTCACAAAGCATTGAAAAGACCCTGTTTTGGTCAAGTTTTCACTGCAGGCAAATTTTAGTATATATTGGCGCCGAAGGTTGAAGGGTCCGTCAACCAAAAATGGATATCCCAAAATAGTACAAAG
The DNA here is from genome assembly GCF_963678635.1 of Symsagittifera roscoffensis. NCBI lineage: Eukaryota > Metazoa > Xenacoelomorpha > Acoela > Convolutidae > Symsagittifera > Symsagittifera roscoffensis. The sequence continues at coordinate 3,926,395 of NC_087063.1, read as the reverse complement.
GGACCCTTTGGGTCGGCAGGGGGTCGAATCCAACAAGAAAGGCGTCCAACCCCCAAGCCCCCCCCCCCCTAAATCCGCTGGTGTCTGCCTTCCATCATAATTGCGTGAGCTCAGTTTAAAAAAATCTGTTTCATTTTTACAATAGTCTGCTTGAATTTTACTATTTTATTAGACGGAAAAAATGGAATTTTGAGTCTGTTTATTGGGAAAATGTCGCGTGTTGAAGTAGGTCAATAAACGTGACAGTATTTGAGGCTTGTTAAGGGGGAAGCGGTCTCGATTAGCTTTGAATAATTTAATTTCCCCTGCTGCCAATTCGGAACCTCCGCTTTGGACTTTTCCAATTAAGTCGGCAGTATTCTTCATTCATTCACGTCACTGGAGCTTCTCATCTGCTGAATTTGAACTCCATAAATCCACTTTGAGCAAAGGTGTCTTCATTTACATAAATAAATTGGCCCCCATTCCAATTCAAATTAGCCTCCGCCCAACTTTGTCGTGTATATTCAGAAAACTAATTATGAAAAGAAATCTCAAATCCAAAAAGTAGATAGAAAGAAAGAAAGAAAGAAAGAATGAATTTCTCCAGAATATGAAAACATCAAATTTTAAATATACAACATAACAGATTCTGAGACTTGGAGATGACAGATAACGGGATCCTAGGATCCACCACGGATCTGCCAATATGTTTTTTTTTTTTTTTTTTTTTTTTTTTTTTTTAAATTTTAAGTTTTTTTTTATGTTTCGGTAGAAAACTAGATAGATGCTCTCAACTTCAAAAAATGTCAGTTGACTTGAAGATGAAGGAAAAACAAGACATCATTTGGGTTTTATAGGGTCATACTTAAGCGTACCGGATCCTCTTGACAAAGTTTTCTGTAAAGCTTCGATCGCCCTTAATCAATGTAGTATAACTTGAATGATCTCGTTAAATACAGGTTATTGATTTCAAATAATCATATTGAATGGTTACTATCACATCATAATATCGGGAACCTTGGATTGATTTTTATCGCTGTTGGGTTCCTGGCCTGCGTTAACGTTCCTGATATTCGGTGCAATTTTTTGCGTTTTTTTTCGAAGCAATTTTTGTCCATGGTTGGTGTAATTTTCTTTGCGTTTTAGGGCAATGACCAGAACAGATTTGAGCTGGCGGCATATGCTCTGAACCCGGACGTGAAGGTGGTGGCCCCCTGGAGAATGCCGGAGTTCTTCAACCGGTTCCAGGGCAGACTGGACCTGATGAAATATGCGGGGGAGAAGGGCATCCCGGTGGACTCCACTCCATCGGAGCCATACTCAATCGACGACAACATAATGCACATCAGGTACATACAGAGGCTGTTCATTCATTTGTTTAAGTAGTCGTGGCCGAGTGGAGTAAGGCAGGCGTCGCTCAACACAAGAGTCGTGCGTTCTAATCCCACTTCGGTCATGGTTGGAGGGGTCCCAGTGTCACCCGCCTTCTGAAGGTGGAGCTGGCTGCGGCGAAATGGATGAGATCCCCCCTCCCCTACTCTTGGTCCCGCATTGAATAGGACCGGGGGCAATTACACAAATGACACAGTAGTTTAAATAAAAGTTCAGTAGTTTCGATTTAATTTACCTTATATTTAAATGTATCTATCACGTATCTCGCCATGTTTCAGCTTCATCAATGTGGTTTAAGCAGAGACTTATCTCGCCATTGCTAAACGATGTTCTTTGCCTAATTTTTTTTTATATTGAAATCTTATAATATTGTTAGTCCAATCGGAGTCCAAGATTAGGTCCCTGATGGAGGTTCTCAATGTCATGCGCCTCCTCGAAATCACCCCCCGTGTGGCCCTACAGGGAGTAGGGCTGACGGCTAATACGCAAGGATAGCTTGTTACTGTGCAAGTTGAACATTTGACCAAATTGATTTGAGAAAGAAATCCAAAAAAAAAATTTTTAAGAAAATCGTTTTTTTGCAAATTTTTCTGTCTGATATTCCTGTTTTTTTTTTGTGAAAAATGCGATTCAATTCGGAGAAAAATGCTTGAAAGAGAGGTAACTTTAATTAAAATGACGTTAAAATAGCGTCAAAATTTAGTTTAATTAATCATGGGAGGTCAACCTCTCAGCAATTTTCGTTTAATTTATTCTGAAAATCCAAAATATTCAGATAACTTTTCTTGACAATGGAACTTTTTTTTAGAATCATGACCAATACGGCTTTAATATAAAAACCATGATGAATAATGAACAATAGGGCTTTAATATAAAACTTTTGACACCCTAAGAGTTTCATTGAGGTAGTAAAAATAAGATGGCAAAATTTTAAATATCTACCCTAATCTATTATTTTTTTCCACTCTTCGAGAGTTGCCGAAAACAAAGATTTTCTATAAATCAAAGGAGTGTGAATAAACCAGGCGGCTCATCGTATAACGAAGCGAGAATGAGCAGAACACGTTAACCAGCCGAAAGTAATTTGAATTGAAATTTTACATGACTTATTGAACTGATACATATTATTATCGTTATTATCGTAATAACATACATACATGTTATTAATTAATGGTCTATTTTTTTTTGCTGGTTTATACGGTAGCTGGTTTTTGCTGGGTTATACAACACCAAAAAGATCTTCGATCCAGTTGAAAACGATCGAATGAATGATCATCATTGGTCTCTGAATGTTATTATGAGCAGCTTATGGATGAAGATTTTTAAGTAGATCCAAATGATTTTTTATGGGATTGTTTCGTTACACGTCACAGTCTAAAAAGACGTGAAAAAATATGATGGGTAATTTGACCTCGTTGCGAAACAAAACAAGAAGTAATTTAAACCTTACTGCGTGAATTAAGCGTTAAAGCTCTTATTTTATGGCAAAGAATGAAATTAAAGGAGTTTCTATGTATTTTCGTGTGCTTTTCATGGCTACAAAATCAACTGCCTTTGAGAAAAATCATCTGAAAATTTGCTTTTCTTCTGCAATAAAAAATGGTTTGTTTTTAACCTGCTTGATTTTAAGAAGATCATTTTTTTTAACCAGCGGGTAGATTTAAAAACTGACTCTGGTTTGTTTTTAAATGAATGGTTTGTTTTTTTTACTCGGTTAATTTTCTCGCAAAGCTTTTAAGACCCTCCCTCATGTATACTTCTGATGTAGATTTGTGGCCATTACTGTTGATCGATTACTGTTTCTGTTTTGTTTCCCAGTTGAAAGTGGAATTCGAGGCGTGTTTTGAAGGTAATAATCACAACCTGATTTTCTGCCATTTAAGATTAGAATCAACCGTGTACGCAAGATTAGTCTTTCAGTCGAACTACATAATAAAAAACGCATTAGCAGCGTAAAAACGTATGGAACACGTATTAAATGCCATGTAAGATTAAGATTTGATAAAAAATTGTCGTCCTGAAAAGCTGATTAAATTTCATACCTACGTCTTAGCGTAGGATTTTGAATGGAATTGAAAACAATTATTGTAAATATGTTTTTTTTTGCTATAGAATCATGTTCTTAAAGAAAACTATGGATTTTTCTACGCAATTGTTTTTTGGACTCGTAAGGCTTGTTATCTTGTTTTTGAAGCAGCGAATTCAGCAATCACGATTTAAATCCAATTTTCAATGTTGCCGAATATCTTAACTACCTAAGTTTGTGGCTCTGCGTTTTCGAATTGGTGATTTAGATAAAGGAAGCTTTCACATCTATAAATAGAGTTCTAAGAAGCATTTTGTTCCGCTCTCGATTCACGATAATAATGGGAAGGAACTATGGCGTAAGTGTTCTTTTTTCGCCTGATTTAAGAACCCCTATGAAATTCACAGGGGGTCAACTGTGTCATTTTGAAGCCCTATTGGCCATGATTCAGATTATAAGTTTTTAAAGGAAATCACCAATATCGAGAATGGTTTCGTATTTTAAATCTGCTGTTCAAACTTTGCACCTTGAAAAGAGCTACCGAATTTGGAGTCAATTTTTGAACATTTTTTAGCCATGAAAATTGATCGGAAAATTTTGTAATACTTACACAGAAACAGGTTTTGCCCTTGTTTATTTTGGAATCTTTTGACCGTAGCTTTAGCATGCACTATCGCATATTTTTGGCTCTATGAATTTTTTATCAGGCTCTTTGAAAAATGTTCATCATGACTCAGCAAATGGCTCTAAACTTAAATAAGGGATCTACTTAACAATCTCCCTTTCGAGAAAGGGGGAGATTGTTGAGTAGATTTAGTTCGTGAATTTGTCGACTAATCAGACTGGAGCAAAATTAGAATTCTCTACAGAAAGCTCGGTGCTAGTTCTGGAAAGTTAAAGTATCCAAAAATCTGTATAAAAGAATTTTTTTTTGGTTGACAGTCAAAAAAGGTCATTTTTACTATATAAAAATCAAAATCCTTGGCCAAAAACAATTGTCAAACGTTTTACTCAAGTTTTTGGAAATTTCATTTTCCCAGATTTTTGTTGGTCTATGTAAGCAAACTTTTGGAAATTTCATTCTTCTAGATTTCTGTTGGGCTACAATTTTCTTATCAATTCACTTGGTAGTTTCAGCGTAATTCTTGATTAATAAAAAAATCCAAGTGGTAAAATTTTGGTTAAGGATTTAGGGGAAAAAATTGCACTAATAATTCAGGTGAAAATCTAAGCAACTTTTGTTCTTCACTTTTTGTCTAATCCAATTTGAGAAAAGCCGGTTGGAAATTTAAAATGTTGTTCGTGTCCGGTTATTTTAAATCACTATAATTTACTGTATTTATTTAAAGGGCTTGAGATTCTTTAATAGATATCATAAGAAGGAGAAGAATATCAAGTAGATCCGTTTTAAGTTCATGGGTTGATTTTTTAAAGAGTCGATGAGAGTTGTTCAGACTCTTATTTAGGTCGCGATGATTTTTTTCGGTTTTTTTTTATTCAGGAAGTCTTATAATTTGTTCAGGCTCAAATTTACTTTTTTGCTGTTTGACTTGTGATAGCTTTTTAAGGTCAGGTTCATTTTTTTGTTAAAAGGAAGACAAACTATAGTAACGAACAGCGAAAGTGTAAAGGTCACGAAAAACGTGATTTCGAAATTGGAATTTAATTATCAGATTTACCAGCGAACTCAAAACTTTACTTATTGATCCTCCTTTCTCAAATTTGGTTACTTTTACCAAAAAAGTGCCAATGATAAATTGCTCCAGATATTCAAAGAGCTTTAAGGGCATCTGTTTTTTTTTGAAATTTGAAAGTTGAGATTTTTCCAAAAAACAAGTCCGCATTTTTTTTCTGTTAACTTGCGTTCAGTGACACTCTTTTCCAACTGTCGGTCAGTTAGATTTAATAAGTTCTAGGGCCAAAAAAAATTCGGGCTTGGTTTTGAGATCAACCAGAAGAAATTTGTGGCAGAATATTGACAATTTTACTTTAAGCCAGAAACTCATAACCATCCCTGTATGAAATTGTAAATTTACAACTTAGTTCGGCTTGGAAGAATACCAAAAGGCATCAGCCTGTCGCGTGGCATTTGCAATTGGAATGCTTCACTTAATTACAAAGCTATCTTTGGTAAAATCTCATAAATAAAAGGCGATTCGATGATACTCTTCAGAGAAGGGTCAATAGATGACTTAAGTTAGGGTGGATTAACTTCCGAAGAAGCATGGAGTGATGCCACTAATCTCCCTGGCTTTATCTGGCCGAAGACATTAAAGAGAACCTTATCTACCCTCCCTCAGATACTATTTCTTCTACCCCCGTGATTCGAACCAAAAAGGAAGCTTCCCCGTCGCCGGCACAGGAAGCGACATCACGGCGGAGTCTTGAATTGTGAATGTTATCGCACCGCAAGAACCCCCTACCAACCTCGAGTTTAATTCATTCACGCGTTTTCAGGTTGAAGATTAAGCCCTGAATTAGGGACTGACTAGCTTTCTACCTGAACGTTGATGTAGCTTATCTAAAGGGGGCAAGTTTAATGGTAAAAAAGGGCAATGAGACGAATGTACAATAGGCAGAAATTTGATTTCACAAATAAAATTTTATGATTTTAGAAATGAAAGACGGCTGAAACTAAATCTAAAGCGCATTTACAGAATTAAGCTAAAAATTAAATCACAGTTGCGTAATTCATTTGAAACAAAAAGTTATTAATTTCTGCTGTTTATGAATTCGTATTTTTGGGCTATTTACGGGTGCGTGGAATGATAGGAATTGTTCATCAACTTGCTTGCAGTCAATTTATGCCAGCTTTCTTTTGATCCCACAGAGCTATATCAAGATTAGAGAGACATCTTGCCCCCCTCAGAATTTCAACCTGATCAAAAGACACCATAGGGCCAAATTTGCATAATTCTCAGCGCATGTTTTCAACAACTGCACCCTGAATAAAATATAGTGTTTTGCAATCAAGACTTTTTATCTTTTTTTTCTATCATGCTTAGCTTTCGGTTGAGAAGAAGTTTCTAGACTGTAATTGCTATTTGATTTAGTTGGAAACTCCACCCTCCAAAAGTGTCGCTTTTTTTAAGTCTTTTAGCCTTTTGCGCTAATCGCTGTTTAGCATTGTAGCCCTGGGACCGATGTTGTGACGTATCTACTATCACTTAAATATCACTTGAGGGGAGAAATAGGCTACGCATAAAATGAAGTCGAGGGATTTGGGCTGTAATCTATCTTTAATGCCAGTTGATGAGTTTTTGGTTTAGATGGAATATACTGATTTAGTTTCTAAGATGGTCAGAATATATGAGGGGCTAAATATATAGATCGCTAAAATAGCTAGGTCAGATCACCCGTACAATCTCTTGAACCCCCCTCCCCCTCCACTGAGAGACCTACCATAGATTGTCCTCGCCAAGCATGTATTAATTTTGAAAATTGATTACGCATAAAATATTCATTTCAATCAAGCGTGATTAATATACTGCTGGATTTTTTTTACCGAATAGCTGTTTCATCCTGTTATTAGCGTAGTAAATCATAATTTGGTATCGGTTGATTTTTTTTTTGACTAATTAGATCAATTTATTTTGCCATCGTAGTCAAATTTTGAAAAACGGGATTTTTTATCCCCCCTTAATCGATTTGGGTAACAAATTGTACGATTGATCCGCTCGGTCTTTCGAGCGTATTGGTGGTATATTCGACCCTCCATGATCCGTGCTCCTTGACTGAACTCAGAAAACTGCCATACACGTGCAGTATGGCAGTTTTCTGATTTCAGTCAAGGAAAAAATGCAAAGTTTGTTGGTTTTAACAAGAAACTAGATTTTATGTTTTTTGCCCTGCTAAACTAAAGGGCAATCTTTTGATGCTTCTCTTGAAATGTAAGGGGGTCTTTTTTAGTTCTCATCGGTATGAAAGTAAACAGATCTTTCAAACTTCAATTATCAGTTAAAACTTCAAGAAGAAAGTAAATACTGTACAAGCATCGAAAGTAAACAATCACTATTTCTATCTTAGTCATAATTTTTTCCCAAAGGTTCCTCATTTGAATTCCTCATGTATTTGGCGAGGTATGGATACAACATGCCATTTTAACGGTCTTTTTTTAAACAAAAATGTATCATGTTTCCTAATTTGAAGTGAAGTGTTTGATTTTGCAGTATGGAATCTGGGCCTCTAGAAGATCCCAAAGTAAGTGATCGCTCCAAAAATGAATTGTGAGCGTCTTTTAGTTGGACTACAAGTCTGTTTTACTCTCTGCTTATTAAAGTGTAGTGGTGTACCTATGTACATAGTTCAATTGCTTTGTATGGGAGAGGGTTTTTGCTTGGTAACTTATTTTCGAATCATCACCTTAACTAAAGATCGCTATTTACCAAGAAGCTGCCACCAGTTTTGAAATCATCTTTGCTATGCTAATTAATAAAGAGCTTCTTAGTTCAGTTAGCTGAATAATAAATATTTTAAAAAAATGCCCTGCAGATAATATGGCAGTGGATTATTGGATTATGAGAGCAAAACTTTTTGAAATGTGTAGAATGCATTAGAATTATTGAATAAAATATCTTATCCTTCTTAGCATGGAATCCGGAATACTAGAAAAACCCCATGTAAGTGCATGATAACCAATTCAATTATACTCACAAATACTTGAGTGGAATAACCTTCTTATTAATGGTCTCACGCAGTAGCGAATTGAGAGGGAGGGGGTGGATTTTTGGATAAATATATAGTTTTCAGAACAAAACGAAAACCATATATTTGTAACGAAAAAACAAAAACACGAATTTTTGCAATATTTAATTGAATTTAGCTAAAATGAACGGTTTTCTGAAAAATTACAATGAACTTTTAATCGTATAAAGGTATCTTTTTTATTAACTAATATGCTGTTTGCTTGCGCTTGACTTCCGTTCTGTATGCTTCGTTTTTACCTAACGAAACTGTTTTTGATTGGGTTTTGAGAACATTATTTTGTTTAGGAAGAGCCCCCGCTTTCCACATACAGATACACGACGAATCCCCTTGAGGCGCCGGACAAACCGACCAAATTAGAGATCGAGTTCTCACAAGGTATGAGTATTGGAACAGATAATTCGCTTAACTTGTTTAAGTCTTAACGTAGTTCAGACTCTTATATAGGTCGCGATAATTTTTTTATTAGTTTTTTTTTCAGGAAAAGTCTGAAAATTAATTCAGGCTCTAATTTTTTTTCGCGGTTCGTTTTTTTGATATCTTTTCAAGTTCAGTTCATTTACTTAGTTAAAAGGAAAGTAATCTCCACTATTGAACAGCGAAAGTGTAAAAGTCACAAAAACGTGATCGATTTCTAGTTTCATAAGTGGAATCTTGTTAATTTTATCAAAAAAGTGACCAATAAATTGCTCTAGAAATTCAAAAAGTTTTAAGGGCATCTTTTTTCTTTAAAATTCGAAAGTTGAGATTTTATCAAAACAAGTGGCATTTTTTTCTGTTTACTTCCGCTCATTGACTCGTTTTCCAATGGCTGTTGCCTATGTTAATTATTTTTGTTTTAAGAGTCGATGAACGTAGTGAAGTCTCTTATTAAGGTCGCGATGATCTTATTAACGTCGCGATATTAAAGGTCGTAGTTTTTTCAAGAAAAGGCTTAAAATTTGTTCAGGCTTAATTTTGATATTTCGTGGTGTGGCTTTTGATTTTATTGTAAGTTCAGTTCATTTCGGACAGCAAAAAAGTAAAGGTCACACAAAAAGGTCTTGTTTCCAAAGTGGATTTTAATTTTCAAATTTGCCAAACCAGTTTTACCAAATTGGATTATTTTTATATAAAAAAGGTCAGATGATAAATTGTTGGTCTAAATTGACTTCCCAGGGCCTTCTTTACAAAAGTGGGAAAACTAAACATGAAGATTTTCAAAGTTTTCTCGAAAATTTTTTTTAAGGCTAAAAGAAAAAAAAATTTAAGATTGAAAGATTTAAAACGAATAATACACATTAAGAATTTGAATTGTTTTTAGGGAAGTTTATCATTTTCAGCTGGTTTTTGTATTTTTTAGAATTGTTTTGAGCTTTTTAGGTGAAGCATGTTGTTTTTTGATATCATTTATTCTGATTTTTGAAAATGAAAATTTTGGTTTTTGAACATCCTAGTATTATTTGAAAAATAAATCAGAATAAGTTTTTATTATCAGTGTGCAATTTAAAAATGATTTTTTTGCGTGTTTCAAAAAATTTGATGTGCAGGTTTAAAATCTCAGTTGGATTCAAACTGATATTCTTGCTTGGATAATTACACTAGCGATCAGCGAAGTGTGTTATTACGAACAATTTTTTTATAACGTAACTCTTGCAAATAACCCAGAAGCATATCAGAGGGTTGAAGATTGGGCTGGAGTCGGAAATGAGGTTTGCCCGTGAGTGAAGCCTATAGTTTGCCAGTGAACGGAAAATTCCTAGTGGGATCATCCATGGCTAACCTCTGTGGAAGCCACTACCCACTATACATGGCGATGGTGGAGGAATCCAGCCAGAGGATACTAATCGACAAAGCCTTCTCGGTACCCAAGTGCGTACGCCTCCTCGAATGTCGCATCACTCGCACAGACTGTTGAGAAAGATCCTGTGGACTGTACCGGGGGAACAAAGAGATGACTTGAGTAGATCTGGGGGGAAGAACTTTGGGGTCTTGAAGGTGAGAACACGAGAGACTTCGAGAGACAGAACACGATCGGGAAGCCGATGAACAGTACCCCAGCCCTGGAGGAGATTGATGTGACACACAAAAAGATGATGGAGCTGGAACCTCTGCTGGAAGCATCGGGAGAACGCAACCTCCGGAGTATAAAACTCACACATGGGGATTGCCCGTGCCACTGTCTGGCACAAAAGGTTTGGTATCCGGAGCACGCAAACCTCTGCTTGATATGAGACGTGGAGGTAGTTCGGTCAATGGGATTGTCCGATCATCGGCAGAAGTTGAACCTATTGGTAGTGAGTTCAATGCTGGCATTGTGATGGATGGAAGAAAACGTGACGAAATATCGGGAGTCGAAGGCACCGACAGCGGAATCGATACACGCTATTGATTACAGCAGGAGGCTTGAGTTTTTTGAGACTGCGTGCAAAGTATTCGCTATACCAATGGAGGTCAGGCACGTGTGGTGCCGCATAAGATTCTTCCCATGGTTTCGAGCGACTTTGACGTCTTGCTTATACGTGGTGACGAAGGATCAAATTAAAAAGCATCAGAAAGAATATCGACCGTTCCTGGCTGAGATAGGGCCGGGAGCCTTCAAAAGACATTTGCTGACCCATCGTAATGCAATCAAAACGGGTTGGAAAAGAGTTGGTAGGGTGTCTAGAGATAATACCAAGGGAGTCTATATTGGAAGAGGACTTACCGAAGAACGTGAGCTTGAGCCTGCATAACTCTTTTTGTCTGAACAGGGAATCTAAAGTGAAGGGTTTGCCGAACCAGGCGAAGAGATTGCAATAGCAGAGGCAGTGGATGCGATCCTACGAACAACTAAAGGCTTGGGAAGAGATCGTGATCAGCTCCGACGATGAGGAAGCGCTGCTGAGGCAGATCACAGTGTCGAATGCATCAGGGCCTAGCACCTCAAGAGCTAGGAGCACGAAATGAGCAGGAAGCTCAGTGTCGGTTTCTTGAGTCTTGGGAAGGAAAGAAAAGGGGCTTGAGTTTGAACTCGGATAAAATTTGAGGTCACGGAAAAGAAATTTTTAATGAAACAAAGTATTGTTATTAATATGCTATATCTATTATATGAATCAAAATGCTGCATGAAAATTTTCTGATTGGATAAGACAAAGGAAATTTTAATCATTAGATTGCAAAGCGGAAATTTAGGGTGCAGGTGTATGCAGATTTTGATTGCTGTTTAGCGATAATGTGACAATTTTGCATGGTTACGAATTTTGGGGTGTAGATAAAGTTAAATCTGCTGCAAACTTCTGTAAATGACCACTGGCACTGTATCTTGAGCAACACTCATTATTCTGGCGGCTCACTGGCAGACGGCGACACGCGATGAGGACATCGATCTTGAGTCCGGGGAGTATGTGCCAGTCGGTCATATTTGGAATTTTGACCTTGAGCAACGCAAGAAACATGATTTTGGTGTGAAATGGAATTTTTCAAAAATACGAATTGAGCATGTCATGCTCAAGTTTCTCGCGACAACATAAGACATAGATCAGAAGTGGACCAGAGTGAACCTTCGGTGGAAAGGTGGACAAGCGAAGTCTCCCAATGTTCCAGAACTAAAACTTGTTTCTTGAGCTAAAACTGACTTATTCAAAACTTCTTAAGTTAAACTTGATTACCCATTTATGCTAGAGTTACTGGTTAACTTAGTTACTCCAATTATAGAGTGTGCAGGTATGTGAGTACCCAATTTAAATTTCTTGTGTGTTTTATATTGTTATGTTGAGATAAGGAACGTTTTAGGTTGATCCATCAGAAATGGATCAAAGTTCCACTGTCTAATAAAGAGTAGCTATACGGATTGCTCCGACCCTGTTTTTAACGGCGTTCGCGTGTTTTAGGTATTTTGAGATCTAAGTATGGGGACGTTCTTATTTTCTAGAGTGGGGGGGAGTATTTTGGTAGTGGCCTTTAAGCTGTAACAAAGGTTTTAGTCTCATGTCGCAAGTGAACCGAATTGGCTCCGACTGTTTGAGGTAGAAAAACACGAGATAGTGTCCCGGACTCTTGAGCAAATGGTTATAGGGCCTATTTTTCTTTAACCTCATATGTGACTTAAGTGGGCGACTGTTACATTGCTCCGATGCTAATTTAACGTTCATTTGTTTGAAATGTAATTTTTTCATAAAATACACATTTTGAAAGACTAATCGAGACAACGAATTGAAAGTTTTGGTACATCTAGTATTTTCTCGCGATTTTTTTTCGACAGCTGCTTTCGTATTATTTTCTGCCAGCTAAGGTGTCACGCTATCTTTGTGGTTGTATCGCAAGTGGTGCGAAGCTCGGCTTCGCTTCTGTGTAATAAACTGACATAATCAGTGTTAGGTGGGATTTCTAAGCTATTTTGCTCATAGCATGATTTCTAGGATGTTGTAACTGACTTGAAAAGCCACATCTGCAAATTTTTGATAATTGTTTCAGTTAAAATGACGGAAACCAGCAGCAGCTTGAATGACGATGAGTTTTACCAGAAGCTCATGCAGCTGCGAGAAGAGCAAAAAGCGACGATGAAACAGTTAGAATCGCTCTATGCAGCTAAAATGGAAGCGCAGGGAACGGAAGTTGAAGTCACCGGCAGTGCTGAAAATCTAGAACTCCTGGCTGCTCAAAATATTCAAATATCAGACGCACGGTTAGCTGATTTGGAACGTGAGTACAGAGATCTATCTCTCGCAGACTTCCCAACCAACGACAATGCAGAGTCGCAAGACATAGACCATAATCAGAACGGATACTTCGAAAGAGTATCGGCAGATAGAATGTGGGATGGCGTAGCAATCACCGACTACATGAATCGGTTAGACTTGGAGCACGAAAGAAATTTAGATGACATTGAAATGACACTTAAAAGGCATCGAATGAATTCTCTTTCGAAGAAGACTGATGATTGGAAACCCTCGATCACAGTTCCGAAACCATTTAGTATGACCATCCGTGAGTACCAAAAGCCAAAAAAGAAGTCCAGATCACAGCAAATTTTCGAACTAGAACAGGAACAAAAACGACTCTCCGAAATGAAGGAGCTGACTAAAAAGTTCAAAGCAAACCCAATTCCGGGCCACACGTTTCTGCCTCTCTACGAAACAATGCAAGATAAAGACAAAAATGTCAGATCTAGCTCGAAAGAAAAGCGAAAGTCTGATCTCCAAAGCATGACAAAACCTTTCAAGTTCACTGACAGGGACAACGACTATGCTAGGATTTCGAAACTTTCGAAAAGCATCGATAAAATGATTGCCGACGAAAGCGAACGTCCGCCCCAGTTTAAGGCAAAACCAGTTCCTCGGAAGGTCTTAGATAAACCTAGTGTTACCGAAAAAATGCAGGAAGAGGAATTGTTTAGGCAAATGAGATGTAAATTGCGAGCACAGACTTTGCTGCGTCAAAGTAAGGCGCCAGTATCTTCACCAGAAGTTTCAAAAACTGCCATTAGAAAAAATAAAGAGGAACCTTCTGATTCGAGAAACTCTCTCCCAAGGAGATCTAGGAGCGCTTTGAGTCATTCGGTACCAGACTTCGACGCCCAGTATAAAAAATTTCTGAATGAAGCCGAGAAGATCCGAACTATGAAAGAATCCACTGTCTGTAAGCCATTTACAATGCGTACTGAGCAAAAACATTCAGCAAAGGTAGAAAAGTGCGTAAAAGCGGATCTGGATATTCGAAGTCGACCATTGTCTGGACGTGCAGCCCTGAGTCCAGCTCAATCAGGCGCTCCGATTGGCAAGCACAAAACTTATAAAAGCGACACAATTCCGCCCAAGATAACCAAATCTTTCGAACTGATGGCTTCGAAGAATCGCGAAAAGTTGAGCGAGTCGGCCCGAGAATCTAAATTGAACGAATACGAGGCGAAGAAGAAGAAAGCTAAAGAACAGGCTTTAAGAAAGCACATTGCCATGAAAGCTGCTGCGAATGATAACAGATTGCTTCTTGAAGAAACCAGAGCACGCAAGGTTCAAGAGTTTCGAGAGCAGCAACGCGAATTGGAAATGGAGTACCAACAAAAGTTGGCAAGTATGTCTGATCGTCTAGAAAATAGGCAGCTTCTGTTTGAGAGGGCGTCTGAAATCAATGCGAAGAAAGAAGCGGATAAAAGATACATAGAAACGCTGAGGAATGCAGGGATTGATGATGACTTGTTCAACAGTATCACGTCAGCTGGCAGAGGGTCATCTTATGACCTGAAGGTCGAAGACTTCAATGACAGTTTGGTCGATGAAAATTTGGACGATTCATATGCTAGTGATTTCGACAGTTCCGATAAGCTAACACCTGAGCACTAGTCCTTGTAATGAATTCCTAATAGATTTCAAGTCAACTCTTTGAGTTATTTTTCTCCTATACTATTTTTAAGTTGCTTCACAACATTGAATTTCATTGAAGTTGACCTGGTTATAGGGAGAATTTTAATTCCAATTCAATTTGATCAAAGATATCTGTAAATAGCTATGTACGTATGTAAAAAGTTTAATTTCATAATTGGTTTTTTAAAAATTTTATCCTTACGTTGCCTTGAGTGTCGTGGTACATCAAAATACGTGTACCCCATTATGTGAGAGAAATCATAACGTTAAATAGCATAGGAATAGGTCTATTAAAATGAGTCAAATACTACTTAAAATAAAACAAAAATGAGCAAGAACCTGTTGTTCTCCGTTTCCTTAATCCTGCTATCAGCTTAGTGTGTTATTACGAACCTTGTTTTTTTCTAAATTAACTCGCAAATAAAACTGTTCAATTATTTGGAAATTTCACTGTGGCATTGGAAACTGCATAGAATCTTTTCTCTGCTTTATTTGTGGCTAGTATTTGATGCCTGTTACGCGTCCGTGGCTGAGTGGTTAGTGCGTGAGACACATAATCTCTAGGTCGCTGGTTCGAACCCGAGACTTAGCCGAATTTCTGTCTCTTTTCCACTTTTCCCCCCATATTTCAAATTTTTTATTTTTCAATTGTCTTACGTGTTATCATGGCCGAACTCGTGATGTTACGAAGCACGGTATGAAAAACAAATCAAATTGGAAAATAGCTGAATTTTTTTAAACTATCTCTAGCCTTAATTCTAATTTACCTTATTGCGTTTTATAAAGCTGTTTTTTGTCATGTTCTTGCTAGTGTTTGCGAAGTTTCGCCGAAGTTTATAAAAAATGTTATTGCAACAATTTTCCAATCTGATTTTAAAATTCATTCTTTTTCATTTTTCCTCTGCAAGTGCTCTACTTCGCCTCTGTGTGAAAGCCTCTTGCCGTGGAATCTGAGCTGACCAAAAAGACACATAATAGTCCGAAAATTGAACTCAATTAGATCAATAAAATTGAAAATTTCAATTTTAATAGAAAAGTGTAAGTACCGCCCTCTTTTGATTCCCAGGTTTTTTGCTTTACAAACATTGACATTACCCCTTTGCCAAATGGGAAAAACAGTTTAGGAACGAAGTTTATTTTACAAAAAAAAACAAGATGATGTGCAAATTCTGTGAACAAAATCTTAACGGAAAAAAGTTGCAATACCTAAAACACAGTTGCAATACCTCTGCGAATCGCAAGAGCGACAACTGTTAATTTTATTTTTATCTCAACTGTTAATTTAATTTCACTCAAATTATACTGAACTTGAAAAAAAGTCAAACTGCCGAAAATCAAATTTGAGTGTTATCAAACTTTCAGTATATTTTAAGGCAAACTTCCTTATCGAACAGAAAAAGTGTAAAGGTCACGAAAAACGTGATCGGATTTTAGTTTCGAAAGTGGAAATTAATTATCAGATTTCTCAGCGGAATAAAATTTGTACGTATTGATCCAGTTTTCTCAAATTAAGTTAATTTAATGAAAAATTTTTCATTTTTTTCCTACTGTCAGTTGGCTATATTTCTTTTTTTATTATTTTAAATGAGTGTTAACAGGTATTCCGATCAAAGTGGTTAATTTGGCAGAACCAGAGAAGGTTTACGACAAGCCTCTGGATCTGTTCATGTATTTGAATGAAGTGGGCGGCAAGAACGCAATCGGAAGGGTGGACATCGTCGAAAACAGATTCATCGGCATGAAATCCAGGGGTGAGTGTTCCGGGGTGTAGCGATGAGCATGTGTGCCGATTAGCATAGGATAATTACTTTGATTAGATGTTCAACCTGACGAAAAGCAAATTAGCATAAATTTTAATAAAGGTCTAAAATTAAATTTTCATTTTCGACCAATCAAATATTCGGCGAAGTGCACGCTAGTCAGAATTGAATACTTGAGTGAAAAAACTGAAATAGTTTGCGATTCAGCTGCATTCTTTCACATAGGTACACCTGCTAATAGGCCGGTACCCGTATTCAAGTGGCAAGAATTCTTTCATAGTTTACTGACTCCGAATAAATAAGACTATTCTGAATATTTCGAAAAAAAACATGAAAGTTTACATGCAGCTCCCATATATGTGATTATCTTTTCGTTGTTCTCCTAAAACAGTTTTTCTTTAAAGTGCTCTCCAAAAGAAAAACAGTTTTTAGAAATCGGATTTAGAGGAGGATTAAAATTAATCTTTAAATGTTTATACCGCAAAAAGTATTTCATTGGCTTAACGTTTTCCATGTTTCTTGTGTGATGCACAGTAGAATGTTTTTCCCCTTATTTTCAGTCTGAATTCAAACTTTTAAGGTAGACTGTTGTCAAATCAGTTGACAAAATTTGATCGCTTAGTGCCATATTACAAGGCTGAAGGTAAAGATGTGTAATGAAAAAATGTTAATCAAACAGTGCTTATCAACGTTCGTTTTAAACTAGACTGACTTAGATCAAAAAAGTTTGACGTCTGTCTAGAGAGCTGTGTAAGGCTAAAATAGAGGAAGTTATCGTAATTTAGTCAACTACATCAATTGTTAAGCAATAGAAAGAAATATTATCCCAGAAAATTTGAAAAATTCCGATGGATTTAAGACACATTAGGTAACCACATATCGAAAGTTTAAATTGGGTCCAGATATTATAGTGAGTGCAATTGTAACTTAGACTTATTTTGTAACTAGTTTATCTACTAAAACATTTGTGGTTTTTTCAATGTCTAGCTTGTAAAAGCTTGCCGTATTTGGCATCCAGATAGAAAGGGAGCTTTATGGTGCTTTAGAATTGATACGGAATATTTCGCTATTTTTTGTGGAAAAGTGGTTAGTGCCTTCGACCTTCCATCAGCAGTTTGGGGCTTCGAGGCGCAAATCAAGAGGTCCTCAATTCCTGATTGAGGAAACATTTTGTGCGACAAAGAATTGAAATTTCGACCATATTTTCAGTAAATGGGTTGACAGTGTTTAACAGCATTGACTTGAACTGGTTATACGTTGTTCCAGGTTTTTCGCGCTGAAAAAGTGCTGACTACTTCAGTAGTGTTTTTTTTCATGTAGTTATTGTCGAAATTTAATTTAACTGTATTTTAATGGCTATGAAGATTCAAGACATGCAGCAGTTAATTTTGACCAAAACAATACACAAATCTAGTTTTGAAAATGAAAAAACTTCGAAAAAGATCTTTTTTTCTAAGAAAAATGCTGTGACGAAGACAAACTATACCTTTTTAAGACACTTATATTTTCGTGTGTGTGTGTGGAATCCACAGAGGGACTTAAAATCGGTCGAAATTCAACTGACTAATCCAACTATCAAATTGTTGTTGAATCCACTTGCAAATACTTGATACTTCAAGTGTTTTTAAAACTCTTTTAACGCGTTTGTGTTTGCTGCTAGGAGTGTACGAGACACCTGCAGCCACTATTCTGTACCATGCGCACTTGGACCTGGAACTGTTCTGTGTGGACAAAGAAGTCTACAGGATCAAGTCTTTCCTCAGTGCCAAATTCGCCGAACAGGTCTATAACGGTGAGTAGTTGGAATTCTTGCACAAAAAATCAAAAACAAATCCAAAAAACTCGAAACCCACAGGGATATGTTTTGCGTATTTACACAAGCAAAGCTTGTGTTATAGTATGAACTTTCTGTTTTTTTTTCAACCTAATTTTGTTGCGACGCAAATATTGTTGCGACAAAATGTTTTCACTTTGAAAGTGTTCATTTTGATCAATAACCAGCTATTAAGTTAAGCCAATGCTGGCCAATAAAAACACATATATGTACAAATAGCATTTAATTAATATTATATTACAAATAGCACTTTAGCTTCAAGGTATCATGGATCTGTAGCGTAGAGGTAATGAATGAGACCAGCAATAAAAAAGGGGGTTCGAACCTGGGCTGGGTTGATTTTTTAATGAACTTTTTCGTATACTAGCTAAAATGCATCCACCATATAATTTGAGGCATGTTAGTAGGTATTTTTTTTTTCAAATTGACTGGTACTGCTAATGCTTCATAATTGGCTTGCATCACTTAGCAATTATGTAGACCCTGATTGGCGTGCGTCACTTAAGAAATTTTGTATACTCAAAGTTTTACTCATTCAATTTATCAGTAGTGTTATCGGTCACATTTTTGCTTGTGATGCGAATTGCAACTTCGCCTCTGTGTTTTAAGTTTGGCGATTTGAGTTTTGAGCTCGATTTTACAATCTTTTTTCTCAGTGAGTTTCAAACCACGCTCGATACCAATGATGTAACTGTAGCAAAAAAGTACTCACTTCTTTTTGTGGTTTGAAAAGATAGCCAGTAGATAATTGGAAAAAGTGTCGATTAACTCAAGGAGACCCTTTCTTTTTTAAAAAAAAATTTCAACTTAGATTTAGAAAGTTTTTACCTCATCAAAGTTTTTTGAATACCAATTTACGATTAATGATCAATTGATGATGTGCCATTGTCATCTGCCTCTTTGACTACGATACTTTTTTTGAGAAAGCTGAACCAAATTGAGAAATCTGGAGTACATATTTTTTAAAATTTTGTTTTTGGATAGCAGATATTGTTTGCTTTGCTTTGAGCATTTGAATTGAACTTGAAAGAAATCAAAAGCCAAAGCTCGGATTAAACCGAACCGTGATCTAATTTTAATAGTTTTTCTTTAAAAAATCACATATCGACGAAATTAGTATTTTCAATTCGTTCATTGACACTTAACATAGATTTGATAAAATTTATCGAAGAAAATACTGTTTTCCATTACTTTCGTTCAATTTTTAAGAGTCTACAGACATGCTGAAGATTCTTTTATAGATTTTGATGATTTAAAAAAAAGTGCTTGTTTCAAAAATTTCATCTTGATATTATTTTGTACATCGAAAGTTGAAGTTGTTCCGAAAATAAATAAGTTTTTTCTCTTTTTTTTTGCGTTTATGAACTCTTTTCTAACTTTCTGTTGGCTATGTTGGTTTTGTCAGTTAAAGTCTTGAAAATTTATTTACGCTCATTTTTATTGCGGTTTAACTTTTGATTTGTTTTCAAGTTTTTTTAAGAATTTTAAGTTTTTAAGAAATTTTCTAAGAGTAATTAACGAAGTGAAGACTTTTATATAGGTCTTGTTGATTTTTTTGTTTTTTTTTTCAGGAAAAAGTCTTAAAATGTGCATAAAAGTCTCTAATAACTACAGATATGCATTCATACATATTGATGCATTTATGAATGCAGCTAGTTATATATGCATTTTTTGAGTTCAATTGAAATTCATCTGCTGAAATTTACAGATCTCCAATGAAAAAATTCAAATGGCGGGGTTGGAACGGTCTCGATTTTAGGTATTAATTTATAGATAAATACCAATTTGGTTAGAGTTTTGTTTCTTTTTTTTGTACTTGTTAATTGTTCCAATCACGCCTTAAAGGGAGCGGGTCGAAACTGTGGCTGAGGTTTTCACCGTCAATTTTGACTGCATCAATAAAAAAAGCTGTGATATCGTATTGAAGTTTTTTCAGTCGTTTTTAAATTTCATAACAAGGATAGCTGGTTGCTGTGCGAGTAGCATAGAATGTTCTGTCCGTATTCTTAAAAAAATTAAGTTATTCTTAAGTTTTTTTTTCAAATTAGTGTAGTTTTTTTGTGCATTTTAATGTCATTCGAACTACAACTGAAAGGGCTTCAATATATATACTACTCGACCCATTCTGATGATTTTTTGTGGTACCTGATTTTGCAAAGAAAACAAAAGAGAAAAAACTAAAACACACCCGAACACAAATTTCCTCTCCTTTTTCAATGGTCGGAACAAAAGTTATTTAGTCAATCTTAAATGGGCACATGAACTCCCAATTTTGTCATGCTAAGTTTTAAACGTTATTTTAGCTATTAGTACTTCTCATGCTTTCAGTTTTTCTACGTAATTCTTTCACCCTTCTACAATAAAACAACAGGATAAATTAGAAAAAAAATTAAAAAGTATCATATTTTTGTATCAGTTTTTTCAATTTGTCTAGCTCAAGTTTCTTTAATTAAATCATTATAGTCGTTAGCAGAAGAGCCAGGCATTTCGTTCCGAGTCAATACTCTGTATAATCTCGATTTTATGTAATTTCTGAAGTCTCTTCGCAAAATGAACCGTTCTGTAAGTTTTCCTTTTTCGTTTCAGTGAGAAATAATTGTTGGTAGCTAATAGTTGCCGAGGTTATCAGAAAGTAAAAGATGGTCTAATTCTTCAGTTTTTGTCCCTTTTTTTGCAAATGGTCTAGAATCGGAGACTTGAGAAGCAAGGCGGCAAAAATTTAGAAAGACAAAGTCACAATGGCTGGTTGATTTTGTTTTCCTGATAAGAGTCGCTTAAATCAACTGATAATTTTTGTACAATTAATGAATGGCGAAAACTGTTTAATTTTTTTAAAGCTGATATTGCCTTGGGTTTCAAATTTAAAACATTGTGGGAAATCGGAACTGTCTGAAGACGAAGTTTTTGTTGCTGTATTGAAAAATGTGGCGCCATCGAAACACGTAAATCAGTTTCTTTATTCGAGCAAGTTTCCTATGGCCAGTTAAGTATGTTGGCCTGTGTCTGCCCAGTTTCGGTTTTAAATTCCGCAAAAAAAAGTGAATTGCTTTTTGTTCTGAAAAGAAAGAGTTTGCCTTTTTTTAATCGAAGCTTTTTGTACTGTAATGCAAGTAGTTGTACTTCAAGCTACATAAAATTTTCTAGTCTGCATTATTATGGGATAGCTCAAGTGAAGTGATAGATTTTTAATCGGCTTAGAATCATCAAATCAGTGAACAAAAATTGAATATTGGACAAAACATATGATGCCCGTTTTAAGGGTTTTTGCCAGATTTCAGGCTCTGATGCATCATTTAGTACGCTATGTACCATCAATGTCTTGCATTCATCTTTTTCAATTGTTGATAAAAGAAATGTGATATCGCTAATTTGAAAGTCAAAATTAGTTTAAAAAAAACGAAAGTTTTCCGGAAATGTCTTTTTACATCATTTCAATTTCATAATTGATTTTATTTTAAAAGCATTAATATACATTAACTTTTGAGTTCCTATCTTTGCTTCAAATGCAAATTTAAGCAACAAAAAACGACACGCCGACGAGAAAAAAAAGGCAGACGAAAAAGGCAAACGAGAAACTTCAAAGTAGTATTTTGAATTAGTTTTAGTTCGGTGTGAGAATTATTTCGGAAATTTAAGACGTCCGTCTAATTAGTTTGTTTAAAGCTACCACCGATGGATGTTTGTGTTTAGGTTTCTGGTACAGCCCCGAGTGTGAGTTTGTGCGACACTGCATTGACAAGACACAAGAGGTGGTGGAGGGGAAAGTTAGAGTGATGTTGTACAAAGGGGGATGTCACATCCTAGGCAGAGAGTCCCCCCTCAGTGTGTACAACGAGAGTCTAGTGAGTATGGATGTGAAGGGAGACTACGAACCGAGTGACGCCGACGGATTCATCAAGATCAACGCACTCAGGTAAGAAACTAGTAATAGGGTGGTTTGTAAACCATCGAAAAATTTTGAGCAGTTTTTAATTTTGTATCAGTCAGTTTAGTTTCACTATACCGTATTCTTGGTTTGCTGCGGTTTTTGTATCCGGCTTTTTCGGAGACTATTTAACTGTAAGGGAAATGAAAAGAGCACTCAACTGGAAAAGTACGGCAAATAGACTGCATATAACTTTGTTTTTTTTTTTTGCTTAAAACATGTTAAAACGTTTTTTTTTTTAAATCGAAATGTGTTTTTTTTGCGGCCCTGATTTGAACACAAATTGCGTACTTTCCAAATTGCGTGACTTTTAGATGGCTTATATAATCCGCCCATCATCCGATTGTCTATGTTTAGGCTAGTTTTATCACACTACAATACTTTAATTTCGAAAGCTAGTTCGTTTCACTCCCAGCCCTTCCTTAAAATATCTATTTTCAAATTTGAAGAAAAAAAATATAATTTTAGTGGTGTTTTATTGAAGTTTGCATGTTCAACGCCTGAACTCTTCTCAATGCGTTGTATTTCTGCTGATACTTTGCTTTGAAATGTCACGAATTGAGAGCCACAATAGCATGCAAAAGTACAAAAAAAAACAGAAAAATGCGATATAAACGAAGGCGCTAGCTCAGCCTGAGATTGTTGCAAAGCATTAATCCTCACGTGAAGTATGTTTTGGTTCGAAAGTTATTGACAAATTGCGGATTATGCCGAGCATCTTAATGGGTCAAGGTTGATTAGTTCGGATGCTAGGTAAATAAGACGACAGGACATGGAGATGACATGACAATAAGACGACAAAGGAACGTAAAAACATTTAAAATGAACTGTTCAAGTTTAAGCTGTTTATATTTCTCAGACATACAATTGGAGAATTGTGTGTAGCGTCCTAAAGTCCCATCAAAAGTCGTTGTCGTCTCAACATCTGTCGTCTTAGTTGCCGGACACCATTAGTTTGACCCTGTTTATATGCCCTGAACTAAATTAAAATCAGTTATCGGTGTCCCATAAGTGAGCAGTTGTAGGATCGTACAGAGTTGGGAATAAAAATGACAACAATTTGTTTTAAGTATATGAATTGAATTGTTCGATTTTTTCAACTTTTGAAGATCTGCTATTTTTCCGACATGGTTGAGTTGATTTTTTGAATCAGACCTATTTATGCAATCGAAATACTAGTTTTTCATGAAAATTTTTGTAAAACCGAATGAAGATATTGACTCCTTGAGTTCAAGTGTAGAAAAATATTTTACCTGCAATTATTTTTGGGAAAGTTGGGATTTGAAAATTATTTGTTTGCTTTGAAGGTTTCATCTACGTTGCTGAAAGTAACTAGAAATATTCATGCGTGGTGAATTATCAGCCAGTAAAAATCGTTCCAAATTGAAACAAAGATAACTGGTTACTGAACAAGTTGCAACGAATGTTCCGACCAGTCTTGAAAAAATACAAAAAATGTTTTTTCTAGAACTTAGAATATTCGACCGTCATAATAAAATAGATAAGTTGGAAAACAAATTTAGTAGAAAATGAAAAGAAAAAAATCGCTAAATTTTTTTATGAAAACATTTCGAAATTTTTAAATTTTTGCAGAATTTTTTTGAAAAGAAAACTTTGAAAGTCTTTTCATTCCCAAAATGGCGCAAAAAAATTCCAAAATTAACTTTAATCGAGCAGAGTTAAGTTTTCATGGCTTAAATTAAGCATAATTAAGCTGTTTTAAGCCTGCTCGCTCACCTTATTCGCTCGAAATTAGACCAAAAATCAAAAAATCAGACGGATTTCAAAATTTATTAATGTCGTTCGAATCACGACAGAAAGGGCTTTTATATGATATAGCCCACGACATTTTCCGATGATTTTTTGTCGTACCTGATCTTGCGTGGAAAGCAAAAAAAAAGAAAAAAACTAAAACACCCGATTATAAAGTTTGTTTTCATTTTCAATGGTCGGAACAAAAAGACTTATTGAATCAGGCGGAAAACCTGATTGTTCTAGCTACCATAAAGGTCAATGAAAAAGTTTTTGCTCCGAAAATTGTTAACATTTGCGATAAGCAAGGGTGTTGCAACCGGTTACTAGACTTTTCCCCCTGAGTAACTTTGGTCATATGCTGACTCAAGTTTGTAGTCATCCTCAAATCGGAATTGTTGTCAGTTAGCAGGCAAATTTTGAGCATGTATGCATTTTAAGTACCGTTTTTATTCAAAACTGATTTTTATGTTGATTGTAAATTTAACAATTTCATTGTATCAGTTTTTTAAATTTTTCTCCTTCATTCAGACAAGAAAGTTTGGCTGATTGTGTATCGGTATAGTGGCCTCTTGATGAGCAAACGGGGGCCGCCCTACTTGCATTATTAGCTCAATTAGACTTGAGTTTGTTTTCTCACATTTGCAACTAAAACTCAAACTGATTCGTACCGCATCAAATTTAGTGTTTATTGTTCCGACTATCGAAGAAAGTGAGGAATATATATTCCCCGGGTATTTTTTATTCAGTCCAATTTTAGAAAAGTTGACTTCGTATGGGCATCGATACTGAAATCTTGTGATTGCCAAGGGAGTATGCTTGCACTTGACTAAAACGCTGCTTTGATTCTGGAATAATACTTTGATATTTTATTTCAACATGCGAATTATTTATGCGTGGCAAACTATCCGCACTCATAATTGTTCCAAATTGAATTGAGGCAAATTAGTTGGTCTTATTAGTTCCAGAAACGACTCAAATTCTAACACTTTTATATTATAAATTTGTAGTTTGTCAATATTTCATTTACCAAAAACGATATGAGACCAATTAATGGGCAGTCGGAACATTCAGGGCTTTGTCCTGATACGAGCAGTCTTGTTTTTATTGCGGATGCTAGGATGCGCTCACACAAGTCGCTACGCCACCTTACTTAAAGTATCGTATGGGGGCTCATTTTTTCAAAACATACATTTTTTTTTTCAAAAGCTATCAATTTTTAATTTTCTTAAACAGATCACTTTTTTTGGTCCTTAATAGGCAGTTGGATCAATAAGCGCTAATAAGTAATACTTATCCCTTACAGGACTCAAATTTAAGCATTTATTCTTTGATATTGGCATTCAAAAATATATAGTTTATCCAAGTTTTTCTGCGAAAAACTGTTTGCGAGCAGTTTAAGGGCAGTTGGAACATTCAGGGCTGTGCTCTGATATACGAGCGTTCTCCTTAAAAGGTAATGCCAAATAACTAGCAATGTTTTCCTCAATAACTAGCCAAATTTCTCAATGAATTTGGGCGGCATTAATCAATCCAAAATTGCTTTTTTATTTGACGTGGGAAATCAATTTTTCGACTGATTTAGTTGCTCCAGTTCAGTGATATTGCGTACAAGTAGATATTAACTATCAGTCAAATTGCAGTGTTGTGTTTTAGACTCAGGGAATACTGCAGAATTGCGAGGAAATGTGATAAACTGCAGCAAGTGGGATTGAGGCCAGTGAAGAAGTGAAACACAGACACAAAAGGAGATATATTTAAATAGAGAGATAGAAATAACGAGAACAGAACAGAACATCACGAGGACTCATCTCACACGAAAATTAATGCCAACCACCGGACGATTAAACATCTCGAAACATCTCAACTAATGCAGAACAGACAACATCAGAAAGTAAAAAAGGAAGAATGCAATATTAGTCATGGACGGGAGACAAGAAAGACACCAAGACGAGTTAAAGCTAAATTGAATGCAAGAATCATGCTGAAATCAGAAACTTTTTTTAAGGGATGAAGAAAATCGCAGTTGTATTACCCATAGTCGCAGTGATAATCGTTGTTTAGAACTCCTATGTAAAATGCCCTGCTTCCTAATTATAATGCTAATTATTAATTACTAATCAATACTCAACAGAATATTCTGCGGCGGAGCCGCTCTATTATGTACTTTGTAAATGCCTATAATCATTGTATCCTTTCATTAAGCTGAGCTTAAAACTCGTTTAGATATCAAGTTTTGATGTTTGGTTTTCAGTTTGTTTGATGTTATTGAAGATCTAATTTTTTTGTTTGTTTGACGGACTATTTAGTCATCGAATTTGTTCGTTTTTGCCGAAACGTGCTTTGTATGTGCTATTTACTTGAAGTAGTCGCCTTTATATGGGTAGCTTACTCACCAGCCCCGTGCATAAAGTGTAGTTTGAAGGTTGTATTTTATTTAGATCTCGCTCGCCAATCAATCCAGGTGATGTATGTCTGTAATCTTCTGATTTTGTTGGATCTTGTATTCTTAGCCCTCGAATATATCTGCATTCCTTTCCGTTTTTCCAGACTCACGAAGCCAAGAATGAAAAAGAGACACGGATGCGGAACAATAAGCAGAATGGTCTAAGAGCAGAATGGGTCCAAGAGCAGAAAAATGTTAACATTTACTGATTAAGAGTAATTAAAGTAGCGAAGACTATTATATAGGTCTTGCATATAAGAGTCTTCACTACGTTAATTACTCCTAATCAGTAAATGTTAACATTTTTATATAGGTCTTTTTCAGGAAAAAGTTAAAACTTGTTCGCGCTCAATTTTGATGTTTCTCGGTTTCTTTTCAAGCTCAGTGCATTTTTATTGTTAAAAGGAGGTTAAACTCCACTATCGAACAGCAAAATGGTTAAGGTCACAAAAAAACGTGGTCGACTTCTAATTTCGAATATGGAAATTAATTGTCAGATTTCCCAGCGAAATAAAAGTTTTACCTATTGATCCAGTTTTCTCAAATTGTTCCATAAATTAAAGGACTTTAAGGCCATCTGTGTTTTTTCTTCGAATTCAAGATTTCTGAAACAACAAGTCGGAAAAATTTTAAAATGAGCATAAAAGTCTTTACTACAGATGTGTATTCATACATATTGATGCATTTATGAATGCACTTAGATATATTTGCACTTTTGCAATTTTTGAGTTCAATTGAAATTCATCTGCTGAAAGTGACTTAAATAGCACTCTCTACCAACGAAAGTTTAAATAGAGCGAAAAAACGTGAACGATTTCTAGTCTCAAAAGAGGAATTAATTTTTTTAATTTCAAGCTAACTAAAAACTTTATCTGTTGATCCTGTTTTCATCAAGTTGGGTTAATGTTATCAAAAAAGTGCCAATCATAAATCGTTTTAGAAATTCGAAGAGTTTTTTCTTAGAAAATCGAAAGTTGAGATAAATTCAACAAAGTCAGTGGTTTTTTAATGTTTACTTGCGTTCATTACTCTTTTCCAATTTTTGATTGGCTGTGTTAAATACGTCCGAACTGATAAAAAAACAACTATCAGAATTGACAATAATACCGAGAAATAGACAAAAATATTCATGAATTGAATAATTTCTAGTATTTTTTTATTGAATTTCAAAAAAACCTCAATTAAATTACTCAAAATATGCATAAAATTTAAATTTCTCTCTCGTAATACTGACTACTACTATACTTGATTTACTGATCAGCTTACAAGAAATGCTGCCCAAGAGTAAAAAAAACGGAGAAACATGAACCTTCCCTTAGACTATTCTGCCTATTGACTGCCCACCAAGAGACAAATAAAACTGAAACATAACTGCTGGTTTTAGGGCAAATCGTGAATTTTCTGAAAATCGTTTCAAGTTTCTGATAAACAAAGTTTAATCTCCAGGCAGGAAATTCCAGTTAGAACGCGATATACTTTGCTTAGTAAAGAATAATTTCAATTAAATTACCTTGCCTCAATTCAATATCAACGATGAAGTGTAAAAATTTGAGTTGTACCAAATTATTACGATCGACTAGTAAGCCTCAATTCAATTTTGGATTAATGACGTTGAGAGGGATATTTCGCCACGCATAATCTAGTGCAGAGCATAGCCAAATTGGCAATGTTCAAACTCCTAAAATTTTGCAATACTAATTGGATGCAAAATATTTTTTAAGTTTGGTATCAGAGAGTCGTTATCTTCAATGAGTCATAGAAATGTTTCAAAAACTATTATTTTGATGGACGAAACTTGACTGAATGTAATCTGACAAAAAAGTATAAATATTCCGTTTTCTTTGAAAGTCGGACCAAAAAATAAGAAACTTGAAGTCTTCATCAGTTTACAAAAAAAGGTGTGTTTTTTTTCAATTTTAAACGCAATTAACCTAAATTTTTCCACTTTCATCAAAAATACAGTCAATAACTTTGCTTTAGAAAGTTGTGTTATATTGAAAGCCAGTTTTTCCAAAAAATGCTTCGTTTTCTAATTCGTTTATTTTTTTTTGAGTGACTGTAACCCACTTCTTTTTAGAAATGGTACCATCAGTTTCAATTTTGAGCTCAAGCTTCAAAAAGTTATTATGGTTTACAGTCAGTAAGTTGCCTTCAAAAACTCTATAAAATTAAAGCATGTGTTTTCAAACATTGATGCATTTTTTCATTCGTAAATTTTCCTGTTGAAATACTAATCAACTCCTTCAAAATTGTAACCCATTAGTTTCAAATTTGAGTTTAAGCTTCAGAATATTTCGATGATATAAAAAACACTGCCAGTAGTTTGCCTTCAAAAAATGTTTTAAATTAAAACAAGTGTTTCTAAACCTTGATGCATTTTCTTATTCGTTAGTTTTCCTGTTTAGTTACTACCCTGCTCCTTCTTCGAAATTGTAACGCATTAGTTTCAATTTTTAGCTCAAGCTTCAGAATGTTTCGGATGATATAAAAAACATAGTCAGTAGTTTTGCTTCAAAAATCGTTTCATATTAAAAACAACTGTGTTTGGAAAATTTGTTCGTTTTTTTTTGTTGGATGACTGTAATGTTTTACCTATAATTAAAACAATTAGATTGTAATAAATTGGAGCAAACCCTTCGGCGGACTCAATCATTGTGTTTCAAGATGTCTTGTCTTTCTAGAAAATCTTTTGTTTTCACATACGAAAAAAAATTATCTCATTGCGATTCCAAACTACAACGAAATGTTTTTGATGGTTTTTTGGCGGAGCCTAGGAAATGTTTCTAATTCTTGAAGCTCATTTTTAAATGTTTTTATTTCCAATTTTGTTTCATAATCACATTATTTGATAATAAACGCATAAATTTTTGAAAAACATTTCGTCCTCGTGATATGCAGTTTTAGACAAGTAACCAATTATAGACATTGCTCAGCAATCACCTTGTGGCTGACGAAGATGAAATGAGAAGTGCGACCGTCTCTTCTGGTCCGTCACATTTTTTAGTCATTTGTGTGCAATGTTTCTAGTTCTATTATTTTTAAAAACTGTCTTTGTTCCGATAACTTCGCGAAGTGGTAAGAAATATGGCGTCGGATGTTTTGTTATTGTAACACATTGTCTACCTCAAAAAAATCATAGGTATTTATAACTCAGGTTCATTTGCAAGTACTGTTGGCTGTGATTGAGAGACCAGGCACAAACTTCAAAACTGTTTTAAAACAAATTTCGAAACTTGTCTGTGTCAGAAAAATTAATCGGAGTAGTTCGGTTTCGAGACAAAATTAGATAGATATTGATTAGAGGCTGACCTTCAATCCGATCATTTCAGATTGATGTAGGTCTTTGAACTTCTGATTTTTTTGATCTTGTATCCTTAGCTTTTGAATACATCTGCATTCTCCGTTTTACGCAGGCTCACGAAGCTGAGAGCAAATGAGAGCGAGTAGCATGACAAACAAAATTGAAACAATACTGTTTGTTTTTGAGGCAAAACCTTAAATGTTCGAAACGCTTTTTAAAGTGTCTGACCCTAAGTAATCAATTTTAAATTTTAAAAAATTGAAATTTTGTAGTACGTTTTTTTTCTGAAGCAATGCCAGGTACAAAGAAAAAGAAAGAACGAAAGAAAAAAAGGAAACTATTGTCAAAAAGCTCTGGAATTTTAAACAATATGCACAATTAAATATGCTTCACGTCTCAAGTTACAAAATGGTAGCAAGTTAAATATCTTGTGAATTTTGAGCTCTAGTTTTTTTTAAATTAAGTTTCCGAGGGCACAAAAATAGACTGTCAACAGTTTTGTTTATATGACCTGAAAATGTTTAATATTTCAAACCTATTTGTTCCAAAAAAACGCTTTTTGTATTTTAATTTGTTTCCTATCCTGTCGAATGACTGTAAGCCATTTATGAATTGTTTTGATTAGAGCAATTGAGTATGTAATAAATAAGAGCAACCTTCAGGGTGGAACTAAGGTGTATACGTTTGAAGATGTCTGGCATTTCTCATACAGAAAATATATCAACACTGCGACAGTCTAAAACAACTAAGCCTCACTGGATGTTTGAACCAAGACTCATGGTTTTTTTTAAAACCTTGTAGCTCAATTTTCAACTGTTTAAACTATTGAATGTGAGTAAACAAAATTCTGTGTTTGTAAAAAATCGCTTCTCGGGCTTTTAACGGTAGTTTTAGCCAAGTAATCAATTAGGTATTTTGCTAAGCTTTCAGGTTCTGGCTGACAAAGTTGAAAGGAGGAGGTCAACCTTTTGCTATGTGGTTCCTCCCCTTTTTTGGTTATTTTGATCCCACCATTGCAAATGGGGAGGAACTATGTATTGGGGTGTATTTCATTTTCCGTTTTTCATGCAAAATCAGGCACCACAAACAGTTATCGGACTGGGTTGAGTGATATATCATATTAAAACCCTTTAAGTCGTGATTCAAACAACTTTCATAAATTGCCAAAAAATTCTCAGAGTCGATTAAAACCGGTCTGAAATTTTTGATATTTTGTCTTACTCCGAGCGGGTAACGCGATCGAGTAACGTTCGTCAAGTTTTTCGATTATTTTTGTTATAGTCAGAAAATAGTCAGAAACTTTGTATTGGGCTGTGTTTCATATTTATTGTTTTCCACGCAAAATTGGCTACCAAAAAAAAACATTTCAGACTGGGCTGAGTGATTTATCATTCTAAAGCCTTTTTTAATCGTGATTCGAAACACTTTAAAGAATTTTCAAAAGAGGTTCATTTGTCTAATTTTTCATAGTGTCTAATTTTTAGGACTTTCAAGCTCTCAAAACTTAATTTTATTTTGAAGAAAAATAATTATCGATGTTTCATTTAGCGCTTTATTGGTAATAAAGTTTTTGTACCCAAAAAATAAAAAAAAAATTTCTTTTTTTTTGTGTGGTATTCTTTTCTTGAAAAAAAAAATGAAGTTATCTGTCTAATTCACTGATTTTTTTATCGATCTTGAATCAAACCACGCACTAAAAACGACACCAATTTGAAGAAATCATAAGAAAAAAAAACGTTTTTTCCTATTTTTTCTAAAGAAAACGATAGGAACATTCTGTCCTACTAGCACAGCAACCGATTTTTCTTGTTTTTAAATCTCTTTGATTATCTCGTCTTTGTTTCAAACTTTTTTGTTCTGATAACTTCAAAAAAAGGTAAGCAACAATGGCGCTGGATGTGTTTTCATTCTGACGCTTTATATCTCTCAAAAAAAAGCTCGTAGCGACTACAGTGCGTACTCATTGTTGTACGTGACTCAGAAACTAAAAATAAGGCTCGGAAAATTTAAGTTTTGAGATTACAATAAAAGTTTGTTAAAAACTGATCTTCAATCTTTAATCTACCTCAATTCTTATTTTGTTGTAGCTATTATTTGCTCTCATCTCGGAATTTTTTACCAAAATTTTTAGAATAACCGAAAAATTTGAGAAAAAAAGTCATGAAAAAGGGGAAATAAAGTTTTTCCCAAAAATTTATTCAATACTTTAGTTGTTTTCTTTGAAACTTCAGTGTTGTCAAAATTTTCGAGGTCTCTTGCACATCCCTATTGTTAGAAGATGTCAACGGCTCTTAGAAGATGCAATCGAATTTACTTGTTTTAGAAATGGCTTTTTTAAAACTATTTATCTAAACAGGTTAAATAAATATGTTATATGACATTAATCCGTACGCATCACATCAAGTCCATACGCATCATATGTCAATTTAATCATATTATAATATAATTCAGTATCAACTACGACCAACTTAGTCTGAAAAACAATTTGGTGATGCTGAAAACTTTATAGATTTTTCTTTTGGTAATAATCTAAAACTATTTCAACGATTCATTTTTATTAGGACGTCAGGCTTTGGAAGATGGAATCTTAGAGTCGTTCAATAATTTTTGATTTTCATTTTTTTTTCAAAAAATAACGGTTGAATAATTCAAATTTTTTTATACGAAACTTTCTGCAACAGTAAGTAGTAAAAATTCCTCTATAAATACCTGCTAGGTTAATTTTTTGATACCTGCGGTCTTTTTCAACAATTATGCCGTTTTTCTCTACCAGGGTCAAAACTGATCCCCAATTTGGCCCACAATCGTAATTCGAAATTTCGTGGAGAAAATGTTGTGAAAATGGTATAAACAATTCAAAAATTTATATTTATGGTAAGGGCTGAATGAGCCCAAATTTCACCTTGACTAGTTTGCACCTTTTGCTGTTCAATTTATATATAATTTATATTACAATTGTTTTTTAATGCAACTAAATTATAAAATCAAGAGGGCTTTTTTTAATTTGGGATTGAAAATGTTGCGTGAAAAACAGTGTAAGTTTGAAAATTAGCAAAAGTTTTAACTACACTTGAAAAAATTGAATCGTACTATTCGTCTCGAATCTCAATTAAAAAACAAAAAGAAGGAATACTTGGATGAATTTTTCTTGAGCCAAATGTCCACTTCCTCAACTTTCGAAAAATTTGACAATGAAAGCTGAAATTTTTTGATTATTTGAGTTTGATATTAGCAGGTTATTTCAAGTCTGAAAAATTTAATGTAACTTACGGAAGTTTGAAAGTTGCCAATTAGGACAATTGTTTGATATTTAGTTTGCGCAAAAAATCCCTTTTCACTTAACGGTTAGCTGTGGCGGCAAATTAATCCGGCCATAAAATAACTCCAAACTGATTTTATAAAACTATTTGGTTCAGGTATTGCGTTAATAGATGCCAAATCTCATATTTACTACTTAAAAAAGCGTTCAGGGGGTTTCAAAAAAATGAAAACATTTTTGAAACTATTTTTTTTTCTAAATTTTTTGGTTTTTCCATACTGAATTTTATAGAAAGTTTAAAAAAATGCAACAAGAACAAGCTGAGTTAAAAACAAAACCTAATTAGTAATTTTTCTACAAGAAATAATTTATTTCAGTTACTTTTTGGTCAGCTCCTGTAAATATGCTCTTGTGTATTCAATTTGACTAATTGTCGACAAATCTTGACTCTGCAAACTTCTATCCGCAACGTGTTGTCTCTTTTTAGCATGGCATTCAACTTGACCTTGACCTGAAATTTGGGTCAAAGCGCGGGTCAAATTCGATGTAATTAGCGATAAATCGCTCGTTCCAATTGAGTTTGAAAGTTTTCGTTCCGCATTTTTTGAGCCCAACATATTGTTAAATTTAATTTTAACGATTGAAGGGATTTTCGCATTTTGCCTATTTTGACCTTGATTTGTAGTCACTAGCCAAGTGCTGATGTTTTCACATGTAGCTAACGATTGATGTGACGAAATATTTTTGACCGACTCTTTTTCCCTGTCTTTCAGTTTTTGCCTCTGTTCTATTGTACTACTGAGTAAATGTTCCTTTTTTGGTACTGAGAAAAACGGACTATCTGCTTCGATTTGTGGTAACAAAGACGCATAACTTTCGTGTTGAATTAATCTATCATATTCTCGGTCATCTAAATTTTTCAATTTTTGCTCTAAATTGGTCAGCAAAACCGCTTTTTGTCTCTCAATTTCGCGTCGGTTTCGACTCGTTTTTCGATCGAGGTAAAATGTGTTGGAGCGATTTTTCTGATGAGCTGATGATTTGGTTAAAATTGGAAGCTCAATTTCGGGTTTGGTGTTTGAGCGTTTAGCACCGAATGGTTCATTTTTCCGAGTAGAGTTTTCGCTTGGTTTTGTATGAGGTCCATAAACTGTTTTCTCGTGGAAGGCACCATGGCTATAACAATAAAACATTAAAACATTTATTTTAAAAAACTGCTAAAATTTATAACTTTATAAATTATAATTTTAATTCTAAAATTTATCATTTTATATTAAAAAAAATGGCAGATATATTGGAAAAAACCGATGAAATTGATATTTTTTTTAGTAAAAATAAAGCAGATATATTAAAAAAAAAAAGCTGAAATTTATAACTTTTATATTAAAAATAAAGCAGATATATTAGAAAATGCTAAAATTGATCACTTTAACATTAAAAATAAAGCAGATATATTAAAAAAACAGCTGAAATTGATTAGGAAAAATCAACCGTATTGAAACATTTTGTCGGAAATGTTTGAAACACTGCAACAAATTTATAAATTCTAAGTGCTTTTTTATTTTTTCCTTTCTGTGGTTTATCATGTTTATAATTATGAACCAGAAGACAACTTAGATTTCCAATAGGGCGAGAATTAGAGCCTGTATCTGTTTGTTTTAATATGGCTAGTTGAATACTTTGCAATTCTGAAAAAAAGAGAGAATCAGTTATTTTTTGTTGATAAATGGCTATTCTTTTTTCTTGTTCAGATTCAAAAAGTATTCAGCTAGCCATCATAATCAAAAACAGTTTAAAACGGAAGTTTTTTTGAGGATCAGTTGATCTGTTTTCAACAATTTTAGTTTTTAAATTTTTCATGCTTTTTATTTTTATAGTTCTTATTTTTAATACAGTTCTCACCTGAGGATTCAGCTAATTAGCATTTATCAGCATATCACTAATTAAAAACAAGCAGGTAAAAATTAAACAATTTAAGCTTCCAGCGTGAACTAAAAAAAAGACACGGTTGAAATAAAAAACATGAAAAAAAATAAAAAAACTTAACAACTGAGCCTAAAAATTGTCTGTCGCAAAATTATTTGTCTGTAGTTTAGTTTTTCACTGGAAAATATAACTTATAAAACATAGATGAAGCTGCACGTCGTCAAAAAAGCAAAAAAAAAATCAGCAAACACTTTTAACAATTTTAAAAAAAAGAAAGGGGGCAAGTAAGAACAATTGATAATCTTTTTTTAAAAAAAAAAATCTTTCTACGAGAATTGAAATTCAATCTTCGGATCTAAAAATTTTCAAGCAGGTTACACTACACAATTGTGCAACAGAAGCTTACAGTAGCAGAAAAATAGTCAATTATAAAAAGGAGAACACATGCTACTAAACTGCCGTTACTGCACAAAAAAAATTCCACCAAAATGACTATTTTATTAGGATTAGTTGTATAAAAATTATTCTTCGTAAAATAACAAAATGATTGCAAACTCGCGTGTGTTATAATGTTTGACAAGTCTAGAAGAAACGAAAATGAAAGATACTCACAAGGTACTCAGCTTCAAATTACTTTTTTTTGGCATAAAAAAAATTAACAAAAAATTATCTGTCGCCCAGAATTCAAAGAACATCCGAAATGATTTCCTCATGCGTGTTTTTTTTACATTTCAGAACGACGCTTTTCATCAACTTTGACAAAAACAGCTGAAAAAGCAACGGATATGAGAGATAATAACAGGCTTAACCAGCACCTTAAATAACGAGAAAAACTGAAAAATCTTAAAATTTGCAGAAAATTTATAAAGACTAAATTGTCGATCAAGCTATTTTTTTATGTATTCCGATGGGAATATTTTGCGGAATAACCCGATGGGAATGAAATTGCTATTTTTTTGTCATTATTAAATCAGGGAAGATAGCTTCGTTAATATGTTTTTTTTTCTGAAAAACTACAAACACTGGGGTTTTCTTTTTCAACCAAAGGAAAAAGCGAAGATTTTTAAAACATTCTGAAAAGCAATGTTGTTTTTTGACATATGAAGAAGCAGAATAATTAAAAGGATGAAGAAGCCGAGTATTTAAAACAATTTGCTGAGCCAAAAACGGAAGTTTTCGTTTTCGGCTCCTTTTGGCATTTCAGTCGAACCCAGAGAGGTGTTCTGGATGCTGAAAAGTCGTCGTAAACAGCACCAGAAGTTTGAAATCCTGGACACTAAACTGTTCAAGATAAATTTATTGATCATGGCTGAAAAATTTTTTTTCAGCAAAATTTCTCAGCTAAAAAATAAAAGCAACATCTAATCTTAGTAGTTTATAATATTTATAATATAAATAGGTTTACACAATTTTATTTAGATTTTTAAGAAGTTCTAATGCTGTTGAATTTGGTTATTCATAAAATTGGTGCCAAAGTCTTTTTGATCTCAAAGTAATATCGGACATTTTAAGGCAGAAAAATTGGTAAACAAGTCAACAGAATTGAAGGGGACAACCAGTAAGCTGAAACTCAGCCAAAAACTTTTGTTAAAAAACAAAAATGAAAAAAATTTCATGTAACACTGACATGGGATCTACAATAGCTATATAAGTAGTGCATGCAAAGTAGATTACATAATTCGGAAATTGAAATTACAGAATTTAAGTCGACAACCACGAAGCCAAAAAACCATCAGTGGAAAATTAGTACCGAAACTCTAAAATTTTCCATGCATGGTTTGAATTTTCGATATAGCATGAGTAGTAACTAGTACCCGGTAGCTAAATTGATTTTTCATGAAATTGAGCTAATTAGCAGCATAGCAGCATCATAATTGATTCAACTGATTTTGTGAAATTAGTTGTTCACGTGAAAAAAATTGCAATCGCAATGATTAATCAGACAAACGAATCATGCCAAAAAACTATTAAAGTTTTGAGTTCTTTTTTTTTTGTAGTGAGAGAAATTTGTTTAAGAATGTAGACCTTGCACTCAGCTAACTATGTTTTTGAGAGTTTTATGGCACCTAGACCTTTTCTCTGACGAGCTCGCTTGAAATACCAAACAGCGCTTCAAATTCAAATTTGATTTGCCAGTTTTTTTTCTAAAAACTCAATCTATCATGTGTCGAAGTCTCTATCTTGAACTTTAAATAAAAGTAAGAAAATATCAAAACCCTAAAAACATTTTTTTGGTTTCATTATTTAAAAAGTTTAAAAAAATTCTTCGTCCGGTGACCGTGAAAAGATGCTCATAAGTTTTTTTAAGTGAGACATTCCCGTTGAGCTGCAATCTGAAAAAAAAATATTGATTTCGCAGACAGCAAGCTGACACATTAACACAACGATCAGCAGACAGAGCAAAAAAAAACGACATTAAAAAAGAGATTGTTATTTGAAACCTTTTTACATGGTTGATATTCGTGTTTTTTATTTACTATTATAATATTGCATTATTTTTGTATAAAACTTCCGTGACCTATAGTTTTTTTTCTGTGACCTATGCTTAGATTTTGATTTCATTTACAAAAAAACATTGAATTTTCCCTAACTTTGTTTGAATGAATTTTTAGATGTAATGCTCTCAAACAGTTATACAACAAGTTTTAGGTTTTAATAACTGGTGCAAAAAATATCAATCCTTTTTTATTTAATGTACATTTTTTAAAAAAACTGCTTAAAACATTTTATGGAATTCAGTATACATTTTCATTGAATTTGGACTGATAAAAGTAAAGTCATAGATAATGCACGTTTTTTTTGAGCATTTGGACTTTGTTATTAACAGTATAACTTAAAAATTGCTTGCAAAAACAATCATTTGATGCTGAATGGATTTCAAAGAATTGACTTTATGATATTATCAATTTTTTATAATAAAGCTCAAGTCTTTTTTTATACGACTACTCCAAACTTGAAATCAACTGCAGCTACAAGTGGTTTTGTAACTACGGCTCTTTTCATTTTGTTTTATCTAACTACTGAAAACCAAAGCAAATCAAACCAAACCAGGACACAAAAACAAAAAAAAAATAAACGGAAGATTTGGTTGCAATTAAGAAATGAATGCGATTAAGAATTGCGATTAAGAAATGCGATTAAGAAATGAATGACTCTGAATAAAATCAGAGGGAAATAATCCAAAATTGAAACAAAACCTTGAAAAATACCAAAAAAACCAAAAAAAATCTAATTACTTCATAAGAACCGAACCCGGGGGCGTTGTCGTCTCAATTATAATTATTGATGTTACAATAAACTAGAGGAAAGCTGGACTTTCAAAAAATTTGAGCATAAGTAAATAAGCCGACAAAAAAAAACAAAAGGAGGATAGTCCAAAAAAGCAAAAAAAGAGGTCTCGACCGGATTCCTGCCAAGGTTTTTGCTGTCTCAAGAAGCTACACCAGATGATTCCTTAAACTTATAAAAC
Organism: Symsagittifera roscoffensis; assembly: GCF_963678635.1. Taxonomy (NCBI): domain Eukaryota; kingdom Metazoa; phylum Xenacoelomorpha; order Acoela; family Convolutidae; genus Symsagittifera; species Symsagittifera roscoffensis. The sequence continues at coordinate 3,888,299 of NC_087063.1, read as the reverse complement.
TATTTTGGCAGACAAAATAGTCAAGTGAAAATTGCCAAACAAAATTTAGCAGAAATAATACAGAAAAATTGTTGAATTAGGACAGTACGCAGTGCTATCAACTTGAATGGATTAAAAATTCAAATGCTCAAAAAAACAAGTCACTAAATTGCTTTGAAATAAGTGAACCCACTCTCAGAACAAAAAAACCAAGCCTTGAAAAAGAATAAAAATAATGAAAAAAATTCGGACAAAAAATCGCTTTACAATTTTATATTTTCAAACTGAAAGTTTTAGCATTTAGAGAAACAAAAAATCTTTTAAAAAATGAGTTTCTCAAGTTGAATTGAAGAAAACTTTTGAATTGAATAGAATTTCAATGAACAACACACGGCAGACAAATATTGGGACAAAATCAATTAAACCTGCAAAAACATCAATTTTTATCTGATTTTTTTTTCATCTGTAGTCACAGTAACTCATTAACTCTAAACACAGTAGCTCTAGATCAAAAAATAAAACTGTTAAAACTGTAACTTGTGTGAAACTTGAGATCTTTTAAAAACGAGATCTTCTGAACAAAGTTGTTTAGGGGAAAAAGTCTAGTACTCGATTGCAATACTCATAATTTCAATTGCAATGGCTCATAATTTTTTTCTTTTTTAATCAATTGATAAGGTGGCCGTGTCGTTGTATGCTACTTGCAAAGCAACCGAGTCTTTTAATCGTTTAAGTTTCGCTTTAAAAACAATATTGGAGCACTTTTTGGATGCCCACAAGAATATTGAATTTATTTGGTTATTCAGTTTCTATGTTGCGCCAAATATGGTTTTTTGTTAATCATACGTCGCGCCATATATGTTTCCATGGTACCCATAGGTCGCGCCATGCATGATACCATAGTAACCATACGTCGCGCCATGCATGATACCATAGTAACCATACATTGCAAGCATCCATGGTGACATAAATTATCAACAGCCCTGGTAAAAGTATCACTATTGTCTAATTTGAAGTCCCCATGATAATAAAAATGTGCAACCATACGTCGCGTCATGCATGGAAAGTGTGTTATTTTAACATAAAAATACGTCGGCAATTTTTCATGGCTTCCATGGAACCATGCATGGTGCGAAGTATGGTTGCACATTTTGGTCAAGCCGGGAAATGTGACAAACTAGGCAAGACAGCGAATTATCCACACAATACTACTAATATTGGATAAGTTGGAATGTTTTTAAATGATTTTAAAAAAACACACCATAAGCAGTAGAAGACTACTTAAAACACTTTTTTATTCGAATTTTCGCTTATGACAAAGAAAATTCCGATATATTGGAATTGAATATATTTTTTTGAAATATGCTTTTTCCATAAATAATGGCCCCCGTCCCAAAAAGTTGAGCTTTGACAGTAATTTTAACCTCGGCACCATCTCCAGAAATATTTGGTTGTAAGTCATTTCTTTCGGCACGTCACGATCATGCGGAACTTCATCCAAATGTTCCGGAACTTTTTCCAGCACCTGGAACGTGTGTGACCTGGTGATATAAAAACTCGGATCTTGAGAAAATGTTGCATTCTGATTGGCCGAATCAAATCCATGCGCGTAAGTGTTACTTCTTGATTTGAGACAATTTTCGATACTTGCTTTGTAATTTTGGAACAAAAAACTGGGTGTTGTCGAGTTTTGAGAATGGCTATAAGAAAATGTCGGATTTTTTGGACTTGTGTTTGTGTCACGTGATCGACTTCTGCAAAACTTCCCACTCTCGTTGAAATAAAATTGCTTATTTAAAAAAGACTGTTTGATAAACGAAAACTCTTCATAAGAGCATAAATTTCCGAGGCAATTAAAAGCTTCAGACGATGTTTTGAAACTGATGTCGAGAAGCTTACGTGATGCAAGGCGCTCCTTCGAAAGCTCGCCATGATCCGGAAATAAAACGTCCTCATTGATAAATTGCAGAGGAATTTTAATAACTTCATCATCTAAATCGAAGTCTGCATCAATCATTTTGCAAGCGTCCGATAGTAATTATAATTATGTTTTTATCGACCTAATAATTTTTTGCTTAGTCGTCAAATTAACATTAATCTGCTTAAGAAGTTTTTCTGCACTAGCATCAAAAAATCAAAGTTTCGAGAAAAAAAATTGGAGAGTTGAGACACTAATATAGGAAAAAATTTTAAAATCGGGACTAAAGCAGCATTAGCGTTTGAACAATAGATGCAAAAGAAGATTTTATTGATTGTTAAACCTGAAATTATGTTTACAGTGCGTTGTCAGCAAAAAGAGATGTGATAAATCTAATTTGACTTGTCATAAAAAATGGCCAGCTCGGCTGCTCCGTTAGTCAGTACAAGCTTGGTTGTAATACTGGCATCAGTCTTTGTACACTCTTGTAGTGGCGTTCGGACCAGGTGGCTTTTTGTCCTTTAATCTTTTTTATAATTCCAATTTTCCATAATCTGTAATAATAAATCAAAACACACGGAGTAAACAAGTCACTAAATAGCTCACTTCTGTTCTAACAAAATTATGGAATAAAATTTGAACTGAGTTAGTGATGAACAATGATGAAACGGTCATCACGGTTCGTTTTAATTGGTTTTCAAGATGTAGCATTATAATCAGTATTCTGGATCTTAAAGAAAGTTTCTGCGAAGTGAAAAGCAAAATAGATGTGCTATTTGCTAGAGTTGGTTTATAGTTTGAGCCGGTTTTCCTCTTCCTAATGAGTTATGGTCGATGGGTATAACTCATAGAGTAATTTCGGATAGGGTACACCGTCTGCTCGTCACGCTATCTTATTTTCGGCCGGATAGATTCGTGCAACTTCTTAGTCTAATACCGATCCTAATCTTACTCTTATACTATCTAGTCTCAGGTTGTTTAACTAGTCTCTGCTAGGCTCAATAGATCTAGGGTATACTGGTTTATTGCGGCTGCTGAAGTACTCGGGAGAGTTCAACTAATTTCTAAGTTAAATTCAAATCTCTCTGGTGCTGAAATTACAAGTAATTTCAGCACTTACAAATAAGTGGATTGTTAGTTAGATGGATCATGATTGGTTAATATTAAATACTTTACATTGGTAAAATATCTAATTTATCCAATCATAAAATGTAGTTTAGATCAGGTTCCACCCATCCGGGTTTTACAGAGTTTTTTAGAATAGTTTTTCTGCAATTCGAAAGATGGATGATGGACGTTGGTATTTGGCGAACATCTTATTTCTTCTGGGTTTTCTTATTAGAGAAGTCCCAGATTCAATCATTGTGTCTTCTCAAGACAACGACTGGGTTTTCGCAACAAACTCAAATCTGATTTCAGAATGGTTGGCTATGTCAGGTTTTTCTGTTTCATTGGTGAGAACTTCTTTGTGTTTGACCTTGTCTGGGAATGGCGTGGAGATTGTGCGTGGAGGGGATGCCTGGTTACTCGGATCTGTACGTATACTTGAACATCGAGGTGGTCATTGGTCTAGTTCAATGAAGTCCTTTTCTGCGAAGTCAAGTCGTACTCTAAATCCTTTGAGTTGTGATTGTGGGCGGCATATTGATTGTAGTTGGCCATTCTTTCTCGAGTGTAGTAGGGTCGTTTTGTCTTTGGATGTTCGTCCTTGGTGTTGTATTCTGATCTATGTATTGCATAATGTAATTTACATTTTATAAAACTTTTATTAGTTTAATATTTTTTAATTATGATTTTAGTTAGTTGTTTTCACAAAAGCTTTTTGTTTTAGTTCAGTTATTTTGAAGAGTTACTCACCCTTGAGTAGCTCTTATTAAAAATAGGAGTGTGGTCACAAAGCGTGGATGTAGCACGGTGGGTTAGGCCGGCTATAGAGCATGCTCAGGACGTCCTTCCTGGTGGGTTAGGCCAGGAGTGGGAGTATGATTGCATGCGGTTTTTGTGAGAGGTCCTGTTATGTGACAACGTTTTATGTTGGGTTTGTTGTGGTTTTTCTTATGTTTTGTTGGTTGTGTCCTTTTTTCAAAAATCAAATTGTTTGTGGTATGGGTTTGTCTTTCGACTTTTTTGTGTTTTATTATTTCTTTCTTAGACTTTATAATAGTCTTCAAAAGAATAAATTATCCAGTTTTAAACTGGGTTAATCCGGTTTGGGTACCGTTGGTTTCCTTTTCTTAGTCATGCTGTTATGCTATGTGTTGTGGTGTTTAGTAAGCTGCATTGGTTAGTTTTGTTTAGTATATAATTCCTTTCCAACCGGGTTAAAGGAAAGTTTGAAACGTGTTATCTTGTGTTAGAGTTATCGAGTGTGAAAGCTTGAAACTGAAATTCATTACTTTAAACAATTCTTCGTGGGCGAGCTGTGCGAGTTTGGATAGAATTTTTATGCGAGTGAATGAAAATATCAAAAGGTTAGTACTGCTTTTGCTTCTTATGATTTTACTACATAGAATTTTAATTTTACTGCTAGTTGTTGGGGGAAATTAAGTTACAAATTTTCATCATTATTAGATTTACTGCTGGTGGGGGAAAAATTTATAAATTAATTTACTGCATTGGTATTATATTTATTTAATTGTTGGTGCAAAAATTTAATAGGGTCTTAAACAGTTTTGAAGAAGTTTGCTATTTTTTATTTTTCTTTTGTGAATTTTTCAGATGATCTAGGATGAAGGCTAAAATTCTAAAGAAAACATGGATAAAGAATGGTGAGTTTCTAATGTTTGAATTAATTAGTAATATGTATAATTCATACTTACCTGTTAGTCGTCGGGGAAGAAACCGTGGGGGAAAATGTCGTGGATGAGATCTGAAGTTGTTAGTAGTTTGGCTAATATGCGGATGATATTTTTAGTTTGAAGCAGTGGCCAAAGCAATTGAAGTGCCTTAATGGTGGTTAGTTCTTCAGTGCCAACTGCAAATTCATAAGGTGTGTGTTGGATTAGATTATATAATTTGTGGTTGAATTTAGTGTTATGGATGAATTCTAAAATGGGGATTTCTATAGGTTGTACAAACTCGTGTGGGATGAGGAAGGGTCGGGATTCTTCTGCGTTGAAGGTCTTGGTGATGGGACAAAAGATATACATTTGGGTTATGGGATCATAATTTCGAAGAATACCATGAAGGTTAGTATCTTTAATGCAATATGTGAAGTTAAGAAAGAATGGTGAGGTGTATTTGGAATTGATGAATTGAAAACGATGGTGTGGTTGTCTGGAGGGAGTGTGTAGGTCAAAGTGATTTTGGATGAAACGATAATAAGTATATGTGTGTGTTTGTTTAGTGCGCAACATAATATCGTGTGAGCAGTGCAAATCTCTTTCATGTGGTGCAAGGAAACGAAAGGTTAGTGAAAATATTTGGAAGCGTTCTTTAAAAGTTTCGTAGGCTTGCGTGTCTGTTAGTGCTTCTGAGATAATGTGGTCAAACTTGCGATCGAAGATATTTAGTGTAAATACATATGGTGTTTTAATGAAAAATTTCTCGGTGATTTGTGGGTTAGCGAAGCGATCGTCGTCTAAGAATTGATCTTGGTTAGTTCTGATGATGTTATGATCGTAATATTCTAGTGTATATTCATTAGCTCGGGGTGCAGTGTGTGTTTTTAGTGATTTTTTGTATCCAATGTAAGTAAATTGTCTAGGTGTTAGTGGTGTAGTGAGTCGATATAGCATGTCCTTATTTCGTTCTATATCGATATGAGTGTTAGATAAGGGTAAGCAAAGGGGATTTGTAAAATGATAATATGAGGTCCAAGGAAGGGTAGGCATTAAAACGTATTCGTCTACAAAGTTACGTGTCTCGTTAGTGTCATGAGGGGTGTTTAAGGTGTATTGTGGAAATGAGGGTAAGGTGATAGCTAAAAATTCTTTTGTGTTAGTGTGTTGTGGATGGTTGATATATTCACGGGCTGTTCCTGGTTTCGCTGGGAAAGGATGGTTGGGGAACTTCCTTTTAAAAGTGCGGTAAGCTCTATTAGTGCTGAGTGAAGATACAGTAGTTGTGGATGATGGTGCTAATGAATCAGCATAAATTGAAGAGGGTGTAGGGGTAGGAGGGTTGGATGAATCTATTGTGGATGAGATTTGGTTTATGGTTGGGGTGTCAAGGTGATAGGATTGTTGTTGTAGGGTAATGAAATTATCTAGTTCTGGGGAGATTCGGGGGGTGTCTGAAGAATGAGATGATTGGTTTGAGTGAAGTGAGGAGTAGGTTGGAGTGACTTGGGAAGCATAAGAGGGTGTAGAATTGGTTGGGTCAGGGTTATTTGGTAGTATGGGTTGAAAAGGGGGTTGGGAAAAATTTAAGGGATTGGTGTGAAAATTATTTGATGGAGATGGTTCAGAGTCGGCAAATTCATCGGGGGTTTCAATATTCGGGTTATTGAGTTGTGAGATGGAGTATAAAACTGAGATGTGTGAATTAGTATCGGAATTCATGCCGGATGTTACATTACTGGATGGGAAATCGGGTGGCGGAAAAGCAAAAAGTGGTATTATTGGGATTGCAGTGGTGAGGTTGGTTGGGTGGGAATTTGATCGGTGTAGGGATCCAAGTTGTCGGCTCATCGTGGGCTAAAAAAATTATTATTTTGAGACTGAAAAGCGGTGGTATGGGGTTGTTCTATAATTTGTTCATAAGTATTTTCATCTTGTGAGTGGTGTGGCATTATATGTTGGATGGGACTTTGTGATATGGTTGGTCTAAAATTATTATGTGTTATGGCTAAATTTCGAAAATTACGTGGGACTAGGGATAATGGATGGTTATGTGGTAGGGGTGGTAACTGTGGTGCTGTTGGTGTTGTGTCTGCATTGTTATGTTCTTCGTCGTATGTGTTCTGTCTTGTTGCTATTTTTGTGTTATATTCTTTTATTTGTGCGTCTAAAAAAATTTTGTTTATAGATGTAGAAAATATTCCAAAAAATCCTGCAAATAGTATGCGTGCTACACTTGCTTGTCTATTGACTTGTGTGTGTATAGCACATGTGTTATAGATTCCTTTTAAGAGTGAAAAAAGAAATCCAATAAAGTTAAACATTGCGTATAAAATAGTTAGTTTTTCTAAGATGTAGTAGGGCCATCCTAGAAAATCAAGAATTTCATTCTTGAGTGTAACAAAGCTAAAAATATTGATAGGTGATATATCTTGGGGACGGTATTTTTCACCGTTTAGATATATATAGTCTTTAATGTCTTTAAAATATCCGCTATAGTCTTGCGTATAGATGTCTGCAAATCCTGCGGTTTCGGCAAGTTTGCGTAAGTTTTGGTCAATTGATTGTCTTTGTATTGTGTCCATTTGTGTTAATAATTCCTGGAATTGTTGTGTTCTAATGTGATGTTGAATATCTGATTTTGAGTATATTCCTATTGATTGTAAGTCTATATTTGGGTTTCGAGCGATAGCGCGAATGCTTTCTGGTGAAAATTTTTTGAGTGATTGCATTAATGTGGGATATGGGGTGAGAAGGTAATATTTATCTTCATCAGGGTTTAGTTGTACTACGTTGTGGCTATTTTCTGATCCACATGGAACTGCGGTATCCCAGAAATAGGTTCTTCGTGAAAGTGTGTCAACGAAATGTACTTTATTCTTATAAAAGATAGGGATTCTTTTATAACATCGTTTATCTTCAAAAACGTATAGTGGTGATACTTTTTTAGTACAAGTATAAAACCATAAGATGTTTCCTTCATAGTCTAAAAAATTTGATCTATTTCCTGATAGTAAATATCCTGCGTAGGGTATTTTTAATACTGCTAGTGCAAGTGATTGTAATATTTGTGTTCTTTCTAATTCGCATAGTTGGTGTAATGTTTCTAATTCGGAGAGTGACATTTCTTGAAAAATTCGGCTAATCGTGTAGTCTAGTTTCATATCTAAGTGAATATCATAGTGGATATTACCAAAATATGTACTATTCATTAGTGATAGTTCTTGTAAACGTGTGCTTTGATCGTTTTGGGGTTTTAAATGTCCACCAGGTTGACCTGTATTCTTTTGAAAATTAACTGGTATATATGATGTTCCTTCGTTTAGGGGATGACTTGTGGCGTATGGGTCGACTTTTATTTTTCCAGTGGTCATGTCGAATCCATTTTCGTATTCAACTAATATTTCAGAGTATTGTGTTTTGTGAAGTGGGTTTCTGTATTTACATGCAAGTTCTGTTTCTTGATATATTTGAAAACGTGTTAATTTATTTTCTATATTATGAATGTTTCGAAAATTAGAACTTATTTTTCGTTATGGATTTACTTGTTCATATGGTATTGATTGTATAAAATATTTTTCGTGAAATTTTATCATACGAGCGTGTATTTTTGCTACTTGAAATGTTGTACATGTGTCTTCGGGGAACCAAACAATTGTTGCTTGTGTTCTGGTTGTAGGGTCGATATAACCTTGGTCGTTTTTACAAGGTAATCTAATTCCTTGATAAATCATTGTGTTGTCTGATAAATCTCGTGTGAGTTGTATTTTTTCGAGTTGTATTTTCCAATCGAAAAACATTATTTCTTGGTATCCTTTATTTTTTGTGTCTGCTTTGCAGTTTGATGGGTCATTTATACCAATGTGTGGTATCCAGTGTTTATCGTGCATGTCATAGGTTAATCGTCCGTGTGCGCCGTTGTATGGGTATTTTTCATCTAATTTTATATGTCCTTGATATCTTTCAAGTTCTGCTTGATGTACAGAATCTGAAAAAACTTGGAAATATACTAAATTTCTATCTGTGTTTTTATTTTTTGTGATGTTTAGTCGGAGTAACTCGTTTTTACAATCTTCGGGATTGAGATGTAAAAGTCGTTCTATATTACTCTGGTAGAATGATTCATGGTCAAGTCGGTTTTTATTTCCGTTTGAGACTTGTGAACAATGTACTTTCTTTTCAGAAAATGTTGCTGTGAATTTATATCCTATAACTGTAGTTGCTCGGGCTTTTGAATAAAGTGTTGCTATAACATTTGTAGTTTCTATGGCTTGGGGTTCTGTTTCGCACTGTGATACTTGATTTATTGCATACTTGTGTAGTGTTTTTTGTTCGTTTTCTTCACAATCGTAATGTGTTACTAATAAATCTTGGGGTCCTGTGCGGGGAGAAGGGTTTATGTTTTGATTTGAGATTACTAGAAAAAGGAGTTGGAGAAAAATTAATAATTTTAGAATATACATGTGTATGATAATCCTGAGTATGGGTTATAAAATGTAATGTAACCAATTGTTTTTTTGGTATATCTGTCGTATTTATATATTACTTCAGTGGTTATAAATGGTGGTGGTAGTGATTGAGCTGTTATGTTTGGTGGGTTTAATGGGTAGGGATGTTGAGTAATGTTGTTTAATTTAACTGTGATTTCAAACTTTAATTGTAAACTGTTTTATTGGAGTATTTGGATATTGTGATCACGGATATCGTCGTGAATGTCTTGTCGGTATTGTAATCTATTAAGTGCCCAGTTGTGGAGGCGATTACTTTCTAGATGTTGTCCAAATAATGGTGGAGGGGCTGTAAATGTATTCCAAACTAGTCTTAAAGGGATATTTGTTGATGATTGTTCTCGATATCTGGCGTCGAGATTATTTGGAAAATTTAAGTTAAAAGGTGGTGGTGAAATCTGGCTTATTGATGGTGTTGATGGTAGTGATAATGTTTCTGGTAGTGATGAGGATGTTGTTGTATCCGTAGAAATATCTATTGGATCATTGACTAAATTTAATTCACCTTGTGTAAATGAATGTGTTGTCCAATATGGTAGTCGTGATGCCTGGTTTGGGGGGTTAAAGGGATTTTCACGTATTTGTTCAGATGTTGGTGTTGAACCTAAGTAATCTGATGGTAGGCTTGAGGTGCTACGTTGTGAAAGAAGCGTAGGGGTTTCTGGTAATATACCAATGGGGTTTTCTGGAGTGTTTTGTGATGGGGATTGAGGTATATCAAAATGAACTCGGGGAGTTAGAAAATTCCTGTTCCGTCGAGGATGTATAATTTGTCTATTTATTTCGACTGTATTTTGGTTTTGACTAGGATTTCGTATTCTACTTAATTCTTGTGGTAGTGTTGGGTATAAGTTATATGTTGGTTCGCTTAAAGGTGCTTGTCGTTGAACTGGTTCTAGTGGTTCTGATAAACGAGCGTGTCGTTCTTCAAAAGTGTATGGGTTATCTTGAAAGGAAATTCGTGTAGATGTTTGAGGATTATTGATAGTTGAAGGTGTTGTTGGGTTATCTTGGGATGATGTCGGTGAAGACTGACTTGGTGACTTTTGGGTAGCAATTTTTGATAGCTTTTTGGTCTATTCTTTTAGTGAAAAAGTTAATGTTTATTAAAGTATTCTTCTAAGAAAAGAATTAGGAGGATTGTTGCTAGAGCGAATGTGATGATTGCTTTCTTTATACATTTGCATATAGTCAAAATGAGGGATGATAGAAATGTTATGAAAATTACAAATAGTAGAAAAATATCAGTTCTACTGAAAATAGTTCGTATCATTTAGACAATTTTATAAATCGTACCTGTGTATATAATCAAGGGTTTTTGAAAGTTGGAGAAATAGTTCGAATATAGTGTAGAAAATTAAAAAAATATTACAAAAAATGATTAAGAGTATTAGAAAAGATTCAAGGATATCAAAAAGAAATATTATGAAAGTTTCAAGTATCGTAAAAAATTGTTTGAGGTTTGTGATAATTTTAGTGACTGTTTGATAGAAGAGCATTTAAGAAATGGCTTCGTGATCGAATGTTTTTTGTTGTTTGGGGCAATTTTCAAGTGTGGTCGGATTATTTATTAGTTTTTTGACAAGTGGGTTGAGTTTTGTAAAAAATTGTTGGGGGCAATTTTTATGGTGATCGGGAGGTCTTCTTTGTCTTTATTTTCATTTGTCAAATGATCTGGGGTATTTTTGAGATTTTTATACTTTAGGCTAAATAAAATGGTCGTTCTTTTACTTTAGGCTAATTTAACATATTTGTTTGGGGGGTATTTGAGGGCTGAGTTGGGGAAATATTGTTGATCTTTGGTTTATTAGATAAGGGAGGGTTATGATATTATGGTGATATATATTTTAGTTGTCAAGTTGGAGTGGTTTGCTTATTTTTGACCTGGAGGTCGTAGAGTTATAGTTATAGATATGCCTGGAGTTTAATATTTTTCGTCTAGTTGGTTTGTGTTAAAGTTATAGAAGGTGACGGATTGGATGAATCCTATTGGCTAATTTTGAACTAGAATCGCTGCGTGTTTATCAGCATGTTATCTTGAAAAATGAAAGTGTGAAATGTTTCAGAGGTGCAAAGATTTTTAAATGTAGAATTTAAGGTTGTTTTTGAAATTCAACTTTCTTTAATATTTTAGGTTGTGGGATGAATACTTTATAATTTTTACGTGGTTGATTTCTAAGTCGTGAAGACTCTCTATGTTCTGATTTGTCGATTTGTTTTTGGGGTATTATTTGTTCTGTCATTTTTCTATTTTTTCTTTCTTTTTGAGATGTATTTTGATCGAGATTTTTTGTATTGTTTTTTGTGGTGTTTGATTTTGTATTTTGATTTCCGAGGTGAATATCATTTTGTTCCTTTGTTATGTTGTCCGTATGTGGGTTATTTTGAATAACTTTTAAACCTGTAAAAGAATATAATTGAGTTAGTTCGCGGAGTGCGTATTCTTTTGGATAATAAGGTAATAGGTTATTTCGGTGTTGAACGATTTCTTTTTTATCTGAGTCGGTGATTTTATATGTGACATCAGTGGGTTTTGCAATTATTTGGTATGGTCCTTTACGAAGGGGTTGTAAATTTTTTGAAATTCCTTTTTGAGTATTAAAATTGGGTATTAAAACAAATGTTCCAATTTTTAAATCGGAGGCTGGTGTAAAGCGTGAATTTATTTGTTCATTAATATTTTGCCTTTGTAACAACTTTTTTGTTACCTTTTGGTAAATTTCATTGTGTTTTTTATCTCTGTTTAAAATCCATTCGGTGTGTGTACCGGAGGCTAATTTAAGAATTTGTGGGTGATGAAAATGATCTTCATCGTGTGTATGTAATGGTAGGTTATAACAAATTGAGTCTTTATTTGGTTGACAATAACCTTGTGCGTTTTTATGAGAGTTTGCTGTAAACATTATTGGTTTGCGTGGCTTTTGGTTAAAAACCATTTCATATGGTGACATTCCTAAAGTTGTCGTGATTTGTGAATTATATGCTAAGGGAAATAGTTTTACATCTGCTGACCATTCGGTATATCTTGTATCATTTCCATTGATGATACATCTGAGATATTCTTGTAATGAACGGTTCATACCTTCGACTAAGCCGTTTGTCCAAGGTGCGTGAGATGTACGTGGTTTGTGTTTAATGTTATATAAATGACATAGTGTGATGATTTCATTATTTATGAATTCTGTACCGTTGTCTGTAACTAAAATTTCTGGTAGTCCAAATTTTGCTATCCAGTGTTCATAGAGTGTTGTGTAAGCGTAATAAGCGTTACAATGTGGTACTGGGTTAAGTGCTACATAATGTGTAAATGCGTCAACAATTACCATAATGTAGGAGTTTCCTTCGGATGAGGGTGAAATTGGTCCTTTGGTATCAAATGAGATACGATGATTAAAGTACAAACTTTGTCCTTTAAAATCTTGTTTTTGTGCTATTTGTTTTTGATTTGGGTAAGGTTTATTTAGTTGACATACTATACAGTCATTGCATAGTACTTTTATCCAAATTGGTGCATTTGGGAAATAAAAGTTTTGTATAAAATTTGAATATGTTTTTTCTGATCCAGAGTGTCCTTTAATATTTTGTGTATGTGAAATATTAAAAGCTATAAGAATCATACTTAAAGGGAGACAGGGAGCTGTAGATTCATTTAGTTTGTATTCTAGAAGGTCTGTGTTTTCGTTAATTGTTGTATTGTTGAATTTTCGAAAATATCGGAGGAGTGTTTTGTTTCCTAGAATAGTTGAATCTGCTTTGATAGGTTTAGTTTTATATTTGTGCCATGATTTCAGTTGTCGAATTACTGGGTCAAGGTTTTGATATTGTTTCAGTGTTGAAATTGTAATTGTTTCTGTTGGGGAGAGAAAAATGTTTTCGATTTCTAATTTAGATAAGGGTATTGTGTCAAGTGGGTCATGGAGGTCAAAAACTTGATTTATTGTGTATTTTGAATCGTTTGTTTGTGGTCCTGATAAGTTTATTTTATCAGTCAGATTTTCTTTTTCAATTAGTGGAAAATGGTGTTTTTTAGGCGGGTGTTGTTTTATTCTTTTTTGTTGGGTGTTGTTTTTTATCCATTGTGAATATGGGATTGGTTTAAAAGTTGATGTTCCAAGTAGATCAACTTCATAGTGATTATTTTGACAATCTAAATAAAGTGGGAAATGTTGTAAATTATTTATTTGTGATTGTTCAACGTCAGTTTTTACTGCATATTTGCATTCCAATCGGGGTGATGTTTCATTTTCTGCAAGGTAGAATTTTATGTTTTTGGGTATTTCAACTGTGGTTTTTCGTGTAAGTAATTCAGGTGGCGTATTTCGACTTAAGGTGTCTGGTAATGCAAGATTTTTTCCTGCGGTCCAAACTATATGTAAGTTTGGGAATTTCATTAAAATGAGTTGAAATCTATAAACTCGGTGGTTTGGATTAGACTTTTGTGTAAAAAGAAAGATGATTGGTTTGTGGTCTGTGAATAGAACTGTGGGATGTTTTGATCCAAGTATCAGAAATTCATATTCTGTTAGTGTATATATTATGGCTGTACATTCTCTCATTAGAGTTGAGAGTCTTAGTTCTGCTTGAGTGAATAATCGAGAATTTGCTGATATGAGGTTCATTTTATTTGTACTATTATGTGATTGTAATAATGCTGCGCCGATGCCAAAGTTCGAAGCATCGCACATTGCATAAAATGGTTGATTTGAATCTGGAATTGTGTTTGAAATTTGTTCAGTTAGAAGTTTTTTAATTTCTTCAAATCGTGCTTGATGTTCTATATTCCATTCAAAATTATTTTGTTGTCTAAGTATGTTATAGAATGGTCGTAGATATAATTGCATTTTATAAACATATTTGCTTAAAAAGTTTAACATTCCAAGGAATTCTTGGATTTTCTTTTTATTTGTTGGTGGTTGGAGTTTTTGAATAGCGTCTATACGTGATTTCAATGGAGTGATTGTTTTTCTTTCTATATTATGCCCTAAGAATTTAACTTTTGTCAAAAAGAAGTGTGATTTATCGGGGGCGGCCTTCAGATTTTCGTTCTGAAGTATTTGGTGATATTGTTCTAAAACATTGAACATTTCCTCTTTTGTTTGTGATTGCATAAAAACATCGTCTAAATAGGTGATTGCGTTTTTCTTGAGTATTAGTGGTCGAAAAATTTTGCTCATAAAAGCTGAAAATGCTGCTGGTCCTATGGATATTCCATAGAATAAGCGGTTGAATTCGTATTGTTGATTTCCAATAACAAATTGTGTTAAGCGTCGTGATTGTTCATCTAATGGCATTTGATTATATGCACTATTCATATCGGCGGTGGTAAAGTATTTTCCGTTTATTTTTGTTAAAATAACTTGTATTGGTTCAATGGGCCAATTACACTTTGATTCATCTATGAGTGAGTTGAGGTATCTAGCATCGAGAACAATTTTTAATGATTCTCCTTTGGCTAGAATGATAACAGGGTTGATAAATGTGTTGCCTTTTGGTTGTTCCTCTTTGTTTACTGGTGATATAATGTTGTATTGTTCTAAAATGTCGATTAATCTGTTCACTTTATCGTGTAAGTGAATTGGTACTTTACTTGCTCTTTGTTTTTTGAAAACTGCGTCTGGTTTTAATGGGAGATGTAGTGATGAGCTGATTTTGCCAACATCAAATTTGGATGTTGCATAGACTGATGAATATTTAATTAGCTGTTTTGCTAGTTTTTCAAATTCGTCTTGTGTTATTTGTGAATGTTGGATATTAAACATTGTTAAAAATTGCTGTTGATTCTCTGTGTAGTTACTTATGTTGAATGTAGGTTTGAAATATGGGGTTTTTGTGAAATAATCCGTATTTCTGTTTTCGTTACTTATTACATTATTTATAGATAATTCTTCATTAAGGATTGTGGATTGGCAAATATCTAGTAATTGGAGTATATTTTTACACGAAATGCTTTTTCGTGTATTGGTAATATTGTAGCGTTGGTTTCGCAATAGCCTTAAAGTCCTAAAGGTAATGTTATTTGGTAAGGTGTATTGTTGTATACATGTAAGGAAATAATATCTGAATTCGAGTTTTTCAAATATTTTATTGATGAGATTGTGATTTTGAAAAACTTATGAATAGGTTTGAATTCAAAATCTGACATATAAAATTTTTGTTTGTTTTGTTTTTTATCATATTGGTGAACTTGTTTGATTGAAAAATTATAGATGTTTCCTGATAGTGGTTTCAAGTGTTTTCTTTGTTGGTTATATATTGGGTAAAATTTTGAAAAAAATGGTGGTTGTTTATTTAATCTTTGAAAAAATGTTAGGGATGTGTCTTTTGTTTTTGTATATTTATCTTTGATTAATATTTTACTATTCAAGATGTTGATTGTTGGTATATATTTAGAGATAAATGGTATTCCAATGATTTTATGTTTAATATCAGTGATATGGAATATTTGTTTAAATGGTTTGGTTAAAATTTTGTTTTGCTCCATTGTTCTTGTGGGGAGAAGAAATAATTGAATTTTTCCGTAGTTTATTAATGTTGATCCTTGTGCTGTTGCTAGTTTGCTGGAGGTTTCAAGAGGTGTTAGCTTTGGGTGTAAGGTTTTTATTTCATTCCATGTGGGAATGTTTATTATATTTGATTCTGCTCCTGAATCAATTAAAAAATCAATTTCAAGATCTGGTGGTTGAAATTCTTTGCTTTTTGGACTTTCCAAAAGAAATGGTATTGTCCAAATTTTTTCTTTGGGTTGTTCTTTTTGTATGTTTTGATAGATGTGATTTGTATTCAAGCATTTTGTTTTTTCTTTCTCATTGGGTTGGTTTGTAGTGTTAATTTCATTAGTTTTTTGTGTCGTCGGTGTGGAATGGACGGGTTCAATATAATAATTGTGAAGGAGTTCTGATTGATTCTCATATATGTGTGATGAAAAAGGTTCTTCATATATAACAGGTTCATAGTCATTTTCGACTTTTATCATGTTGATGGAGAGAGTGTTTTCTGCATCGCTTTCTGAATCTGATGATCCACAGTTTATTTGGTTGAGTTGTAACGTATCAGTTACTGTGTCATCAATACCTGGAGGGTCTGATGTTGTTTCTGGATTAGATTGTACTTGATTAATATGTCTTTGATGTTTAGGTGTACTACTTCTGTGGCGATTATTAGAATTATTATAGTTATTATTATTCCGGTGTGGTGATTGGGAATAATTTCTATAACGATTATTATAACTTGAGTGTCGATTTTGTGAATTATTTCGCGATCTGTTTTGGTAATTATTGTTTGGTCTGTTATAGTTCGATCTATTATATGAGTTATTCCTTGATTGATTGTTCGGGTAATTCTGGTTTCGGTTGTTTGAATAACTTCTATTCCGATTATTTGAGTAGTTTCTATTCCTATTGTATGATGAATTTCGTGATTGATTGTTTGGATAATAATTATTTCTTGATTGGGAATTAGATCTAGAAACAAATCGTTGTGTATTTGAATGTGATCTGGAGTAGTTATTTCGACTATTTGGTCTATTGTAGTGATTTTGTGATGAATTATGCGTGTTTCTTCGTTCTGGTGATCTTCCTCTATAACTTGAGTTATATGGTGATTGATTTCTTGTATAATTTGTATTGTTCGGGAGTGGTTTTCCTGAACTGTTGTTGCTGTAGACTGTTTTGTTTGGTAGATTTTGATCTTTTTTCATGTATTGATAGAATGATTTATTTGGTTCTTTATATTTTTGAGGTTTATTTTGATTGTCTTGCTGTTTTTGTCTACATTCAGAAATACTATGTCCGTATCGTCGGCAATAATTACACCATTTTTTGAAAGATGGTTTGCCTTTAAAGTTTGGGTGTTTTTCGTAAATATTGAGTATTTCAGTGATTTTTTCAACGAGATCTGTATCTGATTCCTGTATATTGTTTATATTTGTGGAAGCTGTTTCAATTCTGTTAACGTATTGTAATTTCAGATTTTCCGTTTCTTCGAGTTTCATTGTGATTTCTGCTTGTTCTAGTTTGTCTACTAGTTTTCGAAAATCTAAATCGGGTTCTCGAATTGACGAAGGATGGGATGCTCTCTTTTTTATTGCTATTTTCCTTAATTGTGGTGTTAAGGTCATCATTAAGATTTCTGTCATCTTTGTGTTTTTATAGTCATGTGTATTTAATGAATATGCTTTTCGAACTAGTGTTTCGATTCGTACTGCTAATTGCTTGATGGTTTCGTTTGGTAATCTGCGAATTTCATTACATAAAACTCTTTGTTGTTGTTTGTTTCTTTCGGAGTCAAACATTTTTGAAAATTCTTGTGTAAATCTTTTCCAATTTGATTTTATTTCTATAGACAATACTGAAAACCATTTTTGGGCTGCGCCATCTAGAGTTGTTTGTATTAACGCTGTGCGTCGATGTATCCAGTTTTGATGTAGTGGCGTATTAATTGGTTCAGGTCCTATATTTAAAATCAAATTTGCTGTGACTGCATTTAAATAGTCTTCTACAGAATATTCAGGGTCTGTTCCTGTGAATACCATTAAAGGTTTATTTGATGTTATTGATGATCCACCCATAAGGTATGGATTCATCGTCATTTGTAATGATTCTGCTGCATTTGGCATTTGAGAAAAAAATGAAAGTTGATTTCTTGTTATTTCGTGTTGTTGAAGATAATATGGGAGTGGTATTTCATTTTGCATTTGTGCTGGTTGGTACGAGTTTGCAATCATTGGTTTTTGTCGCTGAATTGGTTGAAAAGATTTATTAATTGGGTTTTGTTGTTGAATTGGTTGTTGAATTTGTGTATCTATTGGTTGTGGAGAAAAAATTCTATGATATGTATGTGGTTTCTGTATTCCTTGTCCACGATATTCTTGATTATTGGGTGTAAATATATCTGGTTGTAAGAAATCATCATCTGAGGATAAGTAATCCATTTGATAAGATGTTTGTTTTTTATTTTTATTTTGTTGAAAAAATGGATAGTTTTCACTACGATCCTGTGGAGGATGTAAATTTGTTTGGAAATTTACTGAATTAGGTGGTGCCATTGGGTTATCCCAGTTTCGAGATCTTGTATAATTACTAAAATTTTTTCGTGGTTGATAATTTGTTTTTGATGGATGTGTGTAATTATAATTATGGTCTGCAAAGTTGTTTCTAGTGAACGTTTTGCGTGTTTTTGGCGGTATTGTCATGGGTCTGTATGTTTGGTAATCCATGTGTGAATATTTTGGAGCAACCGAAGGTTTAACGGTTGATTGTAATGTTACCTGTGTTTGTGAAGAATTTGTATTTCTTGGTGTTGTTAAGTTTGGACGTATTGGTGAAATACTTTGTTGTGTAGTTGTTGTGTGTACGATTTCTTCATTTATGAAGTGTGATGGTGTCTGGATATCTTGTTGAGTAAGATTCCTAGTTCCATTGAGGTTTTCATTGTGTATGACTGTAGAGTTTAAACTATTATTTTGCATATCGGGTAAAAATGTATTATAGTTTAATGGTGTTGCATCAATGGTTAATGGTATTACTCGTACATAATCTCTTACATAAGATATCGTACTTATTGCTTGACTTGAGATTGATTGTGGGAAGTTTATGAATGCGGGATGAGACCATTCGGGGTCCCAAACATAGTCTGATTGTTCTGTGATGGCAGTATCATCGTTTGAGTTTTGGGGTCTAAAATTTTTTCTTGCTTGTGAAATTAAATCAATATTATGTGTGAAATAATCTATTATGAACCATGCCAAGATTTTTTGTAAGTCGTGTTTTGTATGTTGTGAAACTTCATCTTTCGTGAAATTTTCTTTAATTATGTTTAGAAAACTAGAGAGTAGTGTGATTTCATGTCGTACTCTTATATGTTTAGATGTTTCTGTCGGTGAGACATTTGGTATCTGGATTTCGTTTTCTAATATCGAGATATAACTATATATTATCGCAAAAACTTCATTGGTGAATATGGAGTTTGCTCTTTGTGAGTTATGATATTGGATGCTTTTTATATATTCTGAGAATACTTTTGAGAATTCTAAATCAAGGTCGTCTGTTTGAATTATATATTTACTGTGATTCTGGTTTGGTGAGCTGAATTCTATGGAGTAGATTCCGTATTGTTGTGTTAGGTTACATATATCTTTTAGATAGTGATCGATAATTTGTCTTTTGATTTTTACATCTGGGAACTCTGTTTTACATGGACTGATTCCGGTTTCAAACAAATTTAAGAGTAAATTTTTGCAGAATATATGCTGTCCTCTATCAGTGGTTGCATCTACGATAAAGGGGAAAATATCATCATCATCTGGACTTTCTTCACCTGGGGTGTGCGTTGAGCTCATTTTTTCGTTCGATGACTGTTAATATGTAATTATCAATGTGTCTAATTGGTTGATTCCAATTGTATAAATGTACTGGTTTGTGTTTATACTGCTTTTTTATTCTTCTTTTTCCTCTTTTTGATGAATTTTAAGTTGTTTCTGAGTCAGAGAAATATAATTGATCGTGAATTGGGCAATTTTTATCTATTGATTCTTTTAGTTTATAAAGTTCGTCTAAACTGTTGGTTTCTGATTCTGAAAATGAGTTTCGATTTTTTGAAAATCTTTTTCGTGTTATTTGTCTTTGTTTAGTTATTATTTTTCTCTTTAATGTTTGTCGTTTTGTTCTAATGTATCCAACTGTTTGTGTATGAGGTGTGATTACAAGGTCGTATTTTTTGTTATTTATTTCACAATTGTGTAAAACGATTGTTTGTTTATTTCCTAGGTTTTTAAATGACATAAGGTTTAGGATGACGGATGCAAAAGGTTGTTAAATGATTTCTATTTGCTTAAACTGTTAGTCCTTACGATTTTTTTGTTAGCCTAACCTGGGTCTATTTGTTCAGGGTTGGGGAGAAAAGTATATCGATTCCGAAGAATGATTTTATACTTTCTCGTGGCTAGTATAAGCTAAGGTGTTAACTTACTTAATCTTACTTAAGGGTAGTGATTGTGTTCAGGGTTGGAGAATAGTAAATCGATCCACAGGGTTCAGGTATAATTAGAACGCGAGTAGTTCGTTAGATACTATTTTAAACTTACTAAGTCTAAGATTTATCCTGGGTCTGGTAAGAGGGGGGATCAAGTGAAGGATGAATAACCGAAGTTCTTCACTGTTTATCCTAATTTGAATGATTAGTTTTGTTCAAAAATTTCTATTAGTCCTGGGTTTTTAGAAAGGTTTGGATAGTGAATCGACGTTTGAGGTCGTTAGACACTCGTTTAGTGGGTGGGGGAGAACAAAGTTGTTCTTTTTGATCCAAGGATAGGCCTTGATGATCAAGTTTTAAATTTAATTAAATAGAAAATGATTTAAGATCCAAGGATAAGCCTTGATGATCTGATTTTAAAATTAAGTGAATTTAAGTTTAAAATGTTTTAAATTTGTGTAAGGAATAGATTTAGTATTTTTATGATATTAGTGAGCTTATGATTGCTGTTATGTTTAGGCGATGAAGCTGGAACAACAGGATGATTTATAATTACTAATCATTTATTGTCATGCTACTAATTTTTATTTTGATTTTTCAATAAATATTTTTCAAACATGTTTTGTATATTACTGCAGAATTTTGGAAAACGATCTGAGATCTTTTTATCAATCGTTATTGTATATTAATAATTTTGTTTAGCGCCTGAAATGATTTTGAAGATTGACTTCAAAATTTTATGTTTGCAAATGAAAATCTAAATTCATTGCTAGTAGTATTCTAAATACAAAAGTTTGTTCTGGCTTTTGCCGAACTATCATATAACTATATGGTAAGTTTCTGCTTTGTCGTATGTCGTCTCTGGTTCGAGGTCTTCTTCCAATTCCGGGTAATTCTGTTATCGTTCGGAATATTGGCTCTGATCTATTGAGTCGTAGAGACATTTCGATTAAATTATTGTCGTATAACATTTTGTAAATGTTTTGTCTAAATTCTAATCTATTATTGGTTAATGCTAAGCTATTAAGGTCTTGTTCGAGACTTATGGTCGCACCAGATGAGTTATGGTCGATGGGTATAACTCATAGAGTAATTTCGGATAGGGTACACCGTCTGCTCGTCACGCTATCTTATTTTCGGCCGGATAGATTCGTGCAACTTCTTAGTCTAATACCGATCCTAATCTTACTCTTATACTATCTAGTCTCAGGTTGTTTAACTAGTCTCTGCTAGGCTCAATAGATCTAGGGTATACTGGTTTATTGCGGCTGCTGAAGTACTCGGGAGAGTTCAACTAATTTCTAAGTTAAATTCAAATCTCTCTGGTGCTGAAATTACAAGTAATTTCAGCACTTACAAATAAGTGGATTGTTAGTTAGATGGATCATGATTGGTTAATATTAAATACTTTACATTGGTAAAATATCTAATTTATCCAATCATAAAATGTAGTTTAGATCAGGTTCCACTAACCCTAAAAACGTTCTTTGTTTTACAAAAAGTGACCATTGTAGGATGACATGGCTGCAATACTATTTTTCGATATCCAATTTTCCGCTTACCTTTTAAATTTTGTAGGAGCGCTTTTTTCGCCAAAAGGCGCTCCTACAATTTTTGAAACGAAGCAACAGAATTTCTGGTAAATATTAATTCATAATGCTACCATTTTGCATAGCTTTTGATATTTAAACAAATTTTTTTAAAGAAAAAGCGAAACTTTCATGGAAAAATATAATATATGTGTCTGAGAGTCGACTGCTAGAGTTTTTCATTCTCTTAATAACTCGTGATTTAATTGGGTTCCTACAAACTCGATTAGGTTCCCATTACTGATTTCCGGCACTTTTTCAAAACATGTATTTCAAAAGCCGTTTTTCGATCTTCAAAATTAAATGCGTTTTTGATATAACGCAAGAGCACTTTTGCAAAATCTAACCTAAAATTCAGTACAAAATTTTGCGAAGTTCCCAGCTTCATTTTTTAAAAAGGATGTTTAAGATGAAAACATCACGAAGTTTCTGAGTTGATGATAAAAATATGTTTTGTAATGCATGCTCACTTTTAGCAAACTCTTACGTTAATTTGAAAGCTGGAAATGTAAATCATTTTGCACAGTTTTTCGCATGTTGGACACTTTTGTCTAGCATTTTACATACTTGTCTTTAGTGAACGTTTTTTATCATTATTTAATATGTAAATCTACCACTTATCGCTAGATATGTGGTAGATGTTTGGTTTGTAGTAGATTTACAGAATAAAGTTGCTATGTTCTTCCAAAAAAGGTTGTTGTTCCGACCGTTGAAAAAGGTGAGGAACATTGTATTCGGGTGTTTTTTAGTTTTTTTGTTTGTTTTTTCTTTTTTTTTGTTTTCTACGCAAAATCAGCTTGCACAAATATTCATCGAGTTGAGTTCAGTGATATACCATATTAAAACCCCTCCAGTCGTGATTAAAAAGACCTTTGAAAATTTTGCGAATAAAGCAAGCGAGAAGACTTTTTTGTTCTCCTTGCAAAATCAGCTACCACAAAGAATCATTGGACTGGGTTGAGTGATATATCATATTAAAGCCCTTTTAGTCGTGATTGGAACATCAAAAAATTTCAAAAAAGTTTTCCGGTGTTGAGAAAAACCGGTTTGAGATTTTTTGTCTAATTTAGAGGGAATGAGCAGGCTTAAATTCGTTTATTTTTGCTAAGTTTAAGCCTTGAAAATCATTTTTACTGTAATGAAGTTAGTTTTTGGAGTTTTGAGTTTGCTCTTAGAAAACAAAAATTTCAAAAGTTTTGGTCAAAAAATCTGAAAAAATATGAAAAGTTTTAAATTAAAAAATTTCATTTTTTTTTGTTTTTTTTTCTGGTTACTTCTCTTCAAAATTGTTTTCCAATTTGCATATTTTACTTGACTGATGAAAATACCTAAGCTCTACTTTTTTGCTCAGCTTCCTTCATCACACTAAGCCGAAAAAACTACACTATTTGGAAAAATAATTTGTTGTAATTTTTTAAGACTGGTCGGAACATTCTGTGCTTCTTGCACATTAACCGGTTATCCTAGTTTTTGTTTCGACCAATAAAAATGGGGAGGAACTTTGTCTTCGGTTGTGTTTCATTTTTTTTTTGTTTTCAACGCCAAATCAGCTACCACAACTAATCATCGGACAGGGTTGAGTGATATATTATTTAAAAGCCCTTTCAACCGCAATTCAAACCACACTAAATACTTTTCAAAATTTTTTCCTAGTGTCGAGAAAAATCGGTTTGAAGTTTTTGATTTTTTTTTTGTGTTAATTAAAGCAAATAAAGCAAGCCAGCAGTCTTTTTTTGTTTCCCTCGCGACTGCAGCTAGCACAAAAAATTATTGGACTGTGTTGAGTGATATATCATTTTGAAGCTTTTTCAATCGTGATTCGAAGACATCAAAAAATTTCCAAAAATTTTTCCCGTGTCGAGAAAACAGGTTTAAAATTTTTGATTTTCCGCTTAGTTTTGAGCAAGTGAGCAGGCTTATATTAGCTTATTTTTGCATAATTTAAGCCCTGGGAATTTAGTTTTATTCTAATGAACTTTGTTTTTGGGGTTTTTAACTTCATCTTAGGAATTAAAGACTTCAAAAACTTGGGAACAAACTTTGAAAAAGTATATAAAGTTTTAAAATATAAAATTTCATTTTTTTTGGTTTTTCAGATTACTTGTCTTCAAAAATTGTTTTCCAGATTGCATATTTTACATGACTGACGAAAATGCCTAAGCTCTACTTTTTGCTCAGGTTATTTTATCACACCAAGCCGAAAAAATGACACAATTCGAAAAAATAATTTTGTTGTAATTTTTTAAGACTGGTCGGAACTCTCTGTGTTACCTGCGCAGTAGCCGTTTAGACATTTCAGGATACGATACAAGCAATTCGGATGCTATTTGCAAGGAGTTGTTGTTATAGTTATTTTCTCTAAACCTAGTATGCTTCAATGCTTGAATTTTGTAAGATTTTTCATCTGAAATTGCGAAAGATTATGCATGGATTTTTTATGCATGTATAAATTTTTTCCTGTTAATTATATTATTTCCCGCATGTTTTCAAACTGCCCTGCTTTTTCATAAAATTAGTAAAACATTTATCAATTTTTAAGATGTTTGTTTTGGTTTTTTAGCACTACACAGTTTGCCTCGTGTCATGAATTATTCAAGTAGCTCTTAAGAAAAACCAGAGTTTTTAAAATCAGAATCAGCTTCTGTTTTAGTCCCTAATTTTTTTGGCGAGATCCCATGGAGCGATTTAAAATCTTGGGCGCGGTTATTTGAATTCGTTTTTGAGATCACTTAAAAAAACGGAAAAAAATTCGTACGAATAAAACAAAGACAAAAGATTAATCTTCAAAATTTTGTTAGACTACGAAACATTTTGATTAGTCAACCTAAGTTACAAAACAAAATTCCGTTTTGTTGAAAAAATGAGAAAAATCATATTGAATTGAACAAGGTTTAACCTCGATAGTAGCAAACAGAAGCGCTTATTGTCAATTTCAAAATGTTTTGGAAAAATACAACCTTTTCCGAAAACTGAGTCCAACTTTCATTTCGCAGACATTCACTTTGAAGGCTGTTACGTGATATAAAACATAAAGCATAAAACAAGCCTGCATTTGCATTGGAAACAACAGAACTCATTAAAGTGGTTTCTCATAAGCAAAACGCTTATCAGTCAAATCGACCGAAAAACAATAATTTGGAAATCGCTTGATCAATAAAAATTGTGTACTTTTTTTGGAGTTTCCGTATCAAACAATATTTGAATTATGTTTTACCGTTTTGAATGAGTTTGTTTATTTCTTGGTTTCAATTTTCTCCGTATTGGTCTCAATTTTTTCCGTAACTTAAGCTTTTTGCAGGATTCTTACTAAAAATAAAAACTTTCAACTTAAATTACCCCACATAAACATGAAAATCGAAATAGCAGCATAACTAGAATTTTTTTGACAATATACTAGTTTCAGTAGAGTTTCCTCATGTCAAAAATCTTACAAGCTTATCAAACTAGAAGTTTTCAAGTGTCTTTTATGACTTTTTCTTCGTAAAACTTAGTCTTTTTTCCACTCCTCCCACACACGTGGAAAAGTTTTTTAATGCAATATATTCATGTAAGTGAGTACAGCTTGAAATCTGATTCCTCGTTTTCAAGTTGTAAGATCAAATGGGCTCAGAAAATCAATTTGTTGCAAATTTTCATCTGACAATTAAACTCCTTTCAAAACTCTTAGCCATATGCGGTTGGAGATCGACTTGGTTCGCCGACTGCCAACAAACAATCGTCACGCCGTGGTCCCTTTTTCAGTCGGTTTAGTCGTAGTGGCAGTCGCTCGAGATATTCGACGTTAACGTTCAAAGAAACAGGTGTCGATAACATGGTTCAGAATCTGTACAACAAGTTCCAAAATGATACCGAGTTCCACATGATGATTATGAACTTCAGGTGTCGAGCTAAGTTGAAGAAACCGAAGCACGGGACAGCCCCAGAAATGCAGAGATCTGAAACTATCGTGCTTAAATGCGACTTTGTTGTTAAGTGAGTTTTACCCGCAGTTGAGAGGCATTAAAAAACAAAAAACAGCAAAAAGAAGTGGTTAATAAGGTTCTGAGAAAAAGCTCACGTTCGAAAGAATCTATAAATGAGATTGTATTAATTGATGCTTTCAGGCCAAAGACCTGCTCGTAAAATAAACTTATTGCATTTTCGCTATGAGAGCGTACTAGTAGTTTGCTTTCATTTCATCTAAAATCTGATTTTGCCATTTTAATTTTTGATAATGGAGATTCTATATTTTCTAGTCTTGCAAGAAAATAATTTCAAACGCAAGCTTCAAAGGAGAACAGAAGTTAAGCCGTAAAAATATTGCAGGTCAACAAATAAACAGGTGTAATGACTTTCTTCAGAATTCTTGAAGACATACGTGCTAAGTTACTGTTCGGATCATTGAAACTGGAGAAAATTTTTGTATTGGGGTATGTTTTAGTTTTTGTCTTTTTTTTCTTTTCCGCACAAAACAGGTAACACAAATAATCATCGAATTGGGCTGAGTAATATTTCATTTTGAAGCTCTTTAAGTTGTAATTCGAACGAATTTAAAAATGTCCAATAAATTTTTCCAGTGTTCAGAAAAACGGTTCGAAATTTTTGATTTTTCGTCCTATTTTGAGCAAGAAACGCAATTGAGCAGGTTTATCGTATAACGATAGTCGCAGATTAGTAGTAAATTGGCTATAATTTTTCAATCAAGCCCTAAAAATCTAATTAAAATAAGTTTTTAAGATTTAAGCGCCATCTTGCGAATAAAGGACTTCAAAATTTCAAAACAAATTCTGCAAAAAAATCAATATCACAGTTTTTTTGAGTTTTCTGTTTATTTTTACGCATAAAACAATTTTGCGATATGCCTATTTTACTATGAATTTCGAACATGCCCAAAATCTAGTTCTTTTATTCAGATCTTTTCATCAAACCACGCTCAAAAATTGAAACTAATTTAAACACAGTGACGAAGCTGAGCTTCGCACCAATTTCGGTAAAATTGAATAACTATAACTAAAATATAAAGAAAAAAATGAAAAAACTTCACAACATCGTGTTTGTCAATAAAAGTTTGCAACAAAAGAAAAAAATCCAGAAAAAACTGCTTGCATCATTGGAAACTTTACAAAAACCTTCCGAAATGGTATAAAAAAATGAAAGTTTCAAAAAAACATTTGTGCGGAACTAACCCGACAAAATTAAGCAGAACGACAATAACCTAGTTTAGCCGCAATTTTTCTACTTGCAGAAAAAAAAGGTATCGACTGGAATCGAACAGCCGTGCTTTGTCGTCATAAATATGTTCTTTAAAGCAACTTGGAAGAAAGCTAAAAATTCAAAAAAATGTCGGGCTACGGGAAAAAGTCGGGCACGGGACGAAAATCAACTGACGGACGATAGCCCAAAAAAGCACAAAACTCTATTCTGTAAAAAAAACATTTCATGCCCGGATTCGAACCGCAACCGTTTGCGATCTCACTCAATTGGGTTACATCTGCTCCAGATGCGCCGGCTTGTTGATTGAATTTAAATTTATAATAAACAAACGGTAACAACGCCGAAAATATCTTGGAAGAAACCTTTCACAGTCAAAGGAAAATCAAAAAATTTCTAAGTAAAAAAACGTGTTATGTCCATTTCACCTCAGAACACACGCATGCACGCAAAACTTTTTTCGATCCTCAAGCTACCCAATAGGAGCCCACTAGGTCAATATAAATTAAACCGAAACTTATTAAGCCGAGAAAAAAGTCAAAAATTTAAAAATAATTTTCATATCGAGTTAGTAAAATTACAACCAATGTAAAAAACAAATTTCGATTTGGCCGGACTGTTAAAATCGTAAAATACGTATAACAACTACAGTGAAAATTGTTTGCAGAAAAAAAAACGATTTTTAGATGTTGCAACTAAGCCGAACGAACATAAGCAGACAAATAGTAGGCAGAGAATTATTAACCATTTGAAAAAAAAAACAAGTCTGTCATATTCGAAACCACGATCATTGCCGTCCCAGGCGTATTCGTTACCTCCAGGCTAAGTGTGCAGAAGACACTAAGAAATTTGAAATCATTGTGAACCAAGGTACCACCAGGAGTCCAGATGATTCCTGTGAACAAAGTTATTTAGGGGAAAAAAGTCTAGTACCCGATTGCAATACTTTTGAGTATCGCAAGGGCAAAGAAACTGGAAGTCAAGCCGCGAAAAGTAAATTTGAGCAAGAATAAATTTTAAGACTTTCTGTACAGAAAAAAATCATCACGACCTATATGAGTCTTAACTAAGTTCATCGACTCAAATTTGGCTGATTGCAAGCATATTTTTTTGGGTAGTGCTCGGAACAATTTCGTAAATGGTCGAGCATTTTTTGCTACTTGCACAGCAACCGTTACCCTCGTTAAAATTCACTTCATCCAACGTTTTTACCCAACCTGATTGCGCTGATTGATTTCATCGACAAGGCTATAACTGAAACACAGAGGCGAAGATGCACTTCGCATACACAAGCAAAAATATGACCGATAACGCTACTGGGAAAAACTTAATGAGTAAAACTTTGAGTCTAAGAAATTTCTTAAGTGACGCACGCCAATTATCAGTCTACATAACTGCTAAGTGACGCAAGCCAAGTACCAGTCAACTTGAAAAAAAAGAAAAAAATTACAAGCTAACATGCCTCAATTTATAGAGCGGACGCATTTTAACTAGCAGGGTCAGGGCGCGAGGCGAAGTCAGGGTTCTTGGCTATTTGCTGTTTGCACCAATCAATGACTTTGATCTAATTAATGTTGAAAAAAAAGTTTTTTTCTGATCGGCTCACAGCGGGGTTCGAACACCAGACCTATCGGTCATAAGACTACCGCTCTAACTAACTGCGCAAAGTTGCCTGTTGGTTAGGCATAAGCCAAAAAATTGTTCAACAAACGATGTGATAGAAGGATGCTGTACATGTGGCTGTATGTAGCAGTTTCCGCAGCAACCCTGCGGGGCTACGGAAACTGCGGGCGTAAATGAGCTATTACATTTGGAAGAATTTTTTGAAGAAGTAAAATTGTTCAAAAAATAATGACAAAAAAAAATTTTTTTTTTGAGTAGAACGACTTTCCTGATACTTTTCTCTTCTCTGGCAGTTGCCATTTCCAATTGCTAGCACCTAAAAGTAGTTTAATTGTTTTTAAACGAGATTTTAAAAAACTTCAAATCGATCAAAGCAAAAAAATTAAAAAATCAGTTTTATACCTCAATCGGAGGCTCCATTTGCAACCTGTGGTTTATTCATCAAATTTTTTCCCACTTCATCATGGTTGCTGCCTATCCACTGACCGTTTGGTGTAAAATACAAGACAACCTTGACCTGTTTCGAAACAGAGGCAAAAAAAGCACAAATGGGAAAAAATAGGAAAAACATTTTTTTTTCTCTAAGCGTTATCTACCACCCAATTTTCGAACTCACAGCCTTCAGCTTGTAAATCAAGCAATCACAGTGAAGACCGCATGTCTGTAAAGTTTTTATTTCAAAAGATATGACATTTTTAGTTTTTCTTTATATATCACATGAAAAAAATCGATGAAGTTTTTTCGTCTCCGCAGGGCTCGAACCAGGCACCCCACGCCTGGCAGTGCTGTGCACATCCTCCAGACCATCAGACCGTTGATTTAATCGAAATTAAAATTTTCATGTTTTAACTCAATTAATTCCATTTTTCCCAGAAAAAAGTGGGTTTTCTAGGGAAGTGAATGGAAAAAGCATCGGAAAAATATCATCTGCTCTACTTCCCGAGCAAGTCACAATGGAAAAAACCCGAGGAAAAAATAGCGGTACGTTTGCGAGATCGCATTTTTTATCCGTCAAATGCATAACGGTAAACGCTCGCGGCTGCTCGCTATGGATTGTTGGAACTCACGCGCGCTCGTTTGGAAGGGTGGCGGATAACGCCAACCACCTAGTATACGAAAAAGTTCATTAAAAACATCCGTCCCTGCCAAGGTTCGAACCCTCTTATTTTGTTGCTGGTCTCCTTACTTACCTCTACGCCACAGACCTATGATACCTTAAAGCTAAAGTGCTATTTGAAATATAATAGTCTGTGATTATACCTTAGCGTTGACTGTACTTAATAGCTGGATCAAAATGAACACTTTCAAAATGAAAACATTTTGTCGCAACAATATTTGCGACTTAGGTTGGAAAGTTCATACTATAACACAAGCTATGCTTGTGTAAACAACAATTACGCTTTATTATGCTTTTTGATTTCTGGTTGAAGACTTCTTTTTAAAAATGTCTATTTCTATTTATTACTTTGTTATGTTTTGATTGTAGTAATCTGTTTTTTTTTCAAGTTCGGTCAATTTGACTTCTGATCCTTGCAGTCTCATTAATCACAATGAGCTGATAAATCCCATTCCTGTCTTGTCCAAAATTTCTCTTTCACATGACTAACGACTTCCTGAAACATTAAAAAAATCGAAGCCAGATCATATTTCAGATCAATTAAATGCAATCAGCATATACTTGGTTGTAATTTCGAAATAGACTTTAGCCTCAGATATGATGCTGAAGTTCATAGGTTCAACTGCCCAAATGATGCATTCGAAAAACTCAAAAGCCCACAACTTTATACCATTTTCAATCCATTACGAGGCCAAACTGTGCACTGAATAGGCGCAAAATTTTGCGTCTGTATGTTCCTGGATTCCAGAGACAAGTCTTTAAACATATTAAAATTATGTCGAAACAATCAAAGGAAATGAAAGAACAAAAGAAGAACAAAGGGAGCGTCCTTGTTGCGGAATCCGCTTACAATTCACAAAATGCACAGTTTGACCTCGTAATATCCTATCTTCTAACAACTTCAATTGTCCCAAATTTTACCTCAGCCATGTCAGTTAAAAAATCGCCACACTGGTTTATCGTTTTTTTTTGTGTCCTAATTGGATCAACCGTACAACACCCCCCCCCCCCCCCAATTGATTTACGGGGTAGAAAATATCGATTTTTCAGGTAATAACTTTGAGTATACCTTAGATTTATCGCAAACTAAGTTTATTTAGAGAAAATTGATTAAAAGTACGTTAGTTTAGGTTATTAACAGCATTCAAATGCAAACATTATACAGAATTAATTTTCAAATTTAATACGTGGCTAGGAGGAAATGCTACAATTGGTCAATTAGGGTGGGGGGGGGGGGGGAGATTGTACGCCTAATTTAATGTAAGGTGCCATAATGCTAATGAGCCAAAAACATAAATTGACAAACCTTTACCGAATGAGCAGATTCAGTCTAATTCCAGCTTTGTCCACCACGTCTTTGGATGAACTGTCACTTTTTTCAACCTATAAAATCACAATAGCTAAATTAATTAAAACTACATGACAAACTAAAAGCCCTGCAAATTTGACACATGATTAGTAGACCTTTTATCACCTGCAGATACACAAGGAACTTCATTTCACTGAAAAGTTTTTTTTTAATCTAGCTCCTATATTTTCTTTGGAAACTCTTTCGCGCCATCTGTTTTTTCGCTATAACCGTCACAAAAGACTCGTCAAGCTATTTTTTTTCTTCTCTGAACTTAGTTCTGATTGTTTAGACATGACACTTCGATTTATTATTTGTTACCAAGAGACGGCTTACCTTCCAGTATTGCTGGCTATAGCTGATTCATCTGATCTGATCACGTGATTGTCTCAAGAGCTCACCAAATATAGACACACTAAACCAGCTCGACGCTGCTTCGCTACTTCTAAGCTCACTAGCTCAGCCTCATGTCCAAACACCTCGAAAGGTATTCCTCGCGCAATTATGATTCCTTTGCTATCGCGATTCCTTTGCTATGATACTTTGCTATCGCGAAATTATGATTCCTGTCGTTCTACTAACTGAATACGTGATTTTAATATCACTGCTCTATATACGTGTTCTATATAACTGAATACGTAATTTTAATAAACCAAAATCACTGCTCTGATTGATATCCCTGGTACTAAACTTGTAAGGCTGCCAATTAAAAACCGCCAAAATCGAGAAGATCCGAAATTATTTGCAGGCATCTTCACCTAAAAGTTTATGCATTGATGGATGCATGCACGCTACTCAGCAAAACCAAGCAGCATGCAACTAATAAACAATTAATTGCAAAAATAACGACAATTAATCCGTACTTTTCGATTATTCCGATAATTGAAATAGCAAAAATATTGACAGCAATTCGAATCACAGCGGAAAAATTAGCTTACATGGCTCATGGTTCCGATTTTCGAAAAAAAGTGAGTAATATTTATGATTGGGGTGGTTTTTTAATCTAGATAATTTCTGAAAGAAAGTTATAGACTGGGCATCGAACCTGGAGCCTATGCGTTCCCAAGAAGTTGTACTACGCTCTATCTTAAAGTCACTTCAAAACTACGTTTACATCTCGTTTAAAAATCTCTTTGAGAACTTTATCTAGGATGCTGAAAGCGTACCGCGAAATATTATCCTGCACAGGAAATTATCCGAACTAAAATCAAGCGAGCTTGATTCTTTCTATTGTTTCCTCATACGACTAAAACTTCAACACAATATTTGATATTGCCAGTCCAAAAACATGCATGTTATCAAAGCGTTTTGTACTAAAAACAAAAACTAATGGAGATCAATTAAAAGACAGTCAGAACATTCATGGCTTTGCCCTGATATACAAGCTGTTTATAATAGCTAAGAAAAATTCAATACCTCTGAATAAAGAATGTTTTGGCCACCGACAAAACATTTGAGCTAGGGAGGTTTTTTCCAGGCATATTTCGACTTTTTGATCAACCAGTTTCGACGGGAGTTTTTTTAGACTCTGAAAGATATTGATGACTTGATTCAAAAATCAAAACAACATATTTCCAGTGGTTGCCCTCTGAAATTATGGGTGTTAGAAAACTAACAAGGTGGTTAATAATGTGAGCTACATTTCCATTAACGCGTAGCGCAGGCGACGAATTAATCAACCTCAAAACTCCTGCAAAGTTAAAAGGAGGCAAGCTAACTGGTCCAAATAACTCAAACATTGCGTATGGGGGTAAGATTTTACAATGTTTTACAAATAATTTTGCAATTTTTTTCCCGACGCTTATGTTGGGACATTTAAACTATAAGTAAGGATTTAGCACTGGCGCGCGTTGATCTTTGGGGAATTTGGTACAATCACTAACTAAGCCACATGCAATTTTAGCAGATTATAACCCTGGTTCTACTAGACAACGTCACAGAGTAATTGAGTCAAGTTTTTACACAGAGCCCATGCAGCAGTTTTTCATGACGAGAAAAAAACCTGCAAAAGCAGCTCTACAAACGACAAATAACGAAGCATAGTCAGCTGAAAGTTTCATTTAACTCGCGAACATAGCCAACAGACAGTTGGAAAACAGTCAATAAACACAAGTAAACAGATACAAATACTGATTTGTTATTTGAAAAAATTACAACTTTCGAATTTTAATCTATTCAAAGAAGAAAATAGATGGTCTTAAGGCTCTTTGAGCTCCTAGAACACTTTTGATTGACACTTTTTTGATAAAATTAAACCAATTTAAGAAAACTGGTTTAATAGACAAAAATTCTATTTCGCTGGGATATCTGACAAATTCCATTTTCGAAACTAGAAATCGATCACGTTTTTCGCGCCCTTTATACTTTTGCTGTTCGATAGTTGAGTTTGCCTTCCTTTTAGCAAATGAATAGAAGTGAACTTGAAAAGAAATCAAAAGTCAAATCGCTAAAAACTTAATTTGAGCCTGAACAAATTTTTAGACTTTCCTGAAAAAAAATCACCACGACCTACATAAGAGTCTGAACTACATTCATCAACTCTAAAAAAGAAACCGAAAAAGTTATTTGAATTGCTTTAAATCTTTCAACCTCTCAATTTTGGATAAAGACAACATATCCAAAATATTAAAGCTCCTGAAAAAAAATTAAAGCTCCTGAATTTCAAGAAAATTGGGTTAATAGGAATCTTTTTTTATTCCGTTGGAAATGCAGAAAATTAAAGTCCATTTTTGAATCTAGTCATTTATGTTTTTTTTTGTCACGCTATTTGCATTTTCATTATGAGAGAGCATAATAAGCCTGTTCTTTAGGGAATTGATATGAATTCAACATTAAAAGAAATCAAACGTCAGATTCATCAACTTTTAAGACTTTGCCGAAGAAAAAAACAATGTTAGTAAAATAAATGCCTTCACTTCGTTCATTAATACAAATCAATTCGATCAGTAACATTTGACACTGAAAAAAAACAGAAATAAGCCTTGACAGAAACTCAAATTCGAAAGATAAAAAAACCTCAGAGATTAAGTGATTCTAGCTCGCACTACCGCCCAAGAGTGACTAGCTCTAACCACTAAATCACGGCTTCTTGATTTCCACTAATTTCGCGCCTAACTTTTTCTTAAATATCAGCCAGCAAAAATATTCCAGTATGACGGATATGGCTAAATATGACGTTTACTTACCGTAAGAACGATGAGCTGAAGTTTGCGACTTAAGGCGGACCAAAAAGACTGATCTCTACGTTACGAAGTTACTACGCTCGTTTTTATAATTATTTGAAAAAACTCACTACATTTTGTGAGGTCCTATTATTGCTACTTTTTGCCCAGATTCATTATAATGAAAATTTAGTATAAAAAAAGAAACCTTTTTCGTAACCTCGCCAAAAAGGTCCTAAAAATGGCCACTCTTAGTTTGTCCCGGTTAAATTATCACAAACAATTTTTAAAAATCGAAAAGGAAAATAAGCCAAGTTCAGATTTGCTTTTACACAGACATTATACACATGCAACAGAAGAATGACTAAAATAAAGACATCGAATATTGAGGGATAGTAAGCTTCTTAAGAACCATTTAAAATAAGGAATATTATCGTCTTCGCATACAAAATATCCAAGATATCGATAAATAGGTGACACCGAAGACCTGATTTCTGGGGCTCAAATAGTTTCACTGGCGCTTATTCTTCTTTCTCATTATACTCTCACAAATATTAAGTTTTCTGTTCTACTTATTTATTACCAGGAACGAATGCTGGAGTTTAAGTTTGAGAGTCTAATATTGTCCTTCCTTCTATTGAGATTCTAGGGTCTAACAGAGTTGCTGAGGTGATCTGATGTGTTTCTATTTCCAACAATCTCGAAACCTGAAAGAAGCAAACTTTTCTTGTCCTCAATCTAATCTGATCTACTATATATCTCAATTCAACAATATAGTCATATACTGCATAATAGTTCAAATCAGAATAAAAAGCAAACTCAGGGGCGGATCTAGGATTTTCTCGAGGGAGGGGGGGGGGGGGGGGGGGGGTTGGGGGACAAAAAATTTTCGTTCGATAATTTTGTCGACCATTTTTAGGTCGACCAAATTGATTGCCCGAGCTCCAAAGCACTAAAAAGACCCTGTTTTGGTAAAATTTTGTTCGCCGCAAGCAAAATTTTAAGAAAACAGGCCAAAATTTTGACCAAAAAAATCGGAATTTTTCGGCGCGTGCTCCACTATCAAAATTTGTATATACTGGCGCCTCTAGAAAATTTTAAGGGTCCATGATCAAAAATGGATATCTTAAAATAGTACAAGGGGGAGACCCCCCTACATCCGCCCCTGAGCAAAATAACTGATGATTCTGCTTATATTGGTGTTTAGTAGCTACGAGTTGCAAACTCACGTAACCTCAACTTTCTGAAAAAACTTTAAGTGTCAGTGTTTTTTTCTACCAAGCAGCCTTTTTTGTTGCAATTTTTCACTCGTTTGTTTTTCATTCCAAATAAAAACTCCCGACTGTTTTTTCATTTTTTTTACTCAACTACATGAAAGAATTATTCATCGAAACTGAAATATCACCTGTTAATCAACGACTTGACAAATTACCTTACAAAAGCAATTAAAACTCAATCGACCTCTACGTAGCAAAACGAAAAAGACCAGGATGAAATTTCAATCGCCGACTTACATTTCGTTTTTCAATTTCAAATCAAACGGAGCAGGGGATGATCGGGTAGCTTTGTGCGTCTTTTAATAGTATCCAACTCCTCCTCCGCCAGAAGCGGTTCCCCCGTAGAACGCCAGATCAGACTGCATCATTCCTGCTCCTCCCATCGACCCCCCACTGGCATAGCCACTGGATCCACGAGAAACGTAGGCTTGGTCTGAAAACAAAAAAATCACCTTGTTTTTAGCCTGGGATCCGCAGAAGCACATAGAAACCCATAGAGAAACACGCAAGTCATTTTAAATACGCGTTCCTAAATCGAAATTCGAAAAAAATCGAACGCAAAAAATCGAAAGAATTTTAACTTCTCGAAACCCGATGCGTTTTTTTATTTGTACAGCTCAAAACCCTATGCTAAAAATGACATTCATCACTTGTTACATGATTCGATTTCAAATTTCGAATACCTTCATCAACGGTGGCAGGTTGCATCATGCCCACATATCTGTCTCTCGTTCTGATAGGTCCCCCCGCACCACTGGGTCCCCCCATCGCAATCGTCACTCTTCGGTCTACATACTCCACCTGCTGTCCTGAACCCTGGGGGTCAGCATAGGCCCCTCCCATTTGCACGTTCTGGGGTCCCATCATGCGGTCACTATAGTTACCCGCTCCGCCCATCATCGGTCGCTCCAGAACAACCTGGCCCATTCCTCCTCCGCGAGGCATGCCACCACCGCCTCCCGTAGCTTCTGCACAAAAGAACACGGCTGAGCTCAAATTATTACATTGGACACAAAATTTTTATCCTCAGATGTATCAATTTGAGTAATACGTCAAATAGATACGTCTGGTAATGACTAATGACACACCAAATCCCATAATGAATGTTGGGCGAATTTTGTGAGGGGCGAAATGTGTTATCAAATTGAAAAGCAGCGATTTTTGAGAAGACGCAATTTGAAAACGGACACAACAAATTAATTTGATTCTTCAAACTTGCCATTTAAATTTTCGTAAGATCAAATTTGAACGTGAACTAATTCCAGTAAAACCATGCGACTTAAATAAGTGTCTTCACTTCGTTCATTGAAGCATAATCATGACGAGTGTTAGCATGAAGGGTAATGCTCAAGACCATTTTCTTATGCGACCGTAATCATGCTGTTGATTTA
Organism: Symsagittifera roscoffensis; assembly: GCF_963678635.1. Classification (NCBI taxonomy): domain Eukaryota; kingdom Metazoa; phylum Xenacoelomorpha; order Acoela; family Convolutidae; genus Symsagittifera; species Symsagittifera roscoffensis. The sequence goes on along the minus strand of NC_087063.1, from coordinate 3,851,450 downwards.
CGACAAAATATGACCTCCGAGCAAATGCACGAAAGCTTCGATTCGTCATCACAAACTGCAAGTAAGCAAACAAAGGTTACGTTGCAAAAAGTGGACATGCCATAAAGTAGACACATTGTAAGCCAATCAGAATAGAGAAAAAAATAGCATGTTTGTTTTCTTATATCGATAGTGATTGGTTTAAGACTCGTGTACCTTATGAAAGTGGATTGTGATTGGCTTACGACTCGTCTACTTTATAACCTGACTACCTTTTGACCGGACTCTGCAAACTACTAAAACGATTCTTAAAATGGCTAGCATGGTGGCCAGTCAATAAGCAGAATGGTTTAAGAGCAGAATGGGTCCAAGAGCAGAAAAACAGGAAAATATCAAATTTTATTAGCTTATGGGTCAATTAAGTATAAGAATTGTCAATTTACCAAAGAAGCAATAGTTTATGCATAATTTGAATAACTTAATCGATTTTTTTTTAATTCAGTTTAAAAAACTTGATAAAATTATTCAAATCATGCATATTTTGTTCATTTTCTTGGTATTATTGACAATTATAATAATTGTTTTTATCAATTAGCCCGTATTAATAAATAAAAGTTAATATTTTCCTGTTTTTCTGCTCTTGGACCCATTCTGCTCTTGGACCATTCTGCTTTTTGCTCCGCCTCCAGCTAGCATGGATATAAACCTAACAACAGAACTTCCGCACTATTATCTTTAGTTTGCTCTTCATTAAACAGTTTTGTATTAAGCGCCAAGCTTCTCATTAATCCAACTCGCTTCTCGCTCATCATTAACAAACAATTCTGATCCGTTTCCATCCTGAAGACATAATTTTTAGGCATAAGATTTTCTGCAGTCTCAGCTTTGAAAAGTTTTGGCAAAAAATATGCCAGTAATTGGCGATTCAGTCAAAGCACAAATATAACAGATTTGACACCGCTGAAATTAAATGTAATTGGAGGGGTCTCTTTCTGCAACAAAATTACCTGCTAGTCGTGCACTCTGCAACTGCAACTTCATCTCCTTGATTTTCAGCTGTTCCTCTCTTATCATGATCTCCTCCTCCAGCCGTCTCAGATCAGCCGCACTTTGACCACTGGGGGTGACTGCGGTCGGCCTACCTGCCAGAGACGCCTGCAGGGCCGGCGCTATCATTCTAAAATAAACTCATCTGCTCATCATTATCGTTGTGTCTGAAAATTATGGCTCTTTTCCACTTCCCCTCAACCCTTCAATTCCAGTTTTGAAAAACATTTCTAATGTTGCCATAATGCAACGAAACTTGGCATGGTGAACAAACGAACAATGGTGATCATATTTGTTTTTCAAACTTTACAATGTAACATCACGCGTTTAGCCATAATCACACGTAAAGTAACTACAAAAATAGAAAACTTGAAAAGTGGGTGGGTGGGGGTTGTAAAAAAGCCAAAATCAAAAAAAACCAATCCGCCAAAAATCAAATTTGCGCGTGATCAGAAAACCATCACGACCTGTGTAAGTCTTCAGCCCGATCATCGACACTCATAAAATGATGCATTCTGTTCCTAGAAAGAGAAGCTAAAGAAAGAGACGCTTAAGTCCAGTAAATTCGAAGTAACTTATTATTTGGAGTTGAGTAATTTGTTATTTGAAATAGCTCTAGAAGCGCAGTTAGGAGTCCCCCTACAAGGATTCGATACCCCTTTGGTACAATTGTACGATACGACATCAATGTTTAGCTGACCGACCCTAAAAGTTTTCTAAAGGCGTCAAAATCTACTAATTTTGAGGGAAGAGCGTGCGCCAAAACGCAATTATTTGGCCAAAACTTTTAAAAAGGAGTCTAAAAACGTCATGCCTGCGACAAGAGGCAGATGTATAGAGGGCGGACGCCCTCTCCCCAAGGAATTTGACCCTAGTAAACACCAAAGGGTGTATAAAGCCAACCTTTACACTAAATTTTAATTACATTTAACGTCATGTAAGATTTGCGACAGAATCCCTAGACAATGTCCATCAAATCCAAACCACTTCTAAGTACCCGACCTTGACGACAAAGGGCGGTTCTTCAATTATAAATCTAGACATGAGGGGTTTTGTACGTTCCCCAGAAACAAAACCCAGTTCACATTAGGAGTTTTTCTCGGTTCTCCGCACTAATTAAAAACTGCCCGCCAGAACCGGGTACGGGAGTTTCGCTCGGCTCTCCGTAACAAAACCGCTTTACTAATACGGGAGTTTACTCAGGACTGGAATAGGGGTAATTTCCGCTCTTAGCGAACCCTGTGATCGCCACAGTCACTGTTTGACAGACGAGACGACGCAACAAATCACGATTGTAGAGTTCTGAAAACAATCGACAAAAGCGAGTTGATGCTACAGACGAATCAATGCTAGCGAGCAGCTACTAGCAACAACAACAACAACGGGGTGCGGTCAAAAAGAAGACAGTCATAAAGCAGACAAAGTCGTGAGCCAATCAGAATAGAAAAAAGAAAAGACTTCGCGCGTTTGTCTTCTTATCTCGATTCTAATTGGCTCACGACTTTGTTTTCTTTATAACTGTCCACTTTTTGCTACGCAACCCTTGACGACGTAATGCCAGCTTTGACTGAGGAGATCAGAATAATTAATATGCATTTCGCTTAAGTTTTCCAAGCCCAGATTCACAAACCTGGCTCCAGCAGGTGCAGGTAGCATGGGCATTCTGTCTGGTCCTCCCCCGTAGTCGCCCCTGCTCCCTCCGGATGGATACCTCTCGGGAGGTCTGTCTGCTTTGGGTTCTGCCTTTATTGCAACTACATCTTGCCTCCCAATTTTGTGGTCTTTTTGGCCTAGAACGGAAAAATGAACGCACTAAAAATCAACTCTAAGAATATCTTTTATAAACAAAAATCAGCCTTTACTTTCAATAGGCTTTTCTCTCCACATTGTATTTCTGGGAAATAGATTTCACTGGAATTCGAACAGTTCAATTTACATGTTTTAACGCTTATTTGTAGTCTAAATGTTTTGTCGTCTTAATGTCCTGTCGTCTTAATTAACTAGCACCACAAAACAATTAAGATAAGTCAAAATTTCTGAAGATTCGAAAAGGAGCGGTTCAATCAAATAAAATTTCGCTGAGAAACTGTGAAATGACTGTTTTTAACCAAACTAAACGGCGTCATTACATCTGTCAATCAAAGTTGTTTATGGAGTGTAGTAAAAGGACCATAATATAACTTTTTCAGTAAAAGGTCATTCTGGTACGAGGTCGTCTCCTTTGAGAAAGTTGACAAAACAAGCTCTTTATATCAAAAAAGCTATTTCGTGAACCCATGAGTGTTAGCATGAAGGGTAATGCTCAAGATCATTTTCTTGTGCGACCGTAATCATGCTGTTGATTTACGACAAACTGTTGACTTCCAAAAAAGCAAGGAAGCTTCTATTTGCTGTCAAAAATATCACTATGCAGCCAAAAAGAAGCGATAAATGCTCCAAGTATCCTTTATCCCTGTGTCATTTATTTTTGAACTGCAAAAAAATGGAAAATACTGACAGAACTCCACCTTTCTGCGCCATGCAAATTCTGATGTTATGTATATGGCGTCTACTAATCTATTAAACAGGATACAGGAGGTAAAACACGTGTAGTATTTTCAAGTGCGAAATTTTGTGAGCAGGATTGTTTACGGGCAAAAAAGTCGGTTGCAACGCCCATGCTTATCTCATGAGTTATTTTTTAATTAGTCCGTTGGCTTCCCTAGAAGTAAGTAGACAGACTCGTAAGCAGACAAAATTTTCATTTTCTATATCTAAGGCCACCTTTGCCAAACAAAAACCACCATATCAATTCCCAGATAATTCTCAGTAATTTCTTATTTCAAAATGTTATCTCAAATATCAAGTTAACTTGAACAATTTTGGCTTGAAAAAATTCCATCAATTTTGAATAAATATTTCAAAATCACGCTTGATGTCATTTTTCAGCCAATCAGATTTGAGTATTGTCAAATTTGTCTGCTTAAGCTGCAGTATTCTGGATGGCCACAAACTTAGTCTATCATAAGTAACTAACTAGTCCAAATTAGTAATTATTAACTTTAAAAAAAACCATAGACAAAAAGCTTTACTCAAACCTCAAACTTTTCCAAAAGGCGCATTTCTAAAAATGTGTTAGCATGAAGGGTGATGCTCAAGATCAATTTCTTGTGCGACCGTAATCATGCTGTTGCTTTACGACAAAATATGACTTCCGAGCAAATGTACGAAGCTTCGATTCGTCGCCACAAACTGCAAGTAAGAAAAACAAAGGCTACGTTGCAAAAAGTTTACATGCCACAAAGTAGACACCTTGTAAGGCAATCAGAATAGAGAAAAAATCGGATGTTTGTTTTCTTATCTCGACTTTGATTGGCTTAAAAAAATCAGCAAGACCTATATAAGAGTCTTCACTACGTTCATTACTCTTAAACAGTATTTCTAAATTATTTTAAAAGCCAAATATATTTCAAAGACGCAGTTTTAAAAATGTGTTTGCATGAAGGGTGATGCTCAAGATCAATTTCTTGTGCGACCGTAATCATGCTGTTGATTTACGACAAAATTTGACTTCTGTGCAAAAGCAACGAAGCTTCGATTTGTCGAAGTTATGGACAAATGCTACTGAATCAAACAAAACTATCAAAAATACGCACTGTCAATGAAAATCAGATAACTGATGGCAGAAACTTTAAATAGTCGAACAGCGAAAACTGAAATCTATTTTTTCCCAATGGCGATTTAATTCATTTTTCAGAAAACTTACTTAAGGCCATTTCAAAAAATGTCCGAAACTTCATAACTATGCTTAATCTTAGCTAAAAACAAACAAATATAAAAGCTAAAACACTACAAACTCAAAAAAATTTCAGCCATAGCCTGGCGTGGTGACATATTACAGTAGGCGGCAGATACAATTTGAATAGCTAGGTCGCTCTTTGTTACACTTCGAACACAGCCAATGAAAGACTGGAAAAGGGTAATGAATGCAAGTAAACAAAAAAAAACACTGATTTTGTTGAAAAAATCTCAACTTCCGAATTTCGAAGAAAAAATAGATGACTTTTAAGCTCTTTGAGTTTCTTGAACAATTTATGATTGGCACTTTTTTGATAACATTAACCCAAATTTAGAACACTGGATCATCAGGTAAAGTTTTTATTCCACTGGAAATCTAAAAATTAGATTCCACTTCCGAAACAAAAATTGTTCACGCTTTTTTCGAGCCAGTTCCACATTCGTATTTGGAGATTGCTATTTACTATGAACTGCTATGAAATTCAAATGAACTCAGAAAGTGCACATATACCTAGGTGCATTCATAAAGGTATCAATATGTATGAATGCCCATCTGCAATTAGAGACTTTTTCCTGAAAAAAAAAAACAAAAAAAATCAGCAAGACCTAAATAAAAGTCTTCACTACGTCCATTACTCTTAAACAGTATTTCTAATTTATTTTATAAGCCAAATTTATTTCAAATACGCCATTCTAAAAACGTGTTTGCATGAAGGGTGATGCTCAAGATCAATTTCATGTGCGACCGTAATCATGCTGTTGTTTTACGACAACATTTGACTTCTGTGCAAAAGCAACGAAGCTTCGATTTGTCGAAGTTATGCACAAATGCTACTGAATCAAACAGTAAATTTTAGGAGATCAGCTGCTAAAACCTAGCATGGTGATATATTACAATAAGCTGCAGATTCAATTTAATTAGTTAGATCGCTCTTTGTTATACTTCGAACAGTATTTATAATTTATTTCAAAAGCCTACGTTTTTTTTTAAAAGTGTAAAATTTGAATTATTGAAAACAAATCATCTGACAGAGCAATGTTATTAAAATAACACATTTAAGCTCGTTAGTGTTAAACTAACTTAGTATCATGTTCAATTGATGGAAAATGAAATGACTATCTAATGCATTATAGTTCATAAATTAATACATGCACTATACTCATATAGTTCTCAAAATTATTATATGCCGTATCAATGGAGTAAAGCATGGCAAATATTTTGAGAGACGCTCGTCGGCTCTTTTTCCTTTTCACTTCACCAGCGAACTTTCACAAATAATTTTTTGTGTCCCAGGGGCGGATCTAGGATTTTCTCGAGGGGGGGGGGGGGGGTCGACTTTTTTGTTCGGTTTAGTCCCTGTTTTGGTCCAAAACTTCTGCGCCGCAGGCAAAATTTTGAAAAACAATCCAAAAAAAGGCATTTTTAGGCACTTTTTGGAAAATTTTGACCAAAAAATCGCGTTTTTTCGGCGCGCGCTCCCCCCTCAAAATTAGTATATATTGGCGCCCAAGGCGCCTTTAGAAAAATTTTAGGGTTGGGGGACCCTTTGGGTCGGCAGGGGGTCGAATCCCTGGGGGGGGGGGGGGGGGGGCGGGGGCGTCCGCCCCTGCATTGTCCAATTCTACAAAAATTGGCATGAGGATTAATAAGGCCATGACAAACATTATTTGGTTTTCATTTTTTACCTTGAAAAGCATCTCGCTACGCAATAAATTTGATGTTTATCTAAGATGGGGGGTATGGAAAAAGAGCCCTTTCTTTTATGACTAACCGCACACTTTGTCCGCTGCCTCAAAGGATGAGAAGTTAATGAAACCAAACCCTCTGTGAACTCCCGTGTCTTTGTTTTTCATCAGCTCAACAGCCTCGACATTCCCTAGCTCCTTGCCAATGTACGTTTCAAAGTAATCTGCTATCTCCTCTTCTGTTAGGTCTTTTGTTCTGGCAAGGTATACCCGCTTTGTCTTTCTGATCGATCCGGGGTTATTGCGAACTTCCTGAAATAATGATCACGTTGAATAGAAACTTCCTAATGCTGTAGTACTAAATACAGTTAAGGCCAAATTGTTGGCAATATCTTTTTCAGTCAACGAACCTGAACGAAGCAACTTAACATAAAACTGCTCATTTCGACGTCGAATTTCAGTTTAGCACTGATTTCCACGTGTAAAAACCGTCTCTGAACAATTTAATTAACAGATCCTATAGTTTTTTGACCGCTGAAATTCGCAAAGTCACCAATATTGACAATAATTCCGCATTAATTAAAAAAACCCTTTTATAAACAATTTTTTTTTACGTCGTACAAGGAAGAGGAAACCGAAGTAAAAAAAATACAAAAACATAAAATGCATGCAACACGTTCAAGACTTGTTTAGAACCACGAAACTAGAATGAACTGTTCCTGCCTCGGCTCGGCCCTGAGATAAATCGGGTTCCGTTAGGTCGGTTATATGTCGTGGACACAAAAAAGAAAGAAAGAAAGAATTTATTTTTCCGATTGATAAATATAGTCATTAGCAAAACAAAAGTAATTTCATCAATGCATTTATCATCGGAATGGACAACTAACGAGACCATTGGTCCACATAAATTTTGCCCTTATATAGCACACATACTGAATTTAACATCAAACAAAAGAAAGAAAATAAGTTTTTTTTTTTTTATGAAGAAATTAACAAAAAACAAAAAAATACGTGATTTTGATTTTTACCTAAATTGAAAACATATTTTTCTTCATAGCGCTACCTATAGCAGTTCAGCTGATGCTCCGGCATGGGAACACGTCGCTTCAAAAAACAAAAACAAAAAAAATGAAGAAAATTTTCTAAGTTTTCGGGAAAATAATTATTGAGAAAAAATTCAAAAAATCATAAAAAGGGCCATATCTCCTAAACTAAAAGGTTCTGGAGGGTCATATTTTTTCACATAAATCGCAACCTATAGTTGATTGTCCTGTAGCATTTAACCAAGGTACTGAAATTACACAAAAATTAAAAACTGAAAACTAAAGTTGCCAGCTCGTTGTTACCTAGCAGGTATCCATTCTTAAATTTATGATAAAAACTTGTAATTTTTCCAATTTTTGCATTTTCTATCCCATCTTCGAGTAAGCCTCTAGAAAGATACTGTATCTGACGTTAATTGAATTGTAAATATACTGGCAAATACAATTCCCAGGAACAATAACTTGCCGGTATCTTGTGGGTATCTTTACACAAACATACTGACTTAAAGTCGAAAAGAGACCGAGATTTCACGTTTTTTAATTAATTTTAAAGAATCATGAATTTAATTTCTCGCTCGAACAAGAACAAAAGCTATTCTTTGCCAAGAGCCCAGAGGAAAAAAAGTGTCTAATATTTTTCATGATAATTTTCATCTCAGATCTATTTGATTCTATTTGCTCAAAAAATGAGACTCTAAATGGAATTGCACCAGAAATTAACAGCCAAAGTATAGATTGAATCTATCTTTTGACTACCTATGATTCGCTATTTGCTCTAATTCGAGCGCAAGAGTTATTAAAGACTCCAATTCGTCAAAACCTGGAACCAACTTAACTCTTTTGCAAAAAGTTGAAAAAGATGACAAAAAAGAAGCAATCTCAACTAACTTCTCTGCCTACTGCACGCGTGCACTCTACATTACGGCCCTCTATGTTGTGAGACCTCTCAGCTAGCACCAGGTCAAGAGAGGACTGGTCTTGGAAGATGATGAAGCAGAAGCCACGAGGTCTCCCAGTTCGACTACTAGAACACACAAATTCCCACTTTGGAGAGCTGACTTCATTTAAATTTAGAATTCCAATACCGGGTAGTGTTGGTAACCAAATTGGGTTCGTTAACTGTCCCCTCACTGTTTCTGGTGCTTCATATTTAAATTCTCGTTGTATGCAAATTTACCATTAACAATGAGTAATAAAAAAAATACAGCATGTGATTACTCTTTGATACTTGATATATCATTGATTGGTTCTTTTCCTTCCCTCCCCCACCTCACATAAGCATCAATTCAATGCTCTGCGGAGGGTTTCAGAAGGTTAAGTATAAATATCAATTATATTTTGAATGGCCTGATCAGGCCGCATGTCAATTTTTCTCAATCAAAAAAGAAAAAATACTTAAAGTTTCACAGGAGGGGAAAGAAAAAAGCCCCTTGATTTTATTGAATTATTGCAAAAGTTTTTATAGCTAAAATGCTACAAAAATCAGTCGAACTAAATAATGAAAAGCTCACTTTTCATTAACACTTAAATGGCAGGATCACTTGGAAGTAAAGTAACAAGCTGAAGAAAATTTGAACAAAAATAGCCAACAGACAGTTGGAAAAGTTACAATGAACTTTTGAATGATCCAAACCAATCCAAGGAACAGATATCAAACTCGTAACAAAACAACAAACTAAACAAGTAATGTCAAACTTACTCAGGGACCATGATGACTTCTTGTAGAGGTCCAAATCTGGAGAAATAAGTCTCGACTGTTTCTTTCGATGTCTCCACGCTTAGTCCTCCACAGAACATTTTCCTCCGTTGTTCATCCGGGTCGTCTCTTCTACCCCCACCCACTCCCCTTCGCTCGCCCCTCTCTCGGTCTCTGTCTCCGTACAAGCTGCCGCCGACTCGAGCCGGTTCTCGAGAGTACACGTCGTTTCTTCGGCCACCAAAGTCAGTTCTGCGTTCCATGTTTAACAAAAAAGTTCTGAAATGTACTTTCCTTTCAACACAACTACAAGAAATACCAATAACCCACATTCAGATGATCAATTAAATTAATTGGTTTGTTTTTAGATGTGATATATAAATGCGAAAATATCTCAAATGAAAAATTTTTATCTGAAATGGTTGGTTTTTAGAGAAGTTGCAATTGAACATTAAGCGTCTCTTAAACATTAAAAAAACTCTTGAACATAAAACGACTCTTAACAATATCAGGAGTTGAACAACTGAAATTGTCTGATAACATCCAACCACTCAAAAGTACTTCCCTCGAAAAAGAAGATCATAGCCAACAGAAAGTTAGAAAGAGACACTGAACGGAAGGAAACAGACAGGCCTTTTGAATTTCAAAGAAAAAAAATGGCCCTTAAGCTCTTTGAATTACAAGATCAACTTATGATTGGAACTTGTTGATAAAATTAACCCAATTTGTTACACACTGGTTCAAAAGGTGAACTCTTTATTCCGCAGGAAATTCTGAAAATTAAAATCCACTTTCGAAACTATCAAAATTGAGCGTTTTTGTGCTGAACACATTATAAGACTTTTTCATGAAAACAATCAAGACCTCTATAAGAGACTTCACTATGTTCATTGACTCTTAATAAAAATTTGTGAGAACACGAAAAAAAGCAGATCTATAAAGTGCAATAATTAAAATTAGAAATAAGCCTCGAATTAGTAGAAAAAAAATCAGCAACCTCTGAGATTCGAACCTGTTACCTAGCGATTCAGAGACTCGCACACTTTACACTCAGACACGGAATCTTAATAGGTTCCAAACACGAGCCACAAATTAAGCAGAGAACAGATGCTATGCAATTTCCAATGCTACAGTGAAATTTCCAAATAAGGGAACAGTTTTATTTGCGAGTTAATTTAGAAAAAAACAAGGTTCGTAATAACACACTAAGCTGATAGCAGGATTAAGGAAACGGAGAACAACAGGTTCTTGCTCATTTTTGTTTTATTCTAAGTAGTATTTTACTCATTTTAATAGACATATTCCTATGCTATTTAACGTTATGATTTCTCTCACATAATGGGGTACACGTATTTTGATGTACCACGACACTCAATGCAACGTAAGGATAAAATTTTTAAAAAACCAATTATGAAATTAAACTTTTTACATACGTACATAGCTATTTACAGATATCTTTGATCAAATTGAATTGGAATTAAGTTTCTCCCTATAACCAGGCCAACTTCAATGAAATTCAATGTTGTGAAACTTAAAAATAGTATAGGAGAAAAATAACTCAAAGAGTTGACTTGAAATCTATTAGGAATTCATTACAAGGACTAGTGCTCAGGTGTTAGCTTATCGGAACTGTCGAAATCACTAGCATATGAATCGTCCAAATTTTCATCGACCAAACTGTCATTGAAGTCTTCGACCTTCAGGTCATAAGATGACCCTCTGCCAGCTGACGTGATACTGTTGAACAAGTCATCATCAATCCCTGCATTCCTCAGCGTTTCTATGTATCTTTTATCCGCTTCTTTTTTCGCATTGATTTCAGACGCCCTCTCAAACAGAAGCTGCCTATTTTCTAGACGATCAGACATACTTGCCAACTTTTGTTGGTACTCCATTTCCAATTCGCGTTGCTGCTCTCGAAACTCTTGAACCTTGCGTGCTCTGGATTCTTCAAGAAGCAATCTGTTATCATTCGCAGCAGCTTTCATGGCAATGTGCTTTCTTAAAGCCTGTTCTTTAGCTTTCTTCTTCTTCGCCTCATATTCGTTCAATTTAGATTCTCGGGCCGACTCGCTCAACTTTTCGCGATTCTTCGAAGCCATCAGTTCGAAAGATTTGGTTATCTTGGGTGGAATTGTGTCGCTTTTATAAGTTTTGTGCTTGCGAATCGGAGCGCCTGATTGAGCTGGACTCAGGGCTGCACGTCCAGACAATGGTCGACTTCGAATATCCAGATCCGCTTTTACGCACTTTTCTACCTTTGCTGAATGTTTTTGCTCAGTACGCATTGTAAATGGCTTACAGACAGTGGATTCTTTCATTGTTCGGTTCTTCTCGGCTTCATTCAGAAATTTTTTATACTGGGCGTCGAAGTCTGGTACCGAATGACTCAAAGCGCTCCTAGATCTCCTTGGGAGAGAGTTTCTCGAATCAGAAGGTGCCTTTTTATTTTTTCTGCTGGCAGTTTTTGAAACTTCTGGTGAAGATACTGGCGCCTTACTTTGACGCAGCAAAGTCTGTGCTCGCAATTTACATCTCATTTGCCTAAACAATTCCTCTTCCTGCATTTTTTCGGTAACACTAGGTTTATCTAAGACCTTCCGAGGAACTGGTTTTGCCTTAAACTGGGGCGGACGTTCGCTTTCGTCGGCAATCATTTTATCGATGCTTTTCGAAAGTTTCGAAATCCTAGCATAGTCGTTGTCCCTGTCAGTGAACTTGAAAGGTTTTGTCATGCTTTGGAGATCAAACTTTCGCTTTTCTTTCGAGCTAGATCTGACATTTTTGTCTTTATCTTGCATTGTTTCGTAGAGAGGCAGAAACGTGTGGCCCGGAATTGGGTTTGCTTTGAACTTTTTAGTCAGCTCCTTCATTTCGGAGAGTCGTTTTTGTTCCTGTTCTAGTTCGAAAATTTGCTGTGATCTGGACTTCTTTTTTGGCTTTTGGTACTCACGGATGGTCATACTAAATGGTTTCGGAACTGTGATCGAGGGTTTCCAATCATCTGTCTTCTTCGAAAGAGAATTCATTCGATGCCTTTTAAGTGTCATTTCAATGTCATCTAAATTTCTTTCGTGCTCCAAGTCTAACCGATTCATGTAGTCGGTGATTGCTACGCCATCCCACATTCTATCTGCCGATACTCTTTCGAAGTTTCCGTTCTGATTATGGTCTATGTCTTGCGACTCTGCATTGTCGTTGGTTGGGAAGTCTGCTAGAGATAGATCTCTGTACTCACGCTCCAAATCAGCTAACCGTGCGTCTGATATTTGAATATTTTGAGCAGCCAGGAGTTCTAGATTTTCAGCACTGCCGGTGACTTCAACTTCCGTTCCCTGCGCTTCCATTTTAGCTGCATAGAGCGATTCTAACTGTTTCATCGTCGCTTTTTGCTCTTCTCGCAGCTGCATGAGCTTCTGGTAAAACTCATCGTCATTCAAGCTGCTGCTGGTTTCCGTCATTTTAACTGAAACAATTATCAAAAATTTGCAGATGTGGCTTTTCAAGTCAGTTACAACATCCCAGAAATCATGCTATGACCAAAATAGCTTAGAAATCCCACCTAACAGTTTATTTTACAGAAGCGAAGCCGAGCATTGCACCACTTGCGATACAACCACAAACATAGCGTGACACCTCTGTTGGCAGAAAATAATACGAAAGCAGCTGTCGAAAAAAAATCGAGAGAAAATACTAGATGTACCAAACTTTCAAATCGTTGTCTCGATTAGTCTTTCAAAATGTGTATTTTAAGAAAAAATTACAATTAAAACAATTGAACGTTAAATTAGCATCGGAGCAATGTAACAGTCGCCCACTTAATGTAACATTCGTCTACTGCAGTCACACATGAGGCTTAAGAAAAATAGGCCCTATAACCATTGGCTCAAGAGTCAGGGACACTATCTCTTGTGTTTTTGTACCTCAAATCAGTCGGAGCCAATTCGGTTCGCTTGTGACATGAGACTACGACCCGTTACAGCTTAAAGGCTACTACTAAAATATCCCCCCACTCTAGAATTAATAACGTCCCCATACTCAGGTCTCTAGATACCCAAAATACATGAACGCCGTTAAAAACCGGGTTGGAACAATCCGTTAAGTTACTTTTTATTAGACAGTGGAACTTTGATCCATTTCAGATGGATCAACCTAAAACTCGCCTTACCTCAACATAACAATTATAAAACACACTCTAGAAATTTAAATTAGTACTCACATTGTAGCACGCTCAAGAACCAGGAAGTAAATAAGTCGGTGAGCAACTCAAGAATTAATAAAGTAACTAAAATGAGTTTAATGTTAGTCAGTTTTAATAACAAGAACAAGTTTTTACTCTAGACTGTAAGTTCTCGTGAACCATTGGGACACTCAAGCTGTCCACCTTTCCACCGAAGGTTCACTCTAGTCCAGTTCAAATAATAATCCAATCGAGTAATGACAATCCAGTTCTCGGGAATACGCTTGTCTCTGTTTCAGATGGGACAGCTCTTCTCTTGTTCTATTGTGACAGAAATTGCGAATAGCAATTTCCCACCGTTTTAATTAGCAACTTTCCCGCGATTGTCACTCGATCGTTCTGACTTCTCTTTTCTGATTTTCAGTTATCGCGAGAAAATCGTGCATGACAGGTTCCATTCGAAATTTTGAAAAATTAAATTTCACTCCAAAATCAAGTGTTTTTTGCTTCTCTCAAGGTCAAACTTCCGAATATGACCGACTGGCACATACTCCCCGGACTCGAGATCGATGTCCTCATCGCGTGCTGTCTTCTGCCAGTGAGTCCCAGAAAACCGAGTGTTACTCAAGATACAGTGCCAGTGGTCATTTACAGAAGTTTGCAGCAGACTTAAGCTTATCTACACCCCAAAATTCACAGCCATGTAAAATTTTCACACTATCGCTAAACAGCAATCAAAATCTGCACACACCTGCACCCTTGAATTCTTGCTTTCCAAGCCAATCATTTAAAATTTCTTTTGTCCTATTCAATCAGGAAATTGTCATGCAGCATTTTGATTTATATAATAAATATAGTATATTAATAACAATATTTGCTTTGTTAAAACTTCTTTTTCGTGAATCCAAGTTTCACCCGGATCCACGCTCAAGCCCCCCTTTCCCTCTCAAGACTCAAGATCCATTCGAGCCACCTGCTCATCTCGCACTCTTCGCCTTGGAGGTACTGCACCCTGAAGTACTAGATACGGCAAACTGTCTCAACAGTTCCTCTTCATCATCGGAGCTAATCACAATCTCCTCCCAAGCCTTAAGCTGCTCGTAGGATCGCATCCATTCTCTTTGCTCTTGCAACCTCTTTGCTTGGTTGGGTAGTGCCTTCACCCTAGATTCCCGGTTCAAACAAAAGGAGTTGTGCAGGCTCAAGCTCACGTTCTTCGCCAGGTCCTCCTCTAATATCGATTCCCTCGCCTTGGTATTGTCTCTAGACATCTTACCCACTCTCTTCCATCCTGTCGTGATTGTATTACGATGGGTTAACAGGGGTCTCTTGAAAGCTTCCGGCCCAATCTCGGCCTGGAACTGTCGATACTCCTTTTGATGTTTTCTCATGTGATCTTTCGTTGTCATGTACAACCAGGACGTCAGCGTCGCCCGAAACCATGGGAAATACCTCAAACGGCTCCAGACATGTCTGACTTCCGTTGGTATGGCAAATACCTTGCACGCAGTCTCAAACAACTCGAGTCTCCTACTGTAGTCTATCGCGTATATTGACTCTGCCGTTGGCGTCCCCGCTTCCCGATACTTCGTTATATTCTCTTCTATCCATCTCAGAGCCAAGATCGTACTCACTACCAAGATCGTCACCTTCTGTCGGTGATCCGGTAGTCCGATCGACCGGATTTCTCCCATATCCCACACCAGGCAAAGGTTCTTGTGATCTGGATACCACACCGTTTGCGCTAAACAGTGGCATGGGCATTCTCCATGGGTGATTTCAATGCTCCTGAGGTTACGCTCCCCCGAGGCTTCCAAGAGAGGCTCAAGCTCCATCATTTTCTCATGCATCGTGTCGTTATCTTCCAGGTTTGGAGCACTTCCCACAGGTTTTCCGATCACGTTTTGTCTCTCGTGATCGCTTGTGTTCTCTCTCTCCAACTTCAAAAGTTCTTCTCCCCAGATTTCACTCAAGTCATCTCTCAATTCTTTTGGTACTGTCCCTCTGATTTTTCTCAACAACTTGTGCGAGTGATGCGATATCCGAGCCAACCTCACGCACTTGGGCACTGAGAAGGCTTTGTCCACCAGTACTCTCTGGCTGGATGCTTCCACCATCACCATGTGCAGTGGGTAGTGACTTCCGCACAAGTTGGCCATCATTGACCCTATCAGCGATTTCGCGTTCAATGGCAAGCCATAAGCTTCGCTCATGGGAAATCCCATTTCCGCCTCGAGACCAACCTTCCAGCTCCGGATGTGTTTTTGAGTCACCTGCAACACCCCGGGCCATGATTCTACGCTCAACGCCGTCACTAAATGATGTTCAGATTCTAGTCTTTCCAGTGACTGCAGACTACACATTCTCGAGAAGAATCCGAGAGCTGTCGCTATATTCACCGTGGTTCTCGCGTAACACTCCGCTACCATTTGCACTTCACTTTTCTCCCTTTCTGTTATGTCTTCGAACCAAGTGACCAGGTCTTCTTTTTGAAATGACAGTATTCTAACGCATGACCGTCCATCGCAGGTGTGCTCTCCGTTTCCACACGTCGAATCCAGACAGCTACCCGGCTCCAATTTCTTTGCTGACCCGGGATTACAGATCTTCATCTTCCGTTGGTGCTAACCTCACTCGCTCGGTGGTTTCTTCGATCAGACTCGCGTGGGGATGTGGACACCAGGAGGGTCTTAATAGCTTCCATACCACTCCCAGGTTCGTGGTTAACAAGCCATTTCCATCGCCCATGTTCACTTCAACTCTCTTGTTTGAATGCGGTATGCTCACCACCTGTGGTGTTTTCTCAAGAATCAGGCCCAGGCTCGGCCCCTCTTTTTCCACCGCGTCTATTTCCATCATTCTTTCTGTCCAAAACTTCAGTAGCTCCGCTACCTCATGGTTCCTGTGGGCGCCTCCAGCTTCCGAGTCTAAGAAGGGGTTGTAGGCCATTCCCATCACTCCAGACACATATTGGTATTCCCCCTTCTCGCTGATTCTCGAGTACTGCTCTGACGAGGCCAGGTTACGGTGAACATCATGTTCTTCTTCGAACTTCTTATTATAAAACCTCCGTACCTCGTCTAGCTTCCTATGGTTCTCTAGGGATAGTCTGGAACCCTCTTCCTTTTCTATTCCTGTGCTCTGATACACGTTCAAGATGACCGTTGAGACTCTTTTTTCCATGGTTTTGCTTACGCTTGCTCTCTGTTGGCATGCCAGGATGGTGCTATCAGACATCATCGACATTATCCATCTCAAGAAACACGTGGCATCCTTTCTTCTGGCCAGGCTCAAGCCTGAGTTGTCCCTGGCTACGTGTTGCATCAGTGCCTGATACACATCTAGCTTCTTGCTTCCCAACTTCAGGCTGTCATACGAGGTCAGTGTTTCCAATTCTATCCCCACCAGACTCCAGGTGAACATTAATTGTCCTGCAGTTCTAACGAAGGGATTCGCCATTAATGGTGGTGCTGATGAGAGTGTCCTCATTGCTTCTTCAAAATGATCCTTCAACAAACTCTGCCAGGACCTCTTCAGATGATTTGCCATTTCTATTCTATTAACCTCGGCCTTTTGCTGGGTGGCCCAATTACGTCGCTTGCGAGCTACTCCACTGTCCAACTTCTTCCAGCAGTCCTCCATTTCTTTCAATGTTTCAAGGGCCACCCACCACGTCCGGGAGGTGTTCCTCGTCTTGTTCCTTTCCAATGGATCACTTGTCACTCGCTTGCCCGTGGCCTGGTGTGCCTTCGAGATCCATTCTTTGCCGACATCTACTTCCCATGTCTGTCCGTTCGTTGAACCTCTCTTCACGTTTATCTTCTGAGGCTTGAAGTCTTCCTCCGATGTCGAACTGGTGGAAACCTCTATTTCCCTCTCTACTTCAAGTGGTCTTCTGAGCTCCGAGCTGCTCTTGTATGCCGCCGTCTTGCATCGAGCCAAAACCATGGGCGCCGTCTCTCTCAAGTTTCCTTCCGAAACAGCATCCACTGAAGGACTACCCAATCCTTCCACTTCTCTCTTCCTCTTGCGAGTCTTCACATCTCTACTTGAGGGTGTTGTGGCTACCATCACTGATTCGACCTCTCCATCCACTCCTTCCAACTCTTGCCTCCCCCCTGCTCGAGCCTTAAGGATATTAGTACTTTTAATCATATTACTAGTCCCAACCTTATCCCTTTTTATATCATCAACCATTTTATCTACAGTTTTTTGTCTCCGAGTAGAGCTGTCCTCACATTTTTCTTCTCTAGTCTTCGATCGTGAATTCCTCAGCTCTACCAGCTTGCTCAGTAGCTCTTTTCTCGCCTTCTCATCCAGGCCCGTTCCTATCAGAAGCGGTTCTCCAAATCTTACGACTGTGTCCCACAGTTCCTCCTTGAATTTGTCCAGCGTCGTCTCGCTGCCCACTTCTTGATTGAATTCTTCCAAGAACTCCTGCCAAGCATCGTCCTTCAGTGATCCCAGGAATATGTCCCTGTTCCCTTCGAAAGTGTTCTTTTCCCTTTCCTCCGAGCTCAAGAGTATCATCCCCATATTGAAGGTCTCACTTGCCATTGGCAATTCCAGATCCTTCCGGGGGGACGGAATCAGGGGTGGTGTGGCAGTATCTGCCCAATTCTCCTCGCTCAAGTCTTTCAACAGCTCTTGAGTGGTGAGCTCCTCCCCTGATGGCCCTGGTTCAGGCGTATTCCCCACTTCCATGTCTTCACCGGCTTCACTGATAGTTTCATCCATACTCTCTTCTTCTGACTCATGTCTCCTTCTCTCGAGAATTTTCTTAAATCGGTCCTCGACGGGTCCGCTCCTCTTGTCTCCAGGCGTGTCCACGGACAGTGGTGATGGTGTCGTAGGATCCAGCTTTTTGTATTCCGTCAGTGCTACATGCAGTTGACCTGCTGCATCTAGTTCTGTTCCCTCCTGTCTTATTTCCACCTGTTCCAAGCCATAGGGTGCCTTATATTTTCTCGTGGCAAATTTCATGTCGTCCACCAATGCGACGTGCCCCTCCATCACGATCATCCTGCCATCATCCCATATGGGTAACATGTTCTCAAGTCCCTCCTTCTCTAGAGTTCTCAAGACCTTCCGCACCTCATACCCTGGGGGCTGCGGACCTCTACTCTTTTTTGCTTGCGTCGTCCACGAATTTACCTTCATCTCGCTGGTATGGAAGTAGACCGCCGCCGTGTAGCCAATGAACAGGGGGTCCCAGCCATCAGTGAAATCCTTCTGCATTTCCTCCGTCGTCATCCTCGCCATTATGGAGGGAACTACCAAGGGACTATTCATTCCTAAGGTCATCCTCCTGACTATTGGGAACTCAGGCATGGTGGCTGGGAGGATTTCTTTCTCCATTATGGTCTCCAGCTCCCTCTTCACCAGTGCGAAGCACTCCTTCCAGGCAGGAATTCTCAAGATTTCTCGTCCGTCCGCCGTCAATGGGTTCAAGTTCCAGAATTTGGGATACATTTCGATGGGACCCTCTCGCTTGCCTCCCATTCTACATTGCATTTGCCCCCTGAAGTTGTACACTATTAGCTCGGCATCTTTCACCTTTCCAAAGAGTACCGTGTTGCTCATTCGCCCTCTGAGCACCTCCTGCTGACACCAATTTAACGCCGTCCCATCCAGTATACTGATAAGACTCAAGTGCGTTACAGAGTGACGATACGTTGTCACCAGGGGGTCTGGGAACGCGTACGTCACTGCTGGACCATAAATGCAGGTCACCACCTCCTCTAGGCCCCGGATTATCCCCATTGTAGGAGGTGGTTTCACTTGTAGGAGCTGGTTTCAATGCTCGTGTGGACTCTCCCCATAGACAGAGGCTCTCCATATTCCATTAATCGATGAAACGACACCAATTCCCCATGGGTCAAGAGTACTAGTGCCAGGTACCCATCAACTCGAAGTGTCTCCACTCCCCGACTAAACATGTATGCTGGGCCCATGTTGAACAAGTATCTGGGGTAGACCAAATACAGGGCCAAGAGCAGGCTGATGGGCATGCCCAGTATCTCCTGCACGAAGGCTCCAAAGATAGTCGCCGTGGTACCGAATATTCCTGCCAAGAATTCCTTCTCCCAGCAAGGACTCAAGAACTTGAGAATCTCGTAATCCCTCCTAGTCTTCAATTCGCCTTTGGCGTGCTCTCTCCAGAACCCTCCAATCGTCACTTCATTGGCGGCCGAGACAAATCTAGCCACCGTCATGTCTCTTGTTTCGGCCAGCTCCAGTTGTTTCTCCAGAAAACTCCAGACTTGTTTCACGAGGGGTGTTGCTTCCTCCCTTGTCTTATTCGTGGCGTTCTCCAGCCTTGGTGTCAAAAATGGCCACCAGCCATTCTCTTGAGTCAAACGATATTTCATCGATTCTAATTGCTTTTCCGTCTCGGCCACATTTCTTCTCTCGTTACTGGGACCTCTAGACCTGCTGGTGGAGTTTGTGATCTTCACCTCCATACTCCGAAACCACAAGCTGGCCGTTAATTTGCTTATCGCCGGGTGATCGTCCCCGATGACTGGGCTGAACTTGAGTTGCCTGGCAAAGTTCGATATCTCTAGCAAGAGCACCTCGTCTAATACGATCAGGATGTCGGCTAGTCCGTAAAAGCCCCTCAGTGCATGAGATATGTCCGCCCATGCCGCCGCCAATTCTGACTTGCGAAGCCTCAGGTTCGATGGCTCCAACTCCCGATTGGGAGCTGCCATTAGAATCCGCCATTCATTCCCTTCTGCTATCAGGATCAAGACCGCGTACACGAACTGTAGGGCGGGTGGCATATTCGCGTATCCAGGGGATGTGGTAAACACCACCTTCGTCTTGGACCCGAATCTCGAGACAACATTCTCTTGCACTTCATTCATCGCCGCAAACAACGCTTGAATGGCTTCCCATATCTTCCTCGATGTCGGAATTTCATCGCCCTTTAGTTGCTCAAGAAGTCCCATCGCGTGCAGGTGATCATTCATTCCTGCAAACAACAGCAGCTCAGGTTCACAGGGCATCTCCGACTTTATTGCCACCACCAGAGTTAACATCTGATTTAATTCAGCTCCTGGCAAAGAGTATATCAAAGTCTCCGGCCAGAACAAATTGGGAGACGTTCCTTCGAAGTCTGATCCCGCCACAATGACTACTCTCGCAGCAGCTGGATCTGCTCTATCATAAACTGCCAGGGTTTTGGCCAGCTGGGTACTCCCACAGGGCTTCCCGTACCTGGGATCTTCCGCCAATTTCGAGCCTTCGTAAGCGGCATCTGGCAATCCCGTTCCTCCCGGATTGAGTAGCTTGTCTACCACCTTTAACTGTGCCGGGGTTGCCAACCTGATCCTGGCGATGCTAGTTCGGTGCTTGGGAGGTTCTGCTATAAGTCCAGGACTCCCCAGCAGCTTGAGAGGTCTGTAGTTAATGGGTCCCATGATCGCTTTTGTGGGAATATCAGTCAGGTCTGTGGTCTCCATCAACTTCGCTCTCGAGAAGTGCGCCTCATGAGCTTTCAACCAGTCCACGCAATGATGCCTATTCAAATCCTCGTGTGACACTCGTTCGATCCCCAGGGTTTCCGCCAATTATTGCCTGCATTCCAAACTCTCTAGATCCAGTTCTTTCACCTTCTCAGGATATCTCAAGCGAGCGGTCTCCATAGACTTCTTTTCCCGTTTGCTCTCTGCCACTACCACTGAGGATATCGCCGAGCTTGGAGGTGTTGATGACGTCACCTCCTCAGACTCCATTGGCGTGGCACTCTGCAATCTGGTCTGGCTGCTCCTTGAACTGTCTCTAGTGTCAACTCTCGGTCCCAAGCGACCAGACAAGGCCCTTGAGGCAAGGAATGGTGGGTTCGGAGGTGGTCCTAATGTGAATTGGGCTGTCTCTAGCAGATCCGCCTCCAGCGCGTTTATGTGTTCTTGGAAGACGTCGTTTAGCCACTCTGCTCCCCTCGGTCTATCAAAATGGATTCCATCACTGGAGGTGTCTTCAGGGAATCCCTCTTTCTCCATGCGCTCTGCCACGTCCAACAGTCTGACAGGGAGCACACTCTTCCGGTGGATGTCTATTATCACCTTGTTTAGGTTCCGCACCTTCTCATTCATCTCCAAGGCGTGCTGATCAAACATCATGTTGTAGGGGACAGTACATATCGTCAACAGGATGGGGTCCATCTGAATCCTCAGTTCCTCAAGAAGGCAGCTCACCTTATCGTGCAGCCTTGTTATTTTCCTCGCTTCACCCCTTGATACATCGTTGGTCCCGACCATCAGGGTCACCGTGTATACTTTGGTCATCCCCAGCATGTCAAGCGTCGCCAACATCTGTGGCGTGGCAGCTCCAGCGAAACTCAAGATTCCCGTCTGCCAGTGCGATCGGATCCGGGTCAACACCCGCACCAGGCTGTCCCCTACGATTAGGTGAACCGCACCTTCTGGTACCTGGGGTGGCGCCAAGTACTGCACCCAGGCCGCATCATGAAAGCAGTCTCTCCTAGCTTTCTGCTCCGCACTCCAGTCCAGCCGATTGTGCCTGTGGTACCTCCCCTCTGTATTCTTCTTATAACTCGAGATCACGACACTCCTAATCGGCTGTTCCCTCCACGTCGGGGGAAGCTCCGGTCTTGCCGAACTCTCACGACTCTTTTGTCGCAATCTCTCGCCCAGTTCTTTCAGACGCGATGAGCCGCCGCTTACCTGACTGTCACTCGAGGTCGAGGTTGGGGTATATCCCGGCAGCTCCACATCCATCAGTGGGCGTATGGTTTGCGTCTCTAGGCTACGCAAGGAAGACGTTGCGTCATTCGGTATCCAGACTTCCAACCCTTCACTCATGTGTTCTCGGGCCTCGCGAACCGTGCTCTTGCTCTGGGGGCTTCATCCACCTCCATACGTGACTCTGGCCTCGAGCTGGTGACCACTCGCTCCTTCGGCCTGGCTCCCTTCTGTGCATCAAGCTCGCGTTGTCGTTGTTCTATTCTGTCCAATTCCGACCTCAGTTGATCACAATTTGCGGCGTTCTCCCGCACCCTTAACTCCTGTTGATGTTCAGCTTTTTGTATCTCAAGCAACCTCAGAGCCTGGTCTCGCTCGTTGACCGCCTGGTCCCTTTCCAGCTGAACCTTCTCCCGATCCAGCTTTGCCTGATCCCGATCGAGGTTCGCCTTATTCCTTTCCTTCTGCGTCTTCTCGAGCTCTTTCTTTAGAACACCTAGATCCGGATATGCCTCGGTCGTCTGTTGCGTTCGTGACATCGATGGCACCCTACTCGAGCTCTGGCTTGTGGATCTTACTGTTGGCCTAGTCGGTAGTGGGAATTCCCCTGCGCCATATTCGGTATTGTTATTCAGGCCAGGATTCCTTGCCAAGTCAAAACCCCTTACTCCTCCATCCACATTCCAAGACAACCATCTGGTCTGTTCTTGGTTCGATATTCCCTCGGTGGTGTAGCCGATCATCAAGACAGCCTCCGTTGCAGACTCCCTGCACTCACCCTGGTCCTCCAACTGGAGGATGGCATTCAGCATCACCGCCATTCTCTCGTCTATTTGGGTGTAGTCCAAGTCCCTCAGGCGTCTGTACAGCTCATCAAGAGTGGGCTTCTTCAGGGCCGCGGGCACGGATTTCCATAATCGGTCTGCCATTCTTCGTGACTTCGGGATGTATACAGGTATGTGTTAACCAGCTCAAGAATTACCTTACCAGCTCAAGAATTACCTTACCGACTCAAGTATTACCCAACTCAAGAATTCTCTCGAAATGTTCCCTTGCAAATACTTGCCGTAAGTGCCGATTATCGCGAGTTCAATCAAGGTTTCTCTCTCTGTTTCTCGCCTGAGTATAGTTGGATTTTCAACTTTGTTTTTCAAACTTGATCTGAAAACAGAAAGCATATTGAAACTTGACATGTCATGTTCCTAACCTAGAGACCCCCTTTTACCAGTATGGTTAAAATCTTATCATTTTCATATCACATAAAACAATTCAATTGGAATTCCCTTAAAAGCATGCATATTCATTTTATGTTTTAGCACCGTTAACTCGTTTTAAAATTTAATTGTCATGCCAATCATATCTTAAGATCCCTTTACCTGCGCCGCACCCCAGTACCTAACTCAAGACTCCTCCCTCACACCCGACTCGATACCCCCATGTACCCGACTCAGGCGATGCTCAAGTAGTACTTCTTATGAAGATACACCATTATCTCAGTTTCTGCAAAGACCAAATGTAGGATAGCGTACAATTCCCTCGGGCTCAGTTTGCCACTGTTCGGGTCATACACCGGCATTGAGACTTCTGTTATCCCTCTTTCAATCATGAAGTCTCGTAATCTTGTTAGTGCCAATATCACGTGTTCGGGATCGATTGTGTTCCTGTCATTGACCCTCGTTACTAGGAAGCACAGATATTTGCCCGGGACTTGTGCCACTGACGGTGGAAGCGCTGCCATCCCTCCCAGTCCTGGTCTCTGTCTGAACAGAAACTCTACATTCTGGTACTCTCTTTTGAAGTCAGCTTCCAATCTTGATTTGAAACTCATGTCCGCCGTGATGCAAATCGCGCTGGTCCTGTTTGACAGGATGAAGTCGCTATCTGTTATCATGATGTTCTCCGAGTATTCATTGGGTATTTCGAATTTCGTTTTGAAATTCCGACCTATAGTAGGCTCTGGCTCTTCTTCCTCCAGTTCCAATTCGCTCGTTTCTCTCACTTCCTTGAGCTTCTTTATCATCAAATTTTCGGTGTGGGTAAGTCCTACCCCCACTCCCCGGACAAAAATATTTATCGACGTCCCCGTCGATGTTGTCGGGTCTGAATTGTCCTGAGGAATGTCCAGTGGCCTGTCTGTTGCCGTCCATCCGAAAAGAGGGTCCTCTGTCTTCATGTAATTTGCTGCTGATACATCGACTTGCTGAATGCTTTGTCCTTCGCGGCTCTCGTCTTTGACATCACGCATCCACTCTAGAATCCTCAAGTTCGTGTTCTCCCTCCTCTCTATCTCACTCTGTTCGAGATCCGTTTCTACTTCTGGCGTCGAGTAATCATCCTGCGGATAATGACCACCATCGTCAATGACCTGCCATTCCTCTCCGGCTTCCAGTTCGCCTGCCTTCAGTAATACCTCGCCCAAATTGTCTGGCTGTATCTTATCGATCAAGAAGTCATCCCCGTACCTGTTGTACCTCATGCCGGTGCGTTTACGATTGCCAGTCCTGGTTTCCGGTGGTGTTGGTCAATCCGGCTCCATCCACTTCGGCACCTCGTCTTGCTCCGGGTCGTTCCAGTCTTCTTCTACAAATGATCCTGCATCAGACCCCACTCCTATCTTTTCATTGTCGTCCAAACTCAAGTTCTCATTACCATCATTTTTCTCTCGAGTACCTTTCTCATTCACTTCACACGCTGGCTCTACCACCAGGTACTCAAGACCCTCCATGTCCTTCGGTATGCACCAATCCTCTGGGGACGGGACGTGAGGCTTCAGATTTTCATAATGTGCCGCTCGCCCAGTACTCAAGCGATAGAACCGTCCTTGTTGATGAACCTCCGTTATCATGAATGGTCCCCTCCACTTCTTGAGTAGTTTCTTTGTTCCCTTGGGCGGTATTACATTTTGGAAGACCCACACGTATTGGCCCACTTCATATGGCTTTGCTCTTAATATTTTTCCGTCGTATTTCCTGCGTTGCCTCATTTGCGCTTGCGCCGTGTTCCTCCTGCATAGCTCGTTCAACTCCTGTTGTCTTTTGATCGCTTCTTTCACGTATGCCTGAGGCGACGTCCTTTTCCCCTCGTATTCCGGGTAAAAGAATGTCAGAGGCATTGCTCTCTCCCTGCCCGTCAACATCATGAAAGGACTGATGCCCGTAGTTGAGTGCTGTGTACTGTTGTAGGCTCCTACTACCTGTGGCAGGTATGTGTCCCAGTCCGTCATGTATCTTGAGCAGTACACCCTTAACATGTTGACCAGTGTCCTGTTTTGTCTCTCTACCAGCCCATTGGTCTGCGGATGATAGGTCGTCGAGTGTGCTTGAGCAATGTGCGATCTCTTCATCAATTCTTTTGTCAAGTCCCCCACAAAAGCTTTGCCGTTGTCCGACTGGAAAGTCATTGGACAACCATACCGCGATATCCAATGCGTTATCAGATGATCACATGTCTCTTCGGCCGAGGCTGTCTGGCACGGAACCGCTTCCGCCAACTTTGTGAAGTGATCTATTATAACCAGTATCTGGTTGTATCCCGACTCTGTCATGCAGATTTTTTGATGGTCTATCTGCACCACTTCATTGAACTCCGAGCTCTCAACGGACTTGAGGGGAAACTTCATCTTCCTTGGGTCTTTTACCTGGAGACATGCCAGGCAGGCATTCACCCATCTCTCGCAAGCTTTTCTCATTCCTGGCCAATCAAATCTGTGAAGTATCCTTTGTTGTACTTTGTATATCCCCTGGTGACCCATCTGGTCGTGTGATCTGAAAAGCACCTCTGTCTGGTACAATTGTGGTAGTATGATGAGGTTGTGTTTGTGTAATATCTTTTCCTCATCTCTCCTCTTGCACGCTACCACTCCATCAGCTGTGTGATAAAGTAAGTCTCTCTTTTCTTTGTAGAACTGGCTCAAGATCTTGTAGCTGTCTTCCTCAAGTTCCCCCTTCTCCTTGACCCCCGACTGGATCCATTTGGAGAGGTTACTTGTCATTTTGTCATTCTTCTGGGCTCTTATTAGGTCTGACAGCCTATATCTTGCCTTGACATGCTCCTTTAACGCCATGATCTGTCCATTCATCTCACCAGGGTTGTGGATGTCATCACTCAGTTTCACGCATATCATCCTTTTCACGATTTTCATATCATCTTCTGGCACCAGATTCGTTCTGATGTTTGAGTTGCATGATAGTTCCGTGAATGGTTTCCTTGCGACCGCAATTTTCTCAAGTTCCTCACCACCTCGCATCTCCTGTATGTCCATGTTGTATGTTCCTGAAGATGGATCCGTCTGTAACTCCCTGTCGTGGTGCCTTGTCTTCTCTTCCGCCAGTATCATGCACAGACTGTCCTGGTTTTCGCTGCTCTCATCCGAGTCTTCATCCCATCCTTCACGCTCCCCGGACAATTTTCCTTCCCCGGTTCCTTCTTCCGTGAACCTGGAACACTCCCCGGACTCTTGACTTAGTCCCAGGTGTTCAGTATCTTCCTTGAACGTCACTTTCTTTTTCCTAACCCTGGTCTGCTCCAGAATGTCTTCGGGGATTTTGTCAACTAGTGACCGCACGACATCTTTGCTGTCAGTGAAGCTTCCTCTTGATGAGTCAGTATCGTTCACTGTCTCTTTTCTCCGAAGTATAGTGAATTCCGGTTTCTCTGTACCCTTCTCCTGGATCACTGGCTTATCATCTGATAGTTTTTCGAGCAACCTCATCAAGTCATCATCTATCTGTGCAGTTCCTGCTTCCACCTGGTTAAGATCATAGCCTTTTGCCTTGAGCGTCTCCTTCACGATCTTCGACTTGAGTGTAATCTCAATCGGAATCCTCTTGCTCTTCCTCAAGATAGTCTTCTCTGGAGGCTCTTTAGGCAATTCAGGATGATCTTCTATCGGTTTGCCTGACTTGTCCAGCCATCTCGTGAGTGGAAGACTGTCGTACGTTTCCTTGTCCATGAATGAGAAGCCATCTTTGATTTCAGGTCTGTCTGCTTCTCTTTGCTCTTGTCTCTCATAGAACTCCGTCTTCTTACTCAAGCTGTCGGCATTCTGATGTTTATCTCGCGTTCTATGCTCAATTATCATGTTGTATCCGTCCAGGCGAACTATCCACCTCCCAATGTAACTTTGGTCCATTGAGTACGTTTTCAGCCAGCTCAGTGCTCTGTTGTCGACTCGCAACTTGAATGGCTCACTGCCCAGGTATGCCCTGTATTTCTCGACAAAGGTAACCACCGCGAACATCTCAGCTTTCGGTGCTCCGTACTTCATTTCCGTGTCACTCAGGACTTTGCTCCCGTACGCTATTGGTCTCAAGACTGTCCTCCCATTCCATTCTTGTTCTTGGTGGAGAATCCCAGAAATCGCGACTACCGACGCATCCGTGTCCAGCACGTACATCCCTTTCTCCGTCGGCATACCCAGTACTGGTGCCTCACATAGCTCTTTCTTTATTCTCTGGAATGACTCTTCTGCTGCGTTGTTCCATGTGAACTTCTTGCCCTTGTGTCTCATTAATTGTTGCATCGGGTATACCTTGTCTGCATAGCCTTTGATGAATTCTTTATAATAGTTAGCGAAACCCAGGAAGCTCATCAACTGGTGCTCTGTCTTTGGTGATTTCCAGGTCAGGACTGCTTCCACGGCGTCCGTATCAGGTCTGATGCCGTGCTTGTCTACCATCCTGCCCAAGTATTTAATTGAGTCCTTGAGTATCTCGCACTTTGATGGTTTACACTTTAGCCCCGACCTCTTCATGCATGCAAGCACCTCGTCTAGTCTCTCAATGTGGTCTTCCAGTGTTGGCGTCGCTATTACCACGTCATCCACGTAGCACATTACCAGGTTGCCATACTTCTTCGTTACGCCTATCAGCGCGTGTGCCATCAACCGCTGAAACGTGGCTGTGGCATTGCAAAGTCCAAACGGCATCCGTTTCCATTGAAACAGACCCAACTCGCAGGCAAACCCTGTCTTGTCCCTGTCCTGCTTCCTTAGTGGTACTTGCCAAAAGGCCGAGCCTAAATCAAGAGTCGTAAAAAATTTTGCATCACCTAACTTCGAGAGGCTCTCATCAATCCTAGGTATGGGATAGGCATCCTTCACCGTGACGGAGTTCAGGTATCGAAAGTCACAACAAAACCTCAACAGGTCGCCTTTCTTTTTGGCCATCACTACTCCACACGCCCACGGTGACTTGGATGGTTCTATCATGTCATACTCTAGTAACGTCTCGATCTCTTTTCTACACGCGTCCGATTTGTGTGGGGTCATGCGCCTCGCCCCCTCCCTGTGTAGTACCGCGTTTTCCTCAAGTTCTATTTCATGCTCAACGAAATTACAACACCCGATATCCGCCTTATGCCTCGAAAAAACTTCTTCGTTCCGCTCTAGTACGTCCTTGATGGCTTCGAGCTGTTCATCTTTCAGTTTGCCCCTCAAATGTTCAATCTCCGGCAGGACCGGTTTTTCATTTTGCATTTCATCTAGTGTGGGTCGCTCTGGAAAGTTCGAACAGCTCGAAAGACCATCATCCGTTTCTGACTTAAGTGATTTAATAAGACCTGAAGAATCTTTTATTTTCTGCAATCGTCTCAAGATACAAATTTTGTCCCTGTGATTGGGGCAATCAACAACTTCATTTTGTTTTGAATTCTCAATTGTTTCATATCGAGTTTTAACCGGTAAAGCATATCCCAGTTTCTTCCCTCTTTGTATCGTGATCGGTATATCAAGGGTATTCAACAAGACACTGACGCAGAGGCCGCTCTTCGTTATCGAAAATTATCTTCCTAAAACAGCAGCACTTTGACTATTAGGATTCGGAACTATGCACACTTGCTTGTTGTCACTTAGTTCATTGTAATTTTTCATCCTCAAACTTACGATTGCCGCTTCATTAGCTTTTAGCCTCACCCTCCTATTCAAGAATACCGGTGCTTTGTTTTCATTTGCCATTATTAAATTTACCGGTTTGATTGCGTACCTCCTATCCGGGTTCCGTATCCTGAACATTGCGTTATTTAAATCAATCGTTACGTCGAAATTCCTGATGAAGTCTCTGCCCAAAATGAATAGGTCAGATTCATCTAGGTTTTCTACCACGATAAAGCTCATCCACAGGTTACGTTCCCCCAAATTGAGGGCTATTATCGGCGTCCTGCCCAGCACCCGTAGGGCCCCTTTGTTTGCAGCTGACAGCCGTATTCTCGAGTCTATCAAGTCATCTTTGTCAAAGCCCATCTTCTCCCAAGTTTCGATTGGTATAACGCTCAAGACTGCTCCCGTGTCAAGCAACCCACGCAACTGAGTCTTTTTGCCACTTATATCCAGCACGTGCCCTGTCACATCCGCCTCCGTCCCGATGTGCATTGCATCTTCCTCAAGCATGGCGCAGTGTCCAATCGATCTCACTTTCAATTCTTCTTTCCCTACGTAGATTTGTCCAATCAGGTCTTCGTCACATTAGCATCACCTCGTGTGGACCGTAAGCTTCAGTATATCTGCTATCAACACGTACCGACTTGCTGCCCCCTCTCATGAGTAGTGCTCTCAGTGCTCTAGAAGTCGTTTGTGGGCTTATACCACTCAAATAGTCTGCATACACGTCAATGTGCATTATCGTCTGGTCGCTCGGCTCGCTCAAGTTTCTGGTCACCTCGTGGCCGCCCACTGTGATTATCGACATTATCCTTGCCCCGATTTTCGATATGCCAAAAGGTTTACCTGTCACCATTTTCACAGTATTGCAATTCCCGGTCTTTGTTGAGCCTGGTACAGCCTCTGGTGTTTGTTTCGATCCAGTTAATGCTTCGTTAAAATTCTGTCTTTCTATCTCCAGCTTTAGTCGTTGCTCTATTTCTTTCGCAGCCAGATCCTGTTTCACTTTGGCAATAGCTTCCGTCGCCGCTTTCTCATAATTTATCTCTAGAGAGTTCCCTGCCGCGGATTCTATGGCATCATTAACATGTGATACAGCTTTCACTGTCTTCGTCGGCAATTCCGTGCTTGGTGCTCCTAAGTTCCTCGATTCAAATTCGTTTTGCCTGTTCCGCTGATTCTGCACCGCCGCTAATGCCAACTTATGTTTAGGGTGACTCTGGTCCTTGACCGCTTCCCAGAACAAGGGACAATCCATTCGGAAGTGCCCCTCCTGGTTACAGAAGAAGCATCTTGCGCCTATCTTGATGATTAAGCCACTATAGTACTCGTGCTCCTCCATCTGGCTCATGTCCTCCTCATCTGGTGCATATCCTAGACTCTTCATGCCTTGTTTGTATGTTGTGCAGTCAGCCACGTGGTGATCCGCCGACCCGCAGTTCGCGCATGATCTGCGCTTGTCCATGTCATCTCTAGGTTTGTACCATGACGACCTCTGCGGTTGACTTCCCCCTTGCGTGTTCCTGTTTTCTGAATACGAGTATTTCTTGGGTTTCATCAGCATGTATTCCCTTGATTTCTGTCTCATTTCTTCTGGGGTTGGTGCGCTGTCTTTCGACAATGTGTAGTATGTTGCTAACATTGTCCTTAAGTCGTCACTTTTTACCCCATCAATGAACTTCGAGGCAATGCTAAAGTTTCTTCTGTTTGTCGACTCCTCTGGGTCACTCCTTCTTCTCAAGCTCTCGAGATCATCTAGGAACCGATCTATTGACTCGTCGTCCCTCTGCCTTCTCTTTTCAAATCGCATCATCGCTTGGTGACCCTTCATGCCTGACCCGAATCGATTCAGCAATATCTCGAAGATCTTGTCCGCGGTATCGCGTTCTTCTTCTTTCTTCGCAACCACGCATTTTAATGCTGTGCCTTCTAAATTGCTGAGTATGGCTGTGCATGCTTGTCTTTCATCGTTCAAGTTGTCTTGCTCTAGATGTAATCTCATCACTTCCACCCACGTGTCAATGCATCCATCTGAGTCGTCTTTGAATTCTTTTGGCTTCTTGAATGTTTTTCTTGATTTCCCATCTCTCCTATCGCTCGAGTTAGTGTTCCTCGTGGCGAAGGCCTCTAGAGTCCTGTTCATCATCTCCCAAGTGTTTGCCCATGTCATAGCATCCGGACCTGCGTTGCTGTTAGCTGTTGAGTCCCCCGGACCAGTCGTTGTACTTGACATTCCATTCTTCAAGATTGTTTTAGCAGCTGTTGGTGCTATGCTCACCGTATCCCGGGTTAAGGGCAACGGTGTCGATTGCCGTTTGTTCCTTTGTGGTTCCACAAAGTCAACTCTGGTGCCTTGCGTGCGATCTGCTGCCGGTCTTTCTTGTGAGGTAGAAATACTCAAGATTGCATCCAATTTCGCCTGTATTGCACACGAACTCTCGGCCTGATTTTTGCTCATTGTGTCCATTCTCTTTTCCAGGCTACCTAATTGGCTGTTGACATCATCATATCGGTTTTTTAACTGTTGCAAATCTTTTTTGATGTTCTTATCTCGTTCTTCATTGGTGGTTTCTACATTATCTGACATCTCCTTGAGTCTCTCATCTGTTGCCTTGGCCAGGTTAAAATAACTATCCAGATACTCGTTTTTGTTGTATCTTAATTCTTTTCTTATCACTTCTCTGTCATCTTCGCTGTGCTTCAGCTTTTTGTCGATCTGATTCAGTTTCGCCATCAAGTCACCTAGCTCAAGAGTAGCCTCTTCATGGTCAGCCGTCGGTCTTTCTTCGGCCGTCGCTTCTGCTCTAGTTTGTTCCTCTCTCGGATTGGCTTCTGTCGTCTTCGTGCTTACTGTTCCAAATGTTCGTGCTCTTTCAGCTTTTGGTTCTTCAGTCACGTTCTCTTTCGTTTTTATTCCGACCATCATCGCCAACCTTTCTGTAAAAGATGTCTTTTTTACTTGAGAGTCTTCTTTCACCGTTTCTTCGGTGTTGCCTATTGCATCTTCCACGTTGTCTATTGGTGAGAATTCTATGGGTTTCGAGTTTGGTTCTTCTGCATTGGGCATTGGAGTTGACTCCGTCGCTATTTTCCTTGTTTCATCAACACTTTGATCAGGTGTCTCTAGATCAATCTCGATGGTGGGTTCTACTCGTTCCCCTTCCATGCCCTCTCTTGCTCTCTCCGTTGTACTCCTTGTGCTGACCATGTTAACTGAAAAGTTCTTCTTTGTTATCTTTGGGCCCATTGATGTTGTTTTGCGTAGCGACGAATTATACTTTGCTTCGGTAGGTCTTTTTTCAGCTACCGGTACCCTGCTCCGCCTCATTATTTCTATTTACAATTGTTCTTATTTACAATTTTACTATATGCACAATCCTATTCTAAGAATAAAATCTTTCGAGAAAAAAAAATTTCTTAAAAAAATATACAACGTGGTGAAAACCTTGTTTCAGTTCTCTTTATTAACTTTTCGAGAAACTTTCCTTATTTGTGGTCTCAACCGTACCTGGTTCCAATTAGTCTTGTTCTATCTTAATTCTGTCTTAAAACACTTCTTGTAATTTTACTTCAATTTTTATACTGTCCCAAGACTTCCAATTGCCGTCCCTACTCTTCTTTGTACCGTCCCAGGCTTCTTTCTCCTGTCCCAAGACTGTTCGGTACCGTCCCAGTACTTTCCGGCAGTGTCCCAAGACTCTTGTCCAAGACTACTGTCCCAAGGCCAGTGTCCCAAGACTACTGTCCCAAGACTAGTGTCCCAAGACTAGTGTCCCAAGACCACTGTCCCAAGACTAGTGTCCCAAGACTAGTGTCCCAAGACTACTGTCCCAAGACTAGTGTCCCAAGACTACTGTCCCAAGACTACCGTCCCAAGACCCTGTCCCAAGACCCTGTCCCAAGACCCTGTCCCAAGACCCTTGCCCCAAGACCTCGTCCCAAGACCTTGTCCCAAGACCCTGTCCCAAGACCTTGTCCCAAGACCCTGTCCCAAGACCTTGTCCCAAGACCCTGTCCCAAGACCCTGTCCCAAGACCCTTGTCCCAAGACCTTGTCCCAAGACCCCGTCCCAAGACCTTGTCCCAAGACCCTGTCCCAAGACCTTGTCCCAAGACCCTGTCCCAAGACCCTGTCCCAAGACCCTTGTCCCAAGACCTTGTCCCAAGACCTTGTCCCAAGACCCTGTCCCAAGACCCTTGTCCCAAGACCCTGTCCCAAGACCCTGTCCCAAGACCACTGTCCCAAGACTGTACTGTCCCAAGACTGTCCCCAGACTGCTCTGTCCTAAGACTTCTTCGGCACTGTCCCAAGACTGTTGACAAGTGTCTGGGTGGTGGGACTTCTTTCCTCTTCGTTATGGGGACTTATTGATTCGCCGTACCTTGTACCACCAATCAAGCTCTAGTAAAATTTTCCCAAAATCCTCTCTTAAAAGCCAAATGCTGACCCCCCTTTTTATTATTTCTCTTTTTGGCTACCTCTATTTCAATGTTCCAAGTAATTTGAGACCAAAACCTGTGCGCAGGTATCTTGTGATCACCTGTTCGTACAAAATTTTAACACAAATCCTCACCAAAATGCAACAAAAATCTAAGCAAGAAAAAGTAATAAAAACAGAAAGATGAGCCCACCTAAAATTCAAAGGTGACAAATGTCTACCTTCTATCGAAAAAAATGTCTGGTACCTAATTGCCACGCGTTTCCTTCCCCCCTGCTAGCGATCTTATGGGGTATTACAACAACTGTCTATGTCACTTCCCCCCTACCAATCCGACCAGGGTACCTTCCTTAACTCGAGTTCAATTTTCGATATCCACCTAATATTACCAACGCGTGTGAATGTCTAATGTAACGAAGTCAACGATGTCGACTAATTAGTTACTCTAATTTCCCTCCTTTTTACAATTTACAACCGCTAACCTCTAACTTAACCAGCCCCCCTTCTAACCTCCCCCTTTTTAGCCCCCCTTCTTAAGCCTAAAATTACCTTAAGCGCCGGGTGCTAAACCTCTCAAGAGAAAACCGTAGACCTGTCTCCAGGCCTGCTCAAGTAAAAACGTTCCTCTAAACCGGGGGATGTCGCTTATCCTATTTTACACTTATCTCCTATAATGTAATGTGGATTTTAACGATACCCGTTCTGCCCAACTTGAGAACTCGAGAATTGCCAAATCCTTCTTGGCTGCTTTCCCACTCGACTGGTCACCTGTTCCAGTCCAGTCTCCTATTGGTTCAGCTCAAGTGTCCCTGAACCACTTTCCCACTCGGCTGGTCACCTCTTCCAGTCAAGTCTCCTATCGGTTCAGCTCAAGTGTCCCTGAACCACTTTCCCACTCGGCTGGTCACCTCTTCCAGTGAAGTCTCCTATTGGTCCAGCTAAGTTCCAAGCTATCTGAAAACCCTTGACAACGCCCCACACTCGGGCACTTTATTCAGTTTACTGGTTTAAATTGCTAGGTTGATCGAAACGATCGAACTTGTAAAACAGTATGGGTATACTATTTAATTAATATAAAGGTTTGATCCAACTAATCTGGTGTCAAAGTCACTGTCTTTTTTCGTTTTATGGTTTTTGTTCCTTTTTCTATTCTTTTTTGGTTTTTGTTTTGCTTTTTGTCTTTTTGCTCGTGTTTTTGTCCCACTAGTTGCCCCCCTTTACTCGGTTAGCTAAGCCTCGTTCGGAGAGCGTACCAGGAAGTTTTCTTGAGTTTTCTTAAAAAGCTATCACGGTACAACCGGAAGGTTTGCACGTTCCTGTCGAACCGTACCGCCGGTACTCTAGAATGGGCATTCAGCCCGAAGCTGTCTCAAGTGGGTTCGACTCCGTAGTCTTGATGTCGTAAACACCCAGGAGCGCCATAAAAACACTATGTAACATTCGTCTACTGCAGTCACACATGAGGCTTAAGAAAAATAGGCCCTATAACCATTGGCTCAAGAGTCAGGGACACTATCTCTTGTGTTTTTGTACCTCAAATCAGTCGGAGCCAATTCGGTTCGCTTGTTGTTGTTGTTGTTGCCCTTCTGAGATCTATTCGTCGCTCGTTGTTGGGTCCAGGGTTGTGGGGAGTTTCAGGAATATTGCTGTCTTCTTCGGTTGCTTCCAGAGATCGGCTGGGGTTAAGTACGTAGGATTTGCGATGCAGTCGAACAGGTGTATAGTTGTGTGGCTTGTTTGCTGGCAGTCCGGGCAAAGTTCGCTTACTGTCGGGTCAATTCTGTTCATGTACGAGTTCAGGAACTTTGAGTAGCCGGATCTGAGCTGTGCCAGTGTTCTTCTTGTTGTTCTTGGTAATTCGGTTTCTTCTTTGGCAATTTTTGGTGGATTGTGTCCGAGGACTGCTGGGTATTCGTAGGTTTGTAAGGCGTCGCGTACCTCATTTGTGTGGATCGTTTTTAGCAGGTTTCTGTACTTCTTTTCGGTTAGAGGTCTATTGCTGTCGAGTAGAGGTTCAATGTATCTTTCTTCATATCGTGTTTGGAGGGTTTCTTTCATGAGTCTTGGTGGGTTCTTGGGTTCTTTCGTGAGTTGGTTTCCTGGGTGATCTGGCAAGTGGTTGGCGAGATGATGTTGTATCGTTCGCATTCTGAGGTGTCGTCTAACTGGTAGAACGGATGTTTCTTGGTGAAGGTGGTCTATGTGAGTCATGGCGTGGCATCCGGTGATTGTTCTCAGGGGCTGTTTTGGACCTTCTGTAGTTTCTCGATGTTGCTTTCGGAGAGTGTGGGCGTTATCACAGCGGCGCCGTACTCAAGTTTAGAGCGAACAACGGCTTTGTAGGTCATGAGGACTGTTTCCTTGTCGCTTCCCCAGTCAGTGCCGGCAAGCGCTTTCAGGGCGTTGTTGCGTTGAGAGCATTTCTTCGCAGTGTCTCTGCAATGGGCCCCGAAAGTGATGCCGAGGATCTTCGCTTGGTTGTTCATTCTTATTTGTTCATTGTTTATCTTCACTTCAGGAGCGGTTTTGTATTGGGCTGTCTGTGGTGTCATCAGCGTGACAAAACTCTTGTCAATGGAGATCTGGAGGTTTCGCTCTTCGAAGAAGTTCACTAGATCTGCGAGGTACTCCGTTTGTTTTCCTGCCATTGCTGGTATGTCGGTGCCGAGAATGAGGGACGTGAAGTCGTCTACGTAGGACTTGATCTTGATTTCATCCGGAGGGCTAGGTGCGTCTGCGACGTAGTAGTTGAAAAGGAGTGGCGACAAAACTGATCCTTGTGGCACTCCAAACCGAACTATCCGTGCTTTTGAGAGAGAGTCGCGAAACAGTGTTCTTGCTTGTCGTCCTTGTAGGAAGTTCGCGAGCCATCTTTTCAGAGCACTGGGCAGACTGGTCTTGTTGATGAGGTCGAGGAGCTTAGAATGCTTAACCGTGTCGAAGGCTTTCGACAGGTCAATCGCGACAAGCAGAGTCCTGTCGGCTGGTTTCTTTCTGTTGAAGCCGTTGGAGATGGCTGTCGTGATGTCACAAAGAGCGGTGACCGTTGAGTGCTTGGACCGGAAGCCGTGTTGGTGACTGGCGAAGTGGAGGTGTTCGGTGATGAGAGGTTGGATACACTTCTCCAGGATCTTCGAGGCTGGGCAAAGCAAGGAGACGGGTCTGTACGAGTTGCTGAGGCCTGCGTCTTTGCCTGGTTTCAGCAGCGGAATAATGACTGACGACTTCCAAATTGCTGGGATCTGGCATTTGCTGAGCGACAGGTTGAAGATCTTCGTGAGGTAGTTGATAGCATTTGGTCCGCGGTGTTTCATGTGAGTGGTCGAGATGTTGTCTGGGCCGAATGCTTTGGAGTTCATCGCGTTCTGTATGGCAGTTTTTACTTGTTTGGAGGTAATGACTGGGGCGTCGTTGAGAGGTTGTTTCTTTATGTTTCTGTTTATTTTCCTGTTGTCTTTCTCGGTCTTGTGGTTCATTGGTCTTGCGTATTGTATATTGAAAGCGTTGCTCATACTGCTGGCGTCTTTAATCTGTTTTTCGTTGAATTTTATTCCTTGATTTGGAGGGGCACTTTGTTTCTTTCCTGTGATCGCGCCGATTGTCTTCCAGAGTTTGGTCACATTGGTTTTTCTGTCGAATGTTGCCACATGCTCTTTCCATTTCTCCATTCTTTGCTTGGAAATGAGGAAGTCTATCCTGGCGTTCAAGGTCGGAATGTCTTCGGAGTGAGGGTTGTTTCTTCTTGTTTCGTCTCTTTGCTTGATCAGGCGGGAGGCTGCTGGCGGAATGTTGGGCTTGGCTTTGGGAATGCGTCCGGAGGGAATGTTGTGAGCAGAAGCAGTGTTCAGAATCTTCCTGAAGACTTTCTCTCCGCTGTGGGTGTCAGATGGTTCTTCTTCGCTCAGAAAGAGTTCTTCTGTTTCCTGTTTGAAGGTTTCCCAGTCGGCTCTGCTGAGGTTCACGAAGGTGCGCTTGGGTGCTCTGACTTCTGTGTCCCTCTTCAGTTCGATCTTCATGGGAAGGTGATCTGAGCCCAGGGTGATCTCTGTTTTCCAGGAGAGGTAGAGAAGCAGGTCGGAGGAGGCCATGCTGATGTCCGGCGAGGATGGCTGATCTCCTCGTGGGAGGCGAGTTGGGTGGTCGGTGTTGAGGACGCCGAAGGAGGAGTCTTCAATTTCTTCTGCCAGTTCGGAGCCACGGGTGTCTTCTTGGTTGCTGGAATGCCACAAGGAACTGTGTGCGTTCGCGTCTCCTACCAGGATTGTCTTGCTGCTGGAGAGGAGGTCTTGCAGGGACGCCTTGTAACCTTGAGGACAGCTGCTGGAGGGAGGGATGTAGTAGTTGATGATGTTCAATTCAACTTCGTTCATCTTGATGTTGACTCCCTGGACTTCTCTCGTGCCGTCGTTCTGCTGATCTATGTCCATGGTGTTGAAGTCGACAGTTTCGTGAATGAGGGTCATGAGTCCGCCACCTCCTTGACCACAATCTCGTCGGATGGCAGTATAGCCAGGGAACTTCGGCGTCTTGTTCCGTTCTTGTAGTTTGGTCTCTTGAAGGGCGGCAACTGTGATCTTCCTTTCTTGTAGGTAGTTGCTGAGCTCTTTTGCTTTATTCTGTATGCCATTGCAGTTCAGTTGTAGTAGCTTGAACTTCACTTTCTGGGTTTGTCGGGGGGTCTCTGCAGTGCAGGGGGGGCATCTCCAGTCTGGCTGAGAGAGGTACTCGGCTGTCTTGCGCATGCCGCTGCATTTCAGGTGCATCCATTCTTTGCATTGGTGGCATCTGATTGTCTGTGTTTTCATCTGTCGGGAGCAGACTTTGCAGTTGACTTTCTGTGCCGGACCGGGGTTGGGTTCAATACCAGCCATCAGTAGTTGGAGCAGGAGAAGAGAGGCTGGCGTTGTCTTCTCCACTACCAAAAACCCGGGTTGAGTGACGAATAGGGTCCCTTTCTGGGAAGTCTGTCGCTGTTGCGGCAGGGTTGGCACCATTTGCTCCAGTTGGAGACGAATCCACCACGAGTAGGCGGTTGCCGCTGGATCCTCGGTTCGCTTGTGACATGAGACTACGACCCGTTACAGCTTAAAGGCTACTACTAAAATACCCCCCACTCTAGAATTAATAACGTCCCCATACTCAGGTCTCTAGATACCCAAAATACATGAACGCCGTTAAAAACCGGGTTGGAACAATCCGTTAAGTTACTTTTTATTAGACAGTGGAACTTTGATCCATTTCAGATGGATCAACCTAAAACTCGCCTTACCTCAACATAACAATTATAAAACACACTCTAGAAATTTAAATTAGTACTCACATTGTAGCACGCTCAAGAACCAGGAAGTAAATAAGTCGGTGAGCAAATAAGTCGGTGAGCAAATAAGTCGGCTCTGCTGAGGTTCACGAAGGTGCGCTTGGGTGCTCTGACTTCTGTGTCCCTCTTCAGTTCGATCTTCATGGGAAGGTGATCTGAGCCCAGGGTGATCTCTGTTTTCCAGGAGAGGTCGAGAAGCAGGTCGGAGGAGGCCATGCTGATGTCCGGCGAGGATGGCTGATCTCCTCGTGGGAGGCGAGTTGGGTGGTCGGTGTTGAGGACGCCGAAGGAGGAGTCTTCAATTTCTTCTGCCAGTTCGGAGCCACGGGTGTCTTCTTGGTTGCTGGAATGCCACAAGGAACTGTGTGCGTTCGCGTCTCCTACCAGGATTGTCTTGCTGCTGGAGAGGAGGTCTTGCAGGGACGCCTTGTAACCTTGAGGACAGCTGCTGGAGGGAGGGATGTAGTAGTTGATGATGTTCAATTCAACTTCGTTCATCTTGATGTTGACTCCCTGGACTTCTCTCGTGCCGTCGTTCTGCTGATCTATGTCCATGGTGTTGAAGTCGACAGTTTCGTGAATGAGGGTCATGAGTCCGCCACCTCCTTGACCACGATCTCGTCGGATGGCAGTATAGCCAGGGAACTTCGGCGTCTTGTTCCGTTCTTGTAGTTTGGTCTCTTGAAGGGCGGCAACTGTGATCTTCCTTTCTTGTAGGTAGTTGCTGAGCTCTTTTGCTTTATTCTGTATGCCATTGCAGTTCAGTTGTAGTAGCTTGAACTTCACTTTCTGGGTTTGTCGGGGGGTCTCTGCAGTGCAGGGGGGGCATCTCCAGTCTGGCTGAGAGAGGTACTCGGCTGTCTTGCGCATGCCGCTGCATTTCAGGTGCATCCATTCTTTGCATTGGTGGCATCTGATTGTCTGTGTTTTCATCTGTCGGGAGCAGACTTTGCAGTTGGCTTTCTGTGCCGGACCGGGGTTGGGTTCAATACCAGCCATCAGTAGTTGGAGCAGGAGAAGAGAGGCTGGCGTTGTCTTCTCCACTACCAAAAACCCGGGTTGAGTGACGAATAGGGTCCCTTTCTGGGAAGTCTGTCGCTGTTGCGGCAGGGTTGGCACCATTTGCTCCAGTTGGAGACGAATCCACCACGAGTAGGCGGTTGCCGCTGGATCCTCGGTTCGCTTGTGACATGAGACTACGACCCGTTACAGCTTAAAGGCTACTACTAAAATACCCCCCCACTCTAGAATTAATAACGTCCCCATACTCAGGTCTCTAGATACCCAAAATACATGAACGCCGTTAAAAACCGGGTTGGAACAATCCGTTAAGTTACTTTTTATTAGACAGTGGAACTTTGATCCATTTCAGATGGATCAACCTAAAACTCGCCTTACCTCAACATAACAATTATAAAACACACTCTAGAAATTTAAATTAGTACTCACATTGTAGCACGCTCAAGAACCAGGAAGTAAATAAGTCGTCGGTGAGCAACTCAAGAATTAATAAAGTAACTAAAATGAGTTTAATGTTAGTCAGTTTTAATAACAAGAACAAGTTTTTACTCTAGACTGTAAGTTCTCGTGAACCATTGGGACACTCAAGCTGTCCACCTTTCCACCGAAGGTTCACTCTAGTCCAGTTCAAATAATAATCCAATCGAGTAATGACAATCCAGTTCTCGGGAATACGCTTGTCTCTGTTTCAGATGGGACAGCTCTACTCTTGTTCTATTGTGACAGAAATTGCGAATAGCAATTTCCCACCGTTTTATTTAGCAACTTTCCCGCGATTGTCACTCGATCGTTCTGACTTCTCTTTTCTGATTTTCAGTTATCGCGAGAAAATCGTGCATGACAGGTTCCATTCGAAATTTTGAAAAATTAAATTTCACTCCAAAATCAAGTGTTTTTTGCTTCTCTCAAGGTCAAACTTCCGAATATGACCGACTGGCACATAAGTCACATATGAGGTTAAAGAAAAATAGGCCCTATAACCATTGGCTCAAGAATCCGGGACACTATCTCGTGTTTTTCTACCTCAAACAGTCGGAGCCA
This sequence comes from Symsagittifera roscoffensis, assembly GCF_963678635.1. Classification (NCBI taxonomy): domain Eukaryota; kingdom Metazoa; phylum Xenacoelomorpha; order Acoela; family Convolutidae; genus Symsagittifera; species Symsagittifera roscoffensis. The sequence continues at coordinate 3,810,644 of NC_087063.1, read as the reverse complement.
ATTCGGTTCACTTGCGACATGAGACTAAAACCTTTGTTACAGTTTGAAGGCCACCACCAAAATACTCCCCCCCCCCACTCTAGAAAATAAGAACGTCACCATACTTAGATCAAGGTAAAACTTCCAAATATGACCGACTGTGGCACATACTCCCCGGACTCAAGATCGATGTCCTCATCGCGTGTCGCCGTCTGCCAGTGAGCCGCCAGAATAATGAGTGTTGCTCAAGATACAGTGCCAGTGGTCATTTACAGAAGTTTGCAGCAGATTTAGCTTTATCTACACCCCAAAATTTACAACCATGTAGAATTTTCACACTATCGCTAAACAGCAATCAAAATCTGCACACACCTGCACCTGTGAGTTTTCGCTTTTTAAGCTAGTAATTTAAAATTTCTTTTATCCTATTCAATCAGGAAATTGTCATGCAGCATTTTGATTTATCTAATAGATATAACATATTAATAACAATATCTCATTTGTTAAAATTTCTTTTTGGTGAACCCAGATCTCATCCGAGTTCACCCTCGAGACCCCTTCCCACTCAATTATTTTATTGACAGTTTCTTGTTTCAGAGTAGAGCTGTCTTTACATTCGTCTTCTTTGGTCTTCTGTGATGCCTTCCTCAACTCGACCATCTTGCTCAGCAGTTCTCTTCTATCTTTCTCCTCCAGACCCGTCCCCATCAAGACAGGCTCTCCGAACTTCACCACTGTGTCCCACAGTTCTTCCTTGATTTCATCCAGTGTGATCTCGCCATCCACTTCTCGATTGAACTCGCTCAAGAACTTTCGCCAAGCGTCCTCATCCAGAGTGCCTAGGAACATGGTCTTGTTTCCCTCGAAGGTATTCTTCTCCCTTTCTTCTGCGCTCAAGAGTATCATTCCCATATTAGAAGTCTCGCCCATCAGTGGCAACTCTATATTTTTACAGGGAGATGATGTCAGAGGTGGTGTGGGAGTGTCTGCCCAATTTTCTCCGCTCAGGTCCTTCAAAAACTCTTGAGTGGTGAATTCCTCTTCTGATGGTTTTGGTTCGGGCGTGTTCCCCACTTCCATATCTTCCCCTGCCTCGCTGAGAGTCTCATCCATGCTTTCTTCTCCTGATTCGACTCTTCTCCTCTCAAGGATCCTCCTGAATCGATCTTCTACAGGGCCGCTTCTTTTATCTCCAGGGGGCCCACCGACAGGGGTGATGGTGTCGTCGGATCTGGCTTCTTGTATTCCGTCAGAGCCACATACAACGGGCCTGCTGCATCCAGCTCCTTCCCCTCCTGTCTCATTTCCACCTGCTCCAGTCCATAAAGTGCCCGGTATCTTCTCGTGGCAAACTTCATCTCGTCCTTTAGTGCAATTTGTCCTTCTTCCACGATCATCCTGCCATCGTCCCACGCCGGCAACATGTTCTCCAAACCCGCCCGCTCAAGTTTTCTCAAGACCTCTCGTATCTCGAATTTCGGGGGCAATGAGCCTCTCATCTTCTTCGCTTGTGTCGTCCAGGAGTTTATTTTTATGTCACAGGTGTGAAAATAGACCGCTGCAGTGTAGCCTATGAATAGGGGATCCCAGCCATCGGTGAATTCCCTCTGCTGCTCTTCCGCCGCTGCTCTCGCGAACAGGGACGGGACCACCAGGGAACTGTTCATTCCCAGGGTCATTCTCCTTACCGTCGGAAACTCTGGAATGGTTTTGGCAAGACTTCCTTCTCCAGTATTGCCTCTAGCTCCCTCTTCACCAACTCGAAGCTCTTCTTCCATGCAGGAATTCTCAAGACCTCTTGTCCACTCGCCGTTAGGGAATTTAGGTTCCAGAATTTGGGGTAAGTGTAGATGGGACCCTCGCGTTTACTTCCCATCCTACACTGCAGTTGTCCTCGGAAAATGTACACCATCAATTCTTGATCTTTCGCTTTTCCGAAGAGTACCGTGTTGCTCATTTGTGCCCTCATCACTTCTTGCTGACACCAGTTGAGTGTCGTCCCATCCAGTATGCTTATGAGGCTCAAGTGTGTCACGGAGTTACGATAAGCTGTCACCAGAGGATCTGGAAACGCGTATGTCACGGCCGGTCCATAAATGCAGGTTACGACCTCCTCCAGTCCCCGGATTATCCCCATTGGGTCCGATCTCATTGCCAGGCACAGGTCTGTCAACAGAGGCATGCCCCCATTCACTTTCCTCCATTCATCTCTCGTCTTTGGATCCTTCTCCTCACCAGTCATGTGTCGATTCTGCATCAGGAGGTACTCCACTAGCAACGTCTTTAGCCCTGCAGCACACTTATATGAATAGGTGTCAATGCTCGAGTGGGTTTTTCCCATCGACAGGGGCTCCCCATATTTCGTTAGTCGATGAAATGACACCCGTTCACCATGGGTCAGGAGCAGTAGTGCCAGATACCCGTCAATCCGGTGTGTTTCCACACCCCGACTGAACATGTACGCTGGACCCATATTGAATAGGTACCTCGGGTAAACCAGGTACAGTGCCAACAACAGGCTGATGGGCATGTGCAGGATTTCTTGTACAAAGGCTCCAAAGATAGTCTCCTTTGCACTAAACACTCCAGCCATGAACTCTTTTCCCCAACAAGGACTCAAGAACTCAAGAATCTCGTGATCCCTCCTCGTCTTCAGCTCACCCTTTGCGTGCTCCCTCCAGAACCCTCCAATTGTGACCTCATTGGCAGCTGTGACGAACCTGGTCACCCTCATTTCCCTTTTCTCGGCCACTTCCAGCTGCTCCTCAAGAAAATCCCAGATTTGCTTCACAAGAGGTGGAGCATTCTCCCTCGTCCTCTCCGTAGCGTTTTCCAACCAAGGTGTCAGGAATACACACCTGCCTCTTTCTTGTGTCAGTCGATACACCATCGACTCCAGTTGCTTCTATGTTGCGGCTACGTTCTTTCTTTCATTGCTCTGTCCTGTGGACTTACTGGTGGAGCTTGTGATAGTCAATTCCATACTTCGAAACCACAGGCTGGCCTTCAGGTGAGTTATTACTAGATGATCGTCCCCTATAACCGGACTGAGCTTGAGTTGTCTGGCGAAATTCGATATCTCCAGCAAGAGGACCTCGTCCAATACAATGAGGATATCTGCTAACTCGTAGAAGCCCCTCAACGCGTGGGACACATCCGCCCACGCCGCCGCCAGTTCTGACTTGCGAAGCCTCAAGTTCGTCGGTTCCAACTCCCGATTGGGAGCTGCTATCAGGATACGCCATCCATTCCCCTCGGCTATCAAGATCAAGACCGCATATACAAATTGCAGGGCGGGAGGCATGCTCGCGTAGCCGGGGGACGTCGTGAACACCACTCTTGTCTTGGAACCAAATCGTGAGGTAACGTTCTCCTGTACCTCATTCATCGCTGCAAATAACGTCTGGATAGCTTCCCAGGTTCTCTTCGGCGCCGGTTCATCACCCTTGAGCTGCTCAAGAAACCCCGTCGCATGCAGGTGGTCATTCATTCCCGCAAACAGTAGTAGCTCGGGCTCGCAAGGCATCTCCGATTTTATTGCTACCACCAAGGTCAACATTTGGTTCAGCTCAGCTCCTGGCAGTGAGTATATCAAAGTCTCCGGCCAGAACAACATGGGAGACGGTTTCTCGAAGTCCGATCCCGCAACGATGACCACCCTCGCAGCAGCTGGATCTGCTCTGTCGTAAGCTGCCAAGGTCTTGGCCAATTGGGTGTTCCCGCAAGGTTTCCCGTATCTAGGATCGTCTGCCAACTTCGTGCCTTCATAAGCAGCATCCGGCAGTTCCATCTCCCTTGGGTCCAACAGTTTGTCCACCACCCTCAACTGTGCTGGAGTTGCCAACCTAATTCTGGCAATGCTCGTCCGATGTTTGGGGGCTCCACTATCAGTCCCGGACTCCCCAGCAACTTGAGAGGCCTGTAATTGATGGGTCCCATGACCAATTTCGTGGGAATCCCAGTCAGATCCGCCGTCTCCATGATTTTCGCTCTTGAGAAATGCGTCTCGTGAGCCTTCAACCAGTCCACGCACTGGTGTCTACCCAAGTCTTCATGCGACACTCGCTCGAGACCCAAAGCTTCTGCCAACTCTTGCCTGCACTCCAGATCTTCCAAGTCCAGCTCCTTTACCTTCTCCAGATATCTCGACCAACTGTTCTCCGCTGGTCTCTCCACCCTCTTGTTTTCCACCACCACCACCGAGGATACTACCAAACTCTGAGGTGTTGATGACGTTGCCTCCTCTGCCTCCATGGGTGCGGCACCTGGTAATCTGGTCCGGCTGCTCCTCGAGCTGTCTCTAGAATCGGTCGTCGCTCCCAGGCGACTGGATAAGGTTCTTGAGTTAAAGAAAGGCAGATTTGGAGGTGGCCCGAATGTGAATTGGGCCGTCTCCAGCAATTCTGCCTCCAACGCGCCTAAGTGCCTTTGGAAGACATCATTCAACCATTCCACCCCCTAGGCCTGTCAAAGTGGATCCCGTCTGAGGATGCATCGTCGGGGAAAACAGATCGCTCCATCTGCTCGGCTACATCCAGTAATCCAACGGGAAGGACACTCCTCTGATGTATTTGCCTGATTATTTCGTTCAGGTTTCGCACCTTCGTGTTCATTTCCATCGCGTGTTGGTCCGCCTTCATGTTGTAGGGAATGGTACACACCGTGAGAATGGCAGGATCCATTTGAATCTGCAATTCCTCAAGGATGCAGCTCATCTTGTCATGTAGCTTCATTACCTTCCTGGACTCCCCCTGGACACGTCATTCGTCCCGATCATTAGGGTCACCGTGTACACTCTTGCCATCTCTAGCATCTCAAGTGTTGCCAACATCTGTGGGGTTGCAGCTCCAGCGAAACTCAAGATCCCCGTTTGCCAATGTGATTGAATCCGGGTCAGCACCCGCAGCAGGCTGTCTCCTACGATTAGGTGGACCGCCCCCTCTGGCTTACGTGGCTGCGTGAGGTATTCCACCCAAGCCGCGTCATGGAAGCAATCCCTCCTGACTCTTTGTGCCGTGCTCCAATCCATGCGATTGTGCCTGTGATATCTGCCTTCCGTGTTCTTCTTGTAGCTTGAGATTACCACACTCCTGATAGGTTGCTCCCTCCACGTCAGGGGTAACTCCACTCTTGCCGGGCTCTAACGATTCCTTAGTTGTAGCCTCTCGTGCAATTCTTTCAGGCGTGACGAGCTGCCGCTCACCTGACTGCTGCTCGGGGTTGAACTCGGGGTATACCCAGGAAGTGCGACGTCCATCAATGGACGTATCGGTTGTGTCGCTAGGCCATGCAGGGAGGACGTTGACTCAGTTGGTATCCATACATCCAACCCCTCATTCATATGCTCCTGAGCCGCGCGGTCAAGGTTGAATCGTCCCATCGATCTGGGAGCTTCGTCCACCTCCATACGCGATTCTGGCCTTGAGCCGGTAGCCATTCGCTCCTTGGGCCTGGCTACCTTCTGCATATCGAGCTCGCGTTGTCGTTGCTGGATTCTCTCAAGTTTCGACTTCAGCTGTTCACAATTCGCGGCATTCTCTCGCACCCTTTGTTCTTGCAGATGCTCGGCCTTCAGCATATCAAGTTCCCTCCGCGCTTGGTCCTTCTCGACGACCGCTTGATCTCTCTCCAGATTTGCCTGATCTCTCTCCAGCTTTGCTTGATCCCGGTCGAGGTTCGCTTTGTTCCTCTCCCGCTGAGTCCTCTCAAGTTCTCTCTTCAGAATACTGAGATCCGGATACGCTTCTCCCGTTTGTTGCGCTCGCGTCATCGATGGCATCTTACTCGTGCTCTGGCCCGTAGATCTTGCTGATGGTCTGATCGGTAGTGGGAACTCCCCTGCGCCATACTCGGTGTTGTTGCCCAAGTCAGGGTTCCTTGCCAAGTCGAATCCCCTTATTCCTCCGTCCACATTCCAGGACAGCCACCTGGTTTGTTCTTGGTTGGATATTCCATCAGTGGTGTAGCCGACCATCAGAACCGCTTCTGTTGCAGACTCCCGGCATTCGCCCCGTTCTTCCAATTGGAGGATGGCGTTCAGCATCACCGCCATTTTCTCATCCACTTGGGTGTAATCCAGATCCCTCAGGCGTCTGTATAGCTCATCAAGTGTGGGCCTTTTCAGAGCCGACGGCATGGACTTCCAGAATCGATCTGCCATTTCTATAATTTCTGGATGATCTTGAGTATTAACAAACTTGTGAATTACCTTGCAACTTGAGGAATACCTTAGCAAATTGAGAACTACCTTACTAACTTGAGTATTAGCGTACCAACTTGAGTACTTGAGAGTTAACTTCTTGAAGCGTCGTTCATCTTGTGTATTCGTTCAAGAACTTCTTTTCTTTCAATTGAGTGTAGTTGGGTAGTCAATTTGACTTTACCAAATCAATCTGAAAACAACACTTGATCTTTAGACTAACATGCTTTGTTCCTAACCTAAAACCCCCCTGCCACTATGATTAAAACCTTATCCTTTTCGTTCTACTAAAATAGTTCAATTGGAAGTTTTCTAAAAGCATGCACATTCATTTTATGTTTTAGCACCATCAATCATTTAAAATTTAATTGTCATGCCAATCGCGTTTTAAGATCCTTTTACCTGAGCCGTGCCCCAATACCCAACTTGAATTCCCTTCATACCCAACTCGAGGCCCCCATGTACCCGACTCAGGCGATGCTCAAGTAGTATTTCTTGTGCAGATATACCATTATCTCCGTTTCCGCGAAGACCACGTGTAGGATAGCGTATAATTCCCTTGGGCTCAACTTGCCCCTGTTTGGGTCATAGACCGGCATTGAGACCTCCGTTATCCTTCTTTCAATCATGAAGTCTCGTTAGTGCCAACATCACGTGTTCAGGGTCGATCGTGTTCCTGTCATTGACCCTCGTCACTAGGAAGCACAGGTATTTGCCTGGGACTTGTGCTACTGATGGTGGAAGCGCAGCCATTCCTCCCAGCCCCGGTCTCTGTCTAAACAGAAACTCCTTGTTCTGGTACTCTCTCTTGAAGTCGGCCTCCAGTTTTGATTTGAAACTCATGTCCGCCGTGATACAGATTGCGCTAGTCCTGTCTGACACAATGAAGTCACTATCCGTTATCAGGATGTTTTCCGAGTATTCGTTTGGTATTTCAAACTTCGTTTTGAAATTCCACCCTATGGTAGGCTCAGCCCCCTCCCCATCCAGTTCTAGTCCGCTCGATTCTCTCACTTCCCTGAGTTTCTTTATCATCAAATTTTCGGTGTGGGTAAGTCCTACCCCCACTCCCCGGACAAAAATATTTATCGACGTCCCCGTCGATGGTGCTGGGTTCATATTGTCCGGTGGAATCTCCAGCGGCCTGTCTGTTGCTGTCCTGCCGAAGAGGGGATTTTCCGTTTTTATGTGCTTTCCCGCTTTGTTGTATGCATTGTCCTTCGTCGCCTCCGTGCTTGACATCGCGCATCCATTCTAATATCCTCAAGTTCGTTTTCTCCCTCCTCTCTATCTCGCTCTGTTCCAAATCCGTCTCCCGCTCTGGTGTGGAGTGGTCTTTCTGTGGGTAGTGTTCATTATCATTGATGATTTGCCATTCATCATCAGCTGCTAGTTAGCCCACACTTAGTAGCTCTTTGCTTAGGTCATCGGGCTGTATCTTATCAATCAGGAAATCGTCTCCGTACCTGTTGTACCTCATGCCTGTCCGTTTGCGATTGCCACTCCTTGTCCCCGCTGGTATTGATAAGTCTGGTTCTGTCCACTTTGGCACCTCACCTTGATCCGGATCGTTCCGGTCTTTTTCCACAAAAGATTCCGCTTCAGAGTCCGCTTCTATTTTTTCATTGCCATCCAAGCTCAAGTTCTCATTGCCATCATTTTTCTCTCTGGTGTCTCTTTCGTTCACTTCACATGCTGGCTCCACCAGTAGGTACTCAAGTCCCTCCAAGTCCTTTGGTATACACCAGTCCTCTGGGGATGGAACATGAGGCTTCAGATTTTCATAATGTGCTGCTCGCCCAGTACTCAAGCGGTAGAACCGTCCTTGTTGATGTACTTCTGTTATCATGAATGGTCCTCTCCATTTCTTGAGTAGTTTCTTTGTCCCTTTGGGCGGTATGACATTCTGGAAAACACACACGTACTGGCCCACCTCATATGGCTTCGCCTGTAATATCTTTTCATAATATTTCTTGCGCTGTCTCATTTGTGCTTGCGCAGTGTTCCTCCTGCATAGCTCGTTCAGTTCCTGCTGTCTCCTGATCGCAACTTTCACGTATGCTTGAGGCGACGTCCTCTTCCCTTCGTATTCTGGGTAAAAGAATGTCAGGGGCATTGCTCTCTCCCTGCCCGTCAACATCATGAAAGGACTGATGCCCGTTGTTGAGTGTTGCGTACTGTTGTACGCCCCTACGACTTGCGGCAGATATTTATCCCAGTCTGTCATGTATCTTGAGCAGTATACCCTCAGCATGTTCACCAACGTTCTATTCTGTCTCTCTACCAGCCCGTTGGTCTGAGGATGGTAAGTCGTTGAGTGTGCTTGAGCAATGTGTGACCTCTTCATTAATTCTTTGGTCAAATCCCCCACAAAGGCCTTGCCGTTGTCTGACTGAAAAGTCATTGGAAAACCATACCTCGATATTCAATGAGTTATCAGGTGGTCACAAGTCTCCTCTGTCGAGGCTGTTTGACACGGCACCGCTTCTGCCTGTAAAAGTATTATTGTTTGATCATTTAACCTCTATACTGATCGTGACCTTTACGTTGTTAATTCATACGGTGTTAATTTATATACACCTGCCAAAAGCGCAACGGCTTTTGGTAGACTTGGAAATTGCGCACTATCTTTTATGATATGCAACAAATTAACCGAAACAAATTCAATCTTTTAAACATCTCTTACTTTAGTTAGCATCACCGTCTTTTATTTAGTCTTAAATAAAAGCCTACAATTATCGTAGGAATCTTAACCAATCTTAGTCTTAATCTAGTCTTAGTTTAAGTTGCACTCTTAATCATCAACGAGTGCTATCCTAACTTTTTAACATGGCGCAGTCTAACGAATCGAACCTACGAGGACTAGAGTTTTTTTGGAACAACTCATCAAACGAAAATCAACACGACTGGGAAAGGTGGTCGGAAAAGTTTCAATCGACAATTATTGCGAAAGATTCCGTAGACATCGAAGATGTAATTAACCCACCGATAAGAAACGAACTAACTTATCCTACGGCAGAACCACCGGAACCGTCCGATGACCAAGCCCGTCGGGCCGAAAAAGAAGAACACCACAGAATAGCAGTACAAAATTATAACGAAGAAGTGAGAAGGAGAAGGGCGGAAGATAACGCAAAATTTAACGGACTCCAAATCGGAGATATTGACTCTTAGCTAAAATCACAGTTATACCTAGCACTCGGAAAAGAAGGACAGAAATGCTTCTCTCATAAAAACCCTGGCAAAAGAATTCTGGATATCAATTTCGCAGAATTTTGGGAACTACTAAAAACTACCTTCACGATCACTACAAACTTAAAATACGAAAGATTTAAATTTTTTGGCCGAAGACAGAAAGAACATGAGTCCCTAGAAAAATTCCACGAAATACTGTCTGAACTAGCAAAAAATTGTAAACTGGGGGAACTCGAGTCAGAATTAGTAAGAGACATTTTCATCACAAACATGAGAAATGTCGAGATCCAAAAGAAACTATGCATAGAATACTTGACCCCAGAAAACGTACTATCTTACGTATTAGTTCACGAAAAAGGTACTAAAATCCATCAACAGTACTTAAAATTCCCAACTTATAATGCAGTACCAAGACCACAATACGTAAAGAATGAACCAACCCTAAAAATCGTTGAAAATAACAAATGCCGCAACTGTGGTCAGCAATTCAAAAAAGGACATTTAACCACATGCCCTGCCAGAAATAGAAACTGCAATACGTGCGGACGCAAAGGACATTTTGCTAAACATTGTAGGAGTTCAGCAAGAACACAAACGAACATCGTCGAACAAAATCGAGTACCCCAAGAAAACGAAAACACCCGGGCCAACCCGCAGGAAAATCCCGAATTTGAGGTCAACTTAGACGATTTCTTAGTTCTAGCTGTAGACACAGATAGCCAAATAAATGCTGTAGAAGACAAAATAGAGCGCGGAATGAGAACAGTTTTCAACCATGAAGGACTAGAATTGAAAAAGACACTAAAGGTATCTCTGGGAAATTTCAACCCTTACTATACCGAAATTCAAATCGACTCAGGAAGTCCAGTTTTTTTCATGAAAAAAGATCTACTACACAAATTGAAGATACGAGATAGATTTTTAAAACTAGAATCTATGGACGAAATAACAAAGAAAGCGTACCAGGGCTTCGGGAGTACAATCAGCATTATTGGAAGAGTTCGAGTGAGAATCCGATCGAAGGGATGGGAGGCTAACGACCAAAAACTTTTCATCACCGAAGGGGCTGAAAGACATCTACTGGGAAACGACATTTTACCGAATCTGGGAATCTTAGTATTTCAGAAACAACCCCCACCCAATGGGCCAAAGTCATGGAAAGATCAGAAAGCATCACCCATTGGGACAAACGTCAACCAAATAAAATTCGCATCGGATAACAAACAGGATCAAAGCCAAGAGACATCATCTCAAAGTGAGTTTAAAACATACATATCAAAACACTTTTCAGACCTCATAAAAAGAACGGGTAGATCAAAGAACTACGTAGTTAATACTTATTTTAACGAACCGTTAAAACCGATACAGGTGAAAGGGAAACGTATCCCGATCCATCTTCTCCCTAAGGTCAAAATATGTATTGATCAATTACTAAGAGACGGACACATCGAAAAATTATCTACATGCTCTGAAGATTGTTTTATCTCCCCCATCGTGATTACAGCAAAAAGGGACGGATCAATTGAACTTGCATTGAACTCAAAACTACTAAATAAACAGATATTTCGTAATAGATATCAAATGCCGAACCTATTTGAACTAATTGACAACGTAGCAGTTACGATTAGCGGCCACGACGAAAGAAACATCTGGTTTTCATCGATTGATCTAAAATAAGACTACAGTCAAATACTGCTTTCTAAAAAGGCAAGTAATCAGTGTAATTTCAACATCGTGGGGGGAGAAGTAACGGACTCCTACCGTTTTAAAACCGGATTTTACGGACTAGGCGATATGCGTAATGAATTTCAACGCATAATGGACCGTTTGACGGAAAAATTACCAAATACCCATTGTTACCTCGACGACATCCTAATCGCCACCGTGGGTAGCGAGGAGGAACATAAAAAGCTAGTCATTAACGTGTTAAAAACACTAGATGACGAGGGACTAGCCATAAAATGGGAAAAATGCACATTCTTAACTCACAACATAGAATGGTTGGGATTTAAAATCGACGCAAAAGGGACGACACCACTAATACATAAGTATGACGCAATCAGAAACCTGAAGGAACCAAACTGTATCAAAGATATCAGATCATTAATGGGATCGATTAATCAATTTAATAAGTTCATAGCAAACTTAGCGTCCCTATCAACACCGTTCAGAGAACTTATGCAAAAAAATAAACCATTTAAGTGGTCTACAGTACACACGGAAGCGTTCGAAAAAATCAAGAAAGAAATTTGTAATACGGTGACGAACCATCATTTCGATGTAAAACTGGACACTCGGGTAAAATGCGATGCCTCACACTTAGGATTGGGCGCTTCCATCGAACAGGACCATCGGGGGAACTGGAAGACCGTAGCGTTCGCTAGCAGATTTTTGAATATTGCCGAACTAAAATACAGCACTAATGAACTCGAGCTATTGGGATTAGTGTGAGCACTAGACCATTTCAAAAATTACCTATTGGGCAAACAATTCTCAATTTTAACAGACCACAAAGCCTTAATAGGAGCACTGAAAGACAATAAATATACTAAAACGGCCCAATCACGTCTCACCCGTTGGGCGTACAAACTACTACCGTTCGACTTTACCGTCAAACATTTACCCGGTAAAGACATGGGATTCGTTGATTATATATCCCGACACCCATCGGGTGAACCCGTACCAGTTTCTCTGGACGACGAAAAATTTGTTATCGCTTGAGTAAATCAGATTAGTACGCTCCTAGGTTTTGATCACCTAATGCCGAGAAACTGCGGTCGCAAATAAGAAATAAATTCTCTCAACATTTCTTAGCACATGACGTCACTTCCTGCAAAACGATTGGCCAGTCAACAGATCATATGACCAGTCAAGAAATAGAACGTGAGAAGCGAATTGCTAATGCCGCTGAAACGTTCCAAGCGATAGCTAACTATTCCAATATTTCAGTGTGCCAAAATTCTCACTCGCGGACAGAACAGTGTGACTCATCTTGCAAAATAAACGACTTTTTTACGAATTTTAACATCCTGAAAGAAATGGCAGAACAAATTGAATTTAACCAACAGAGAGAACTTATTGCTAATGAAATCATGGACTCTTTAACACCAAGCACTAGTAACCCGTCGAATAATCCCGTGAAAAGATCACCTAGTAAAAAGAAAACAATCAGTATATTCCCTTTTTCTTGGCCAGAAATATTTGATTCAAAATTTATGTCCCTCTTATCAAAACAAGATCTAGTTCTGAAAAAGATAATTAAAGCAATTGAAGAAGACCGCAAACAAGATATTCTACAACTGGGAAATTATTATAAATCGTACTTAAATAATTTACATGTCAGCGGAGGATGTCTTTATCTGGACAATCGGTTAGTTATCCCAGCATGCCTAAGATCGACAATGCTCAACCGACTACACGAAGCTCACCCTGGCCAGTTCGCAATGAAAAGTCTGGCATCTCAACACATCTGGTGGCCGAAATTTTACCGCGAAATCCAAGTCCACGGCGAAAACTGTATTGAGTGCGTGAAAGCAGGTAAAAACTTGAAACCTCTTATAAAACACAATACCCTAGGGAAACTCCCAACGGTCGAAGAGCCAAACCAAGAAATGGAATTAGATTTCGCCGGTCCGCTACCTTTAGTATGGGGAACAAAAAAATACATATTAGTGTGCGTGGACAGATTTTCAAAATTCCCATCAGCTCAAATAACATCCAGCACATCGGCAAAATCTATCATAAACTTCCTTAGTAAATACATTGCTTTACACGGAATACCTAGAACCATTAGAACATATCAAGGATCTGGTTTTATCTCCAAGGAAGTCAGAGAATTCTGCCACGATCACAATATAAAAGTGATATTTAGCCCAATGGGTGATCATAGAGCTACCGGACTAGTGGAACGCCTAATCAGAACCATTAAGGAAAGACTCTTGGTTATGGCACAAGAACGTCCAAAACCTTCGCTAGAATCTGCACTTTTGAAGATAATAAAATGTTTAAGAACGGTAACTCAACAGTCGCTTAACTGCTCCCCCTTTGAAGCACATTTTGGTAGATCCCCAAACACCATCTGGCATAATTTGGTCAAATCACCCTCTTCGAACAACCTTGATTGGAATAAAACTTTGTTATGCATAGATAAAGGCAAAAAACTAATGAGCCGAGAGCGAAGACACGACTGGGACGCCCCCGATGATATAGAAGATGGAGATGTTGATGAAAACTCATCGTCCTCGGAGGATATCTCAAATGCAGTGAGATATGTACCAACCAGCGCTGGATCTCCAGTAAAAGTGCTTTCTCGGGCAGAAAAGAGAGATACCTTGGGCATAAAGGACTCAATACTGAATAACCCTCCGGGTAAGACCATTATTTATCGAAAAGTCCAAGATAGAACGAAAAGTGAACCATTCTATAGAGTACTCAAGGATGAAATTGTAAGGGAGTCAGACCACACAGTTACCTTAAAAAATGGTAAAATAATACGTAAATCTGGTTTAGCCATTAAAAGACATTGTACCCAGAAGAAACCCTGCCCGAGAAAACGAGATCAACTAGTTAGATTCTATGCGACTAAAGGACTGAGGAAAACTTCAAAACCGCCGAGAAATGTCGGATTTAAAAGCTCAAAATTGACGCAAAAGAAAAGAAATCTCCAGTGGAAATTCGAAGAGCTTGATATTGCGAGGCGAAACGCGGCCATGAACAGCTCTAGAGAAACTCTTCTCAGAGAGGAAGAAGAACAAAGGAAGAGATTGAGAACCCCAATAGGTCTTGAAAGTGACCAAGAATCAAGCCCGTCGGGTAAACCCGACCTTCGAAAAAGTTGCGTAAATGAACCTGGATTGATGACCGAACCACATGAAGAGATTTCAGACGATAATGCTAGCGACCTAATTTCGCTAAAAGATCTCAAGGACAAAACATTACTCGAAGCCACAAAATCGGATGAACACCCATCCTCCGACCGAACAGATCGTAAGCCAGAAATACCGGACCATGTTGAACAGAAGGTCGAGTCGTATAAGATTCCCCTGATCGACCTGGATTCTGGTGATAATGAAAGGGACCTACATGTGACCCCACAGTTGGTTCTCTTGGACACTATGGAGGAGACCAATCGACCCAATCAAGAAAAGCCGCGTTTTCCGGAGAATCCTGGACGGGAATCTACAGAGATTAGTGTAGAAGCAAGCACCATGGCGGAGGCGGAATCTAAGCAACCATACTCTGACCTTGCCACTAAAGAACCGAAACTGTCCGGTACCGCGAAGAGGAAAGCGTCATCTCCAACGAAATCACCACCTTCAAAAAAATTGTCAGAAATCCTTACACGGCAGAACACCAGACCTATGCGAACTAGACAGCCTCCCAAGATGCTAGGCGAGAGAGTGTTTGCCAGTGTAGTCGATTTAACAAATGAAGATCAAGAGGGCCTATCATGTAATTCATCTAGTCCTGCCCCGGCTTACACAACGATAGAAGCAACAACCGTAGAAATGGAAAGCCACCAAGTCGACTTAGTAGACCTGACAACCTTAACACCACCCTAATCTTCGCGTCCCACGATAATTCATTTGCGGGAAGAAAGCCCTGCCTACACAAGTACTCCTCGAAAGAAGGTCAAATTTAGTCCAGAGGCCTGTACCACTCAATTTGACCCATCGGGCCTACCATCCGAAACCCCATCTTCAACATCTGTTCATACTGTACCTGACCCAGACTGGCTGAACACTTCCTCTATCATTTCGGCGATAGAACTCCTAGGTCGGCCAATGACGCTGGAGGAGTTAAGGAGATGGACAATCAACAAAGCGGCAAATCGGGAAACGATTGAGAAGTAGGAGTTTCAGTCTAGACGTTATCATAAACTTTCATAAACTCTTAAAAACTCTTAGTACTCTAGTATCCTGTCTAGTGTTGAATGTTACTTAACAGCCCATCGCCTTTAGAGTCTTATAAACTTCCAGTGCTCGCACAATACGCCAAAAACTTAGATTTCTTTGATTATATTAAAGCGTTATTTGAGCTTCATAACCTAGCTTGAATGTCGCTAAAGTTCTTTTTCACCCATTGGGTGCTACCACTGCATAACCATTAGATATACCCAACTTAGTACCGCCTCTTATTTTGGCCTGCCTTCAGGGACCCTTCCCTGCTTACCTTACTGCCTCATTCACCCCAGTGCTATTCCAGTTCATTGCTCGTCCATAGTAACTGGCCTATATTTAATTTTACCTGACGAAAACATGCTATTTGATATAAGGTGCTTTGTTTTTTTTTCTTTTGTGTTATTGACTAAAGAATACGTCTTCCGGCCCATCGGGCCTGTCATCACGGTCCTTCCCGAACCGTACACCCGTTCCTTCGACCTAGTAACCGTGTATTAAACTTTTTGTTAGTATGATATACGCTCTTTTAGCCCTCGGTGCTTTACCAAGATTATGTCTCTAGCAACTCAGATCCACTTTGGGGGTCTTGGCCGACGAGCCAATTTGTTCATTCACCCGAGCGCTTAATTACTTCCTTTCTTTTCTTGCGAGGCGAAAGCAATAGCTTTTAGATAAATTTTCGCGGGGAATGTAAAAGTATTATTGTTTGATCATTTAACCTCTATACTGATCGTGACCTTTACGTTGTTAATTCATACGGTGTTAATTTATATACACCTGCCAAAAGCGCAACGGCTTTTGGTAGACTTGGAATTTGCGCACTATCTTTTTTGATATGCAACAAATTAACCGAAACAAATTCCATCTTTTAAACATCTCTTACTTTAGTTAGCATCACCGTCTTTTATTTAGTCTTAAATAAAAGCCTAAAATTATCGTAGGAATCTTAACCAATCTTAGTCTTAATCTAGTCTTAGTTTAAGTTGCACTCTTAATCATCAACGAGTGCTATCCTAACTTTTTAACACTGCCAACTTTGTGAAGTGGTCTATTAGAACCAGTATCTGGTTATACCCCGACTCCGTCATGCAGATCTTTTGATGGTCTATTTGCACCACTTCATTAAATTCTGAGCTTTCAACCGACTTGAGTGGGAATTTCATCTTCCTCGGGTCTTTTACTTGCAGGCATGCCAGGCATGCATTCACCCATCTCTCGCAAGCTTTTCTCAATCCTGGCCAATCAAACCTGTGAAGTATTCTTTGTTGCACCTTGCCTATCCCCTGGTGCCCCATCTGGTCGTGCGATCTGAATAACACCTCTGTCTGATACAATTGTGTAATATGATGAGGTTGTGCTTATGTAATATCTTCTCCTCATCTTTTCTCTTGCACGCTACCACCCCGTCAGCTGTGTGATAGAGTAAATCTTTCTTCTCTTTGTAGAACTGGCTCAAGATCTTGTAGCTGTCTTCCTCGAGTTCCCCTTTCTCCTTGGACCCCGTCCGGATCCATTTGGAGAAGTTCTTCATTCTTCCATCCGGATCCATCTTGTCATTCTTTTGGGCTTTATCAGGTCCGACAGCCTATATCTCGCCTTGACATGTTCCTTTAGTGCCATGATCTGTCCATTCATTTCCCCAGGGTTGTGGATGTCATCATTCAGCTTCACGCATATTATCCTCTTCACAATCTTCCTATCATCTTCCGGCACCAGATCCGTTCTGACATTTGAGTTGCATGAAAGTTCCCTGAATGGTTTCCTCAAAACTGCAATTCTTTCAAGTTCTTCACCTCCTCGTACTTCTTGTACGTCCAAATTGTACGTTCCTGAGGATGGATCTGTTTGTAATTCCCTGTCGCGGTGTCTAATCTTCTCTTCCGCCAATATCATGCATAGACTATCCTGATTGTCGCTGCTCTCGTTCGAGTCCTCATCCCATAGTTCACACTACCCGGACAAATTTCCTTCTTCAGTATCCTCTTCCTCCGTGGACGTGGACCACTCCCCGGACTCTTGACCTAGTCCCAGGTATTCAGCTTCTTCCTTGAACGCCACTTTCTTTTTCGTAACCCGAGTCTGTTCAAGTATGTCGTCAGGGATTTTTTCAACCAGTGACTGCACGACTTTTTTCCCATCAGGGTTAGTCACCTTCGAGGTGTTTTATCACTAACTATCTTGCTCCTTCGCAGTATTGTGACCTCCGGTTCCTCCTTACCCTTTTCTTGGATCACGGGTTTGTCATCTGCTAGTTTCTCGAGTAACCTCATGAAGTCATCATCTATTTGTGCATCTCCCGTTTCTACCTGGTGGTAACTGAGTCGTCTTGCCACTTATGTCGAGCACATGTGCTGATACATCTGCCTCTGTCCCGATGTGCATTGCATCTTCCTCAAGCATGGCGCAGTGTCCAATCGATCTCACTTTCAACTCTTCTTTTCCTCCGTAAATCTGCCCTACTAGATCTTCATCACATGTTATCATTGTTTTCGTATAGATGTTGATCCCATCTAAATTTAGCATCACCTCATGCGGACCATAAGCTTCTGTGTACCTGTTATCAACTCGGACTGACTTGGTACCCCTCTTGTGAGTAGTGCCCTCAATGCTCTAGAAGTAGTTTGTGGGCTTATAGCACTCAAGTAATCTGCGTACACATCAATGTGCATTATTGTCTGGTCGCTGGGTTCGCTCAAGTTTCTCGTGACTTCATGGCCGCCCACGGTGATTATTGACATTATTCTGGCTCCGATCTTCGTTATGCCAAATGGCTTTCCTGTCACCATTTTCAGAGTGTTGCAATTTCCACTCTTTGTCGACCCTGCTACAGCTTCTGGCACTGGCACCGAGCAACTTAGCGTCTCGTCCAATCTCTGTCTGTCGATCTCTTGCTTCAACCGTTGCTCTATTTCCTTTGTTGCTAGGTCCTGTTTCACCTTGTTGACAGCCTCTGACGCCGCTTTCTCAAATTTTATCTCTAGGGCGTTCTTGGCCGTGGCCTCTATCGTATTGTTAGCCTGCGTTACCGCCTTCACTGTCTTCGTTGGCAGTTCCGTACTCGGTGCTTCTAAGTTTTTGCTTCAAACTCGGTTTGTCTATTTCGCTGATTCTGCACCGCCGCTAATGCCAATTTATGTTTGGGGTGACTTTGGTTCTTGAACGCCTCCCAGAACAAAGGACAATCCATCCTAAAGTGCCCTTCCTGATTGCAGAAGAAGCATCTTGCACCTATCTTGATGATTAAGCCACTATAGTACTCGTGTTCTTCCATCTGGCTCATGTCCTCCTCATCTGGTGCGTACCCCAGACTCGTCATGCCCTGATTGTATGTTGTGCAATATGCCACGTGATGATCAGCTGACCCGCAGTTCGCGCATGATCTACGTTTGTCCATGTCATCTCTAGGCTTGTACCATGACGACCTTTGTGGTTGGCTCCCCCCTTGCATATTCCTGTTATCTGAATATGAGTACTTCTTGGGCTTCATTAGCGCATGTACTCTCTCGACTTCTGTCTCATCTCTTCTGGAGTCGCACCGTATTCTTTCGGTAATCTTTCGACAATGTATAGTATGTTGCTAACATTGTTCTCAAGACATCACTCTTTACCCCATCAATGAACTTTGAGGCGATGCTAAAGTTCCTTCTATTGGTGGACTCTTCCGGGTCACTCCTTCGTCTCAAACTCTCAAGGAACCTGTCTATCGATTCATCGTCTCTTTGCCTTCTCTTTTCAAATCGCATCATCGCTTGATGACCCTTCATGCCTGACCCGAATCGATTTAACAATATATCGAAGATTTTATCCGCAGTGTCGCGTTCCTCTTCTTTTTTCGCCACCACGCATTTCAATGCCGTGCCTTCCAAGTTGCTGAGTATCGCTGTGCATGCTTGCCTCTCATCGTTCAAGTTGTCTTGTTCCAAGTGCAACCTCATGACTTCTACTCAAGTGTCAATGCATCCATCTGAATCATCCTTGAATTCTTTCGGTTTTTTGAAAGTTTTCCTGGATTTGTTGCTCCCTCTGTCACTCGAGTCGGTGTTCCTTGTGGCGAAGGCTTCTAGTGCCCTGTTCATCTTTTCCCAGGTGCTTGCCCATGTCATGACATCCGGTCCCACGTTGTTGTGAGTCGTTGAGTCCCCTGGACCACCCGTTGTGTTTGCTGTTCCACTTTTCATAATCGCTTTGCCCCCCCCCCCGGTGCTGTACTCGCGGCATCCCGGGGTAATGGTAACGGTGTTGACTGCCGTTTGCTCCGTTGTGGTTCCACGAAGTCAACTCTGTTGCCTTGCGTTTGCTCCGCTGCTGGCCTGTCCTGTGACGTTGAGTTCCTCAAGATGGCGTCTAATTTTGCCTGTATTGCACATGAACTTTCAGCCTGGTCCCTACTCATCGTATCCATTCTCGGTTCCAAACTCCCCCATTGGCTTTTCACTGCGTCATATCGTTGCCTCATTTCTTGCATGTCTTTCTTGATGTTCTTGTCTCGCTCTCCATCAGTGGTATCAACCTTGTCCGACATCTGCTGAAGTTTTTCCTCTGTCGCTTTCGCTAGATTGAAATAGCTGTCCAGGTACTCATGTTTAATGTATCTTAATTCTTTCTTTACACATGTCTATCCTCCTCGCTGTGCTTTAGTCTCTTGTCGATCTGATCTAGCTTTTCCATCAAATCGCCTAGCTCAAGAGTAGTTGTTTCATGGTCAGTTGTTGCCCTGTTGTTGGCTGCTGTTTCTCGTCTGATCTGGTCTTCGTTTTGGTCGGAGTCTGTCGATTTCGTGGAAACTGTTCCTAATGTTTTGCCTTTTTCGGCTTTCGGTTCTCCCGCTGCTGCGTCTCTCGGCTTCATTTCGACCATTATCGCCAATCTTTCAGTAGAAGACGTTTTTTTTTGCTTGAGACTCGTCCTTCACCGTTTTTGGCGTGTTGCCTGTTGTGTCTTCCACATTTTTATCGGTGAGAACTCCATGGACTTTGGATTTGGTTCCTCTGCATTCGGCATCGGTGTTGACTCCGTCGTCTTCTTCTCCATCTCATCCACACTCTGGTCCGGTGTCTCTAGTTCAATCTCGATGGCTGGTTCTGCTCGTCTCTCTTCCATGCCCTCTTTTGTTTTGTTCTCTGTATTACTCCTCATGTTGACCATGCTAACTGAAAAGTTCTTCTTCGTTATCTTTGGGCCCATTGATGTCGTTTTACGTAGCGACGAGTTATATTTTGTCTTTGATTCAGTGGATCTTTTTTCAGCCACCGGTACCCTGCTCCGTCTCATTATTTTTATTTACAATTGTTCCTATTTACAGTATTACTATATACCAAAATTCTACTCTAAGGTTAAAATCTCTTTTGGCAGAAATAATAAAAAAAATTTACAATTTAATAAAAACAACTTTTCCTAAGCTTTTTTGAAAATTCTATATGTTCTTGATCCCCAGAGTACCGGATCTATCGCGACTTAACTTTCTGACTATTGCTACTGCTTTTAATTTTGCGATTGGTTACCTCAACCTGTCTTAGTCTTAGTACTTATTTAGTACCGTCACCCCCTTTCTTTATACTGTTCCAAGACTTCCTGTCACTGTCCCTACTCTTCTTTGTACTGTCCCGAGCTTTCTCTCTACTGTCCCAAGACTACTCGGTACTGTCCCAGTACTTCTTTTAATGTCCCAAGACCTCTGTCCCAAGACCCCTGTCCCAAGACTAGTGTCCCAAGACTAGTGTCCCAAGAACCTTGTCCCAAGACTACTGTCCCAAGACTACTGTTCCAAGACTACTGTCCCAAGACTACTGTCCCAAGACTACTGTCCCAAGACTACTGTCCCAAGACTACTGTCCCAAGACTAGTGCCCCAAGGCTAGTGTCCCAAGACCACTGTCCCAAGACTACTTTCCCAAGACCACTGTCCCAAGACCACTGTCCCAAGACCACTGTCCCAAGACCACTGTCCCCAGACTAGTGTCCCAAGGCTAGTGTCCCAAGACTTCTGTTCCAAGACTACTGTCCCAAGACTACTGTCCCAAGACTAGTGTCCCAAGACCACCGTCCCAAGACCAGTGTCCCAAGACCACTGTCCCAAGACCACTGTCCCAAGACTGCTGTCCCAAGACTTCTTCGGTACTGTCCCAAGACTTGTCACTAAGTGTCTGGATAGTAGGATCTCTTCTTCCTCGTTATGGGGACTTTTTAGAACCACTGTACCGTGTACCACCACTTGAGCTCTGGTAAAAATTTTCCCAAAATCCCTATCTTAATGGCCAAAATCCAAATACTGACCCCCCTGTATTTATCTCCCTCTCGTTGTTTGAAACCCCAACTTCTTCGCAGGTATCTTGTGATCACCTGTTCGTTCAAATACCAACAACAAATTTTCAATAAAACGTAAAAATTTAAACAGGAAAAATTATAAAAACAGAGAGATGAACCCACCTAAAAATTAAAGCTGACTGATGTCAACCTTTGTCCGAAAAAAAAAATTATCTGGTACCCGATTGCCACGCGTTTTCCTCCCCCCTGCTAGCGATCTTATTGGGTATCACAAACACTGTCTATGTCCGTTCCCCCCTACCGATCCGACCCCTACCTACTTTAACTCGATGTTAAATTTGGATATCCGCTTCTTATAACCAACGCGTGTAAGTATCTAATGTAACTAAATCGACGATGCCGAACAATTAGTTACTCTAATGTGTCCCCCCTTTTTACAATTTACAACTGCCAACCTCTAACCTAACCAGCCCCTCTTCTAACCTCCCCCCTTTTTAGCCCCCCTCTTAAGCCGAAAAATCCTTTAAGCGCCGGGTGCTAAACCTCTCGAGAGAAAACCGTAGACCTGTTTCCAGGCCTGCTTGTGTAAAAACTTCCTCAAAACAATGGGGCTCCGCTTATCCAATTTTACACTTATTTCCTATAATGTAAGGTGGAATTTAACGATACCCGTTTGCCCAACTTGAGAACACCCCCGTGCGTCCTCTTCTTGTTGTAGTGATCCCGTGCTGGTTGTCCCCTTGACGTGCACTGCACCTGACACCAGCACCACCTTCCCACTTGGCCGGTCACCTCTTCCAGTCAAGTTTCCTAGCGGTTCAGCTCAGTCCTTGTGAACCACTTTCCCACTCGGCTGGTCACCTCTTCCAGTCAAGTCTCCTAGTGGTCCGGCTAGGTTGCAAGCTATCTGAAAACCCTTAAAAACGCCCCCCACTTGGGCACCTTATTGAAGTCACTGGTTTAGATTACTAGAATGATTGAAACGATCGGTCTTATAAAACAGTATGGGTATACTATTTAATTAATATAAAGCTTTGATCCAACTAATCTGGTATCAAAGTCACTGTCATATTTGTTTTATGGTTTTTCTTCCTATTTCTATACTTTTTTCTTGATTTTTGTCCCCCTAGTTACCCCCCTTACTCGGTTAGCTAAGCCTCGTTCGGAGAGCGTACCGGGAAGTTTTCTCAAGTTTTCTTAAAAAGCTATCACGGTACAACCGGAAGGCTTACACGTTTCCGCTGAACCGTACCACCGGTACTCTAGAATAAGCATGCAGCCCGGAGCTGTGTCAAGTGGGTTCGACTCCGTAGTCATGATGTCGTAAAAACACCCAGGAGCGCCATAAAAACACTATGTAACAGTCACCTACTTCGGTCACATATGAGGCTTAAGAAAAATAGGCCCTATAACCGTTGGCTCAAGAGTCAGGGACACTATCTCTTGTGTTTTTCTACCTCAAAAACGGTCGGAGCCAATTCGGTTCACTTGAGACATGAGACTAGAACCCGTTACAGCTTAAAGGCCACTACCAAAATACCCCCCCCCACTCTAGAAAAATAAGAACGTCCCCATACTTAGGTCTCGAGATACCCAAAAGACACGAACGCCGTTAAAAACAGGGTCGGAACAATCCGTTAAGTTACTTTTTATTAGACAGTGGAACTTTGATCCATTTCAGATGGATCAACCTAAAACTCGCCTTATCTCAACATAACGATCATAAAACACACTCGAGAAAATTAAATTAGGTACTTACGTAGCAGCACACTCGATACTAGAGGTAACTAAATTAGTAAGCAACTTGAGACTGATCGGGGAATTAAGTTTAATTCAATAAGTTCTAATCGAACAAGTTTTATCTCAAGAATGGAGTTTTGGTTCTGGACCATTGGGACACTTCGGTTGTCCACCTTTCCACCGAAGACTCACTCTGGTTCAGCTATATTCTGATCTTCTCTCGTAATCAATGTCTCCTATATCAAGATAGGACAGCTCTACTCTCGTGGTTTTTATTGTTATCTCGGAAATTGCGAATAGCTCGGTTTCCAGGCCTGCTTGTGTAAAAACTTCCTCAAAACAATGGGGCTCCGCTTATCCAATTTTACACTTATTTCCTATAATGTAAGGTGGAATTTAACGATACCCGTTTGCCCAACTTGAGAACACCCCCGTGCGTCCTCTTCTTGTTGTAGTGATCCCGTGCTGGTTGTCCCCTTGACGTGCACTGCACCTGACACCAGCACCACCTTCCCACTTGGCCGGTCACCTCTCCCAGTCAAGTTTCCTAGCGGTTCAGCTCAGTCCTTGTGAACCACTTTCCCACTCGGCTGGTCACCTCTTCCAGTCAAGTCTCCTAGTGGTCCGGCTAGGTTGCAAGCTATCTGAAAACCCTTAAAAACGCCCCCCACTTGGGCACCTTATTGAAGTCACTGGTTTAGATTGCTAGAATGATTGAAACGATCGGTCTTATAAAACAGTATGGGTATACTATTTAATTAATATAAAGCTTTGATCCAACTAATCTGGTATCAAAGTCACTGTCATATTTGTTTTATGGTTTTTCTTCCTATTTCTATACTTTTTTCTTGATTTTGTCCCCCTAGTTACCCCCCTTACTCGGTTAGCTAAGCCTCGTTCGGAGAGCGTACCGGGAAGTTTTCTCAAGTTTTCTTAAAAAGCTATCACGGTACAACCGGAAGGCGTACACGTTTCCGCTGAACCGTACCACCGGTACTCTAGAATAAGCATGCAGCCCGGAGCTGTGTCAAGTGGGTTCGACTCCGTAGTCATGATGTCGTAAAAACACCCAGGAGCGCCATAAAAACACTATGTAACAGTCACCTACTTCGGTCACATATGAGGCTTAAGAAAAATAGGCCCTATAACCGTTGGCTCAAGAGTCAGGGACACTATCTCTTGTGTTTTTCTACCTCAAAAACGGTCGGAGCCAATTCGGTTCACTTGAGACATGAGACTAGAACCCGTTACAGCTTAAAGGCCACTACCAAAATACCCCCCCCCCCCCCACTCTAAAAAATAAGAACGTCCCCATAATTAGGTCTCGAGATACCCAAAATACACGAACGCCGTTAAAAACAGGGTCGGAACAATCCGTTAAGTTACTTTTTATTAGACAGTGGAACTTTGATCCATTTCAGATGGATCAACCTAAAACTCGCCTTACCTCAACATAACAATCATAAAACACACTCGGGAAAATTAAATTAGGTACTTACATAGCAGCACACTCGAGAACTAGAGGTAACTAAATTAGTAAGCAATTTGAGAATGATCGGGGTTCTGGACCATTGGGACACTTTAGTTGTCCACCTTTCTACCGAAGGCTCACTCTGGTTCAGCTAGATTCCGATCTTCTTCC
Source organism: Symsagittifera roscoffensis (assembly GCF_963678635.1). NCBI lineage: Eukaryota > Metazoa > Xenacoelomorpha > Acoela > Convolutidae > Symsagittifera > Symsagittifera roscoffensis. Next base: position 3,785,726 of record NC_087063.1, on the reverse strand, counting down.
GTAATCACTGTCTCCTATATCAAGATAGGACAGCTCTACTCTCGTGGTTTTTATTATTATCTTGGAAATTGCGAATAGCAATTTTCCGCTGTTTTTCTGTCACTTTCCCGCAATTGTCAACTCGGTCGTTCTCCTTTTATATTTTATGTTTTCAGTTATCGCCAGAAAATTGAGCATGACAGGCTCCATTCGAAATTTTTAAAAATAAAACTCCATTGCAAAACCACGTATTTTCGTGTTCTTCAAGGTCAAACTTCCAGATATGACCGACTGGCCCATGCTCCCCGGACTCAAGATCGATGTCCTCATCGCGTGCTGCCGTCTGTCAGTGAATCCCCAGGAACCCGAATATTACTCAAGATACAGTGCCAGTGGTCATTTACAGAAGTTTGCAGCAGACTTAAGTTTATCTACACCCCAAAAGTCACAACCATGTAGAATTTTCACACTATCGCTAAACAGCAATCAAAATCTGCACACACCTGCACCTGTGGAATTTCGCTTTTAAGCTAGTAATTTAAATTTTATTTTGCCCTATTCAATCAGGAAATTGTCATGCAGCATTTTGAGTTATATAATAGATATAACATATTAATAACAATATCTCATTTGTTAAAATTTCTTTTTGGTGAACCTAGATTTCATCCAAGTTCACCACCAAGCCCCTTTCCTTCCCTCTCAAGACTCAGGACTCTAGAATTCCCCACTGAGCCACCTGCTCACCTCGCGTTCTTCGCTTTCGAGTACCAGACCCAGATGCATTTGACACCGTGATCTGCTTCAACATTGCCTCTTCGTCATCGGAGCTAATCACGATCTCTTCCCAGGCTTTCAGCTGTTCATAGGACCGCATCCATTCTCTTTGCTCCTGCAATCTCTTCGCTTCATTGGGCAAACTCTTCACTCTCGACTCTCGGTTCAAACAGAAGGAATTGTGCAGACTCAGGCTCACGTTCTTCGCCAAGTCTTCCTCTAGTATCGACTCTCTCGCCTTGGTGTTCTTTCTGGACACTCTCCCAACTTTTTTCCACCCCGTCGTGATCGCATTTCGATGGGGCAGCAGAGGTCTCTTGAAAGCCTCCGGTCCTATCTCGGCCTGGAACTGTCGATGTTCCTTCTGATACTTCCTCATATGATCCTTCGTTATCATGTATAACCAGGACGTCAACGTCGCTCGAAACCAAGGAAAGAACCTTATGCGGCTCCATACGTGTCTGACTTCCATCGGTATGGCGAATACCTTGCATGCAGTCTCAAACAACTCAAGTCTCCTGCTGTAATCTATCACGTATATTGACTCTGCCGTTGGCGTCCCCGCTTCCCGATACTTCGTTATATTCTCTTCTATCCATCTCAGAGCCAAGATCGTACTCACTACCAAGATCTTCACCTTCTGTCGGTGATCCGGTAGTCCGATCGACCGGATTTCTTCCATATCCCACACCAGGCAAAGGTTCTTGTGATCTGGATACCACACCGTTTGCGCTAAACAGTGGCATGGGCATTCTCCATGGGTGATTTCAATGCTCCTGAGGTTACGCTCCCCCGAGGCTTCCAAGAGAGGCTCAAGCTCCATCATTTTCTCATGCATCGTGTCGTTATCTTCCAGGTTTGGAGCACCACCCATAGGTTTTCCGATCACGTTTTGTCTCTCGTGGTCACTTGTGTTTTCACTTTCCAAACCCAAAAGTTCTTCCCCCCAGATTTCACTCAAGTCGTCCCTCTGTTCTTTCGGCACTGTCCCTCGGATTTTCCTCAACAGCCTGTGTGAGTGATGCGACATCCGAGCCAGTCTTACGCACTTGGGCACTGAGAAGGCTTTGTCTATCAATACCCTTTGGCTGGATACCTCCACCATCGCCATGTGCAATGGATAGTGGCTGCCACATAGGTTGGCCATCACTGACCCCACTAAGGACTTCGCATTTAGAGGCAGACCATAGGCTTCGCTCATGGGAAATCCCATTTCCTCTTCAAGTCCAACCTTCCAGCTCTTGATGTGTTTCTGGGTTACCTGCAACACCCCGGGCCATGACTCCACACTCATCGCGGTCACCAAGTGGTGTTCTGACTCTAGTCTCTCCAGTGACTGGAGACTGCACATTCTCGAGAAGAATCCCAGAGCTGTTGCTAGGTTCACCGTGGTACTCGCGTAACACTCAGCCACGATCTGTATTTCACTCTTCTCCCTTTCGGTAATGTCTTCGAACCAGGTGACTAGATCTTCTTTCTGGAAGGACTGTATCCTGACGCATGACCGTCCATCACAGGTGTGCTCGCCATTTCCACACGTCAAATCAAGACAACTGCCCGGTTCCATTTTCTTCACTGACCCTAGTCTACTCGTCGCTTCGCTTGACTCCTTCGCCTGAGGCAGGATCAGTCTGTGCACTATGCTCAATGTCGCCAGATCTTCGTCCTCCGCTGGTGCTAATCTCACTCGCTCCGTGACTTCCTCGATCAGGCTCGCATGGGGATGTGGACACCAGGACGGCCTCAGCAATTTCCACACCACTCCCAGATTCGTGACCAACATGCCATTCCCGTTACCCATCTTCAGTTCGACTCTTTTACCTGAGCGCGGCACACTTATCACCTCTGGTGTCTTCTCGAGAATCAAGCCTAAGCTAGGTCTCTCTCTCTCTATAGTGTCTATCTCCACTATCTTCTCTGTCCAGAACTTTAGTAGCTCCGCCACCTCGTAGTTTCTGTGAGCACCTCCGGCTTCCGAGTCCAGGAAAGGGTTGTACGCCATCCCCATCACTCCAGACACATACTGGTACTCTCCCTTCTTATTGGGTTTCAAGTACTCTCCTGACGAGGCCAATTTACGGTGCACGTCGTGTTTCTCCTCGAACTTCTTGTTGTAGAATCTCCGTAACTCATCTAACTTCCTGTGGCTCTCTAGAAACTGCCTGGAACCATCCTCCTTTTCTATCCCAGTACTCTGGTATACATTCAAGATGACTGCTGAGACTCTCCTTTCCATTGCTTTGCTCCCAGTTGCTCTTTGCTGGCATGCTAGGATGTTGCTGTCAGTCATCACCGACATTATCCACCTCAAGAGACAAGTAGCGTCTCTCCTCCTTGCCAGGCTCAAGCCTGAGTTATCCCTAGCCACGTGTTGCATCAATGTCTGATATATTTCTAGACTTTTTCCACCCAACTTCAACTTGTTGTGCGAGGTCAGCGTTTCCAACTCTATCCCCACCAGGCTCCACGCAAACATCAATTGTCCTGCTGTTCTAACAAAGGGATTTGCCATCAATGGCGACGCCGATGAGGATGTCCTCATCGCTTCTTCAAAATAATCCCTCAACAAGTTCTGCCAAGTTCTCCTCAGATGGCTCCCCAATTCCAATTTGTTAATATCAGCCTTCTGCTGGGTAGCCCAGTTGCGTCGTTTGCGTGACACTCCACTGTCGAGTTTCTTTAGGCAGTCTTCCAATTCCTTCAATGTTTCCAGGGCCACCCACCACGGTCGGGAGGTGTTCCTCGTTTCATTCTTCTCGAGAGGATCGCTAGTCACTTGCTTCCCAGTGGTCTGATGTTCATTTGAGACCCATTCTTTGCCGACGTCCACTTCCCATGTCTGCCCGCTCGTCGAACCTCGTTTCATCTTTGTCCTCTGAGGCTTGAAGTCTTCTTCCGTTGTCGAGTTGGTGGGAACCTCCATCTCTCTTTCTACCTCGAGCAGTTTCCTTGGTTCGTAGCTACTCTTGTAGGCTGCTGTCTTCCATCGTGCCAGAACCATGGGGGCCGTCTCTCTCAAGTTTTTCTCCGAGACCGCATCCGCCGAAGGACTACCCCACCCTTCTACCTCTGTCTTCCTCTTGCGAGACCTCACGTCTTTACTTGGGGGCGTTGCCGTTATCATCACTGATTCGACCTCTTTGTCTCCATCCAACCCTTCCAACTCTTGCCTCCCCCCTGCTCGGGCCTCAAGGATATTAGTACTTTTAATTATATTACTAGTTTCGACCTTAGAGTGCTTAGGAACATGGTCTTGTTTCCCTCGAAGGTATTCTTCTCCCTTTCTTATTCGCTCAAGAGTATCATTCCCATATTAGAAGTCTCACCCATCAATGGCAACTCTAGATTTTTACGGGGAGATGAGGTCAGAGGTGGTGTGAGAGTGTCTGCCCAGGGGCTCCCCATTTTTCGTTAGTCGATGAAATGACACCAGTTCACCATGGGTCAGGAGCACCAGTGCCAGATACCCGTCAATCCGGAGTGTTTCCACACTCCACTGAACATGTACGCTGGACCCATATTGAATATGTACCTCGGGTAAACCAGGTACAGTGCCAACAACAGGCTGATGGGCATGCTCAGGATTTTTTGTACAAAGGCTCCAAAGATGGTCGCCTTTGCACCAAACACTCCAGCCATGAACTCCTTTCCCCAACAAGGAATCAAGAACTCAAGAATCTCGTGATCCCTCCTCGTCTTCAGCTCGCCTTTTGCGTGCTCCCTCCAGAATCCTCCAATTGTGATCTCGTTGGCAGCTGTGACGAACCTGGTCACCGTCATTTCCCTTTTCTCGGCCACTTCCAGCTGCTCCTCAAGAAAACTCCAGATTTGCTTCACAAGAGGTGGGGCATACTTCTTCGTCTTCTCCGTAGCGTTTTCCAACCATGGTGTCAGGAATGGCCACCTGCCTCTTTTTTGTGTCAGCCGATACACCATCGACTCCAGTTGCTTCTCTGTTGCGGCTACGTTCTTTCTTTCATTGCTCGGTCCTCTAGACTTAGTGGTGGAGCTTGTGATAGTCAAGTCCATGCTTCGAAACCACAGGCTGGCCGTCAGGTGAGCTATTATTGGATGATTGTCCCCTATAACCGGACTGAACTTGAGTTGTCTGGCGAAGTTCGATATCTCCAGCAAGAGGACCTCGTCCAATACAATGAGGATATCTGCTAACTCGTAGAAGCCCCTCAACGCGTAGGACACATCCGCCCACGCCGCCGCTAGTTCTGACTTGCGAAGCCTCAAGTTCGTCCGTTCCAACTCCCGATTGGGAGCTGCCATCAGAATCCGCCATCCATTCCCCTCGACTATTAAGATCAAGACCGCATACACAAATTGCAGAGCGGGAGGCATGCTCGCGTACCCGGGGGACGTCGCGAACACCACTCTTGTCTTGGAACCAAACCGCGAGGTAACGTTCTCCTGTACCTCATTCATCGCTGCAAATAACGTCTGGATAGCTTCCCAGATTCTCTTCGGCGCCGGTTCATCGCCCTTGAGCTGCTCAAGAAACCCAGTCGCATGCAGGTGGTCATTCATTCCCGCAAACAGTAGTAGCTCGGGCTCGCAAGGCATCTCCGATTTTATTGCTACCACCAAGGTTAACATTTGGTTCAGCTCAGCTCCTGGCAGTGAGTATATCAAAGTCTCCGGCCAGAACAACTTGGGAGACGTTCCCTCGAAGTCCGATCCAGCTACGATGACCACCCTCGCAGCAGCTGGATCTGCTCTGTCGTAAACTGCCAAGGTCTTGGCCAATTGGGTGTTCCCGCAGGGTTTCCCGTATCTAGGATCGTCTGCCAACCTCGTGCCTTCATAAGCGGCATCCGGCAGTTCCATTTCCCTTGGGTCCAACAGTTTGTCCACCACCCTCAACTGTGCTGGAGTTGCCAACCTAATTCTGGCAATGCTCGTTCGAGATGCCTGTAATTGATAGGTCCTATGACCCATTTTGTGGGAATCCCAGTCAGATCCGCCGTCTCCATTATTTTTGCTCTCGAGAAATGCGTCTCGTGAGCCTTCAACCAGGCCACGCACTGGTGCCTACCCAAGTCTTCATGTGACACTCGCTCGAGACCCAAAGCTTCCGCCAACTCTTGCCTGCATTCCAGATCTTCCAAGTCCAGCTCCTTTACCTTCTCCAGATATCTCGACCGACTGGTCTCCGCCAGTCTCTCCACCCTCTTGCTCTCCACCACTACCACCGAGGATACTACCGAACTCTGAGGTGTTGATGACGTTGCCTCCTCGGCCTCCATTGGTGCGGCCCCTGGTAATCTGGTCCGGCTGCTCCTCGAGCTGTCTCTAGAATCGGCCGTCGCTCCCAGGCGACTGGATAAAGTTCTTGAGTTAAAGAAATGTGGATTTGGAGGTGGCCCGAATGTGAATTGGTCCGTCTCCAGCAATTCTGCCTCCAACGCGCTTATGTGCCTTTGGAAGACATCATTCAACCATTCCACTCCCCTAGGCCTGTCAAAGTGGATCCCGTCTGAGGATGCATCGTCGGGGAAAACAGATAGCTCCATCTGCTCGGCTACGTCCAGTAATCCAACGGGAAGGACACTCCTTTGATGTATTTGCCTGATTATTTCGTTCAGGTTTCGCACCTTCGTGTTCATTTCCATCGCGTGTTGGTCCACCTTCATGTTGTAGGGAATGGTACACACCGTGAGAATGGCAGGATCCATTTGAATCCGCAATTCCTCAAGGATGCAGCTCATCTTGTCATGTAGCTTCATTACCTTCCTGGACTCCCCCCTGGACACGTCATTCGTCCCGATCATTAGAGTCACCGTATATACTCTCGTCATCCCTAGCATCTCAAGTGTTGCCAACATCTGTGGCGTCGCAGCTCCAGCGAAACTTAAGATCCCCGTTTGCCAATGTGATTGAATCCGGGTCAGCACCCGCAGCAGGCTGTCCCCTATGATTAGGTGGACCGCACCTTCTGGTACACGTGGCTGCGTGAAGTATTCTACCCAAGCTGCGTCATGGAAGCAATCCCTCCTGACTCTTTGTGCCGTGCTCCAATCCATGCGATTGTGCATGTGGTACCTGCCCTCCGTGTTCTTCTTGTAGCTTGAGATTACCACACTCCTGATCGGTTGCTCCCTCCACGTCGGGGGTAGCTCCACTCTTGCTGGACTCTCACGATTCCTTAGTTGTAGCCTCTCGTTCAATTCTTTCAGACGTGACGAGCTGCCGCTCACCTAACTACCGCTCGGGGTTGAACTCGGGGTACACACAGGCAGTGCGACGTCCATCAATGGACGTATCGGTTGTGTCTCTAGGCCACGCAGGGAAGACGTTGACTCAGTTGGTATCCATACCTCCAACCCCTCATTCATATGCTCCTGAGCCGCGCGGTCAAGGTTAAATCGTCCATTCGATCTGGGAGCTTCGTCCACCTCCATACGCGACTCTGGTCTTGAGCCGGTAACCATTCGCTCCTTGGGCCTGGCCCCCTTTTGCATATCGAGCTCGCGTTGTCGTTGCTGAATTATCTCAGGTTCCGACTTCAGCTGTTCACAATTCGCGGCATTCTCTTGCACCCTTTGCTCTTGTAGATGCTCGTCCTTCAGCATATCAAGTTCCCTCCGCGCTTGGTCCTTTTCGACGACCGCTTGATCTCCTTCCAGATTCGCCTGATCTCTCTCAAGCTTCGCTTGATCCCGGTCGAGGTTCGCTTTGTTCCTCTCCCTCTGTGTCCTCTCAAGTTCTCTCTTCAGAGTACTGAGGTCCGGATACACTTCTCCCGTTTGTTGCGCTCGCGTCATCGATGGCATCTTACTCGTGCTCTGGCCCGCTGATCTTGCTGATGGTCTGATCGGTAGTGGGAACTCCCCTGCGCCATACTCGGTGTTGTTGCCCAAGCCAGGGTTCCTTGCCAAGTCGAATCCCCTTATTCTTCCATCCACATTCCAGGCCAGCCATCTGGTTTGTTCTTGGTTGGATATTCCCTCAGTGGTGTAGCCGACCATCAAGACAGCTTCTGTTGCAGACTCCCTGCAATCTCCCTGTTCTTCTAGCTGCAGGATGGCGTTCAGCATCACTGCCATCCTCTCATCCACCTGGATATAATCCAGGTCCCTCAAGCGTCTGTATAATTCATCGAGCGTGGGCCTTTTCAGAGCCGATGGCATGGACTTCCAGAATCGATCTGCCATTTCTATAATTTCTAGATGATCTTGAGTATTAACCAACTTGTGAATTACCTTACCACTTGAGAACTACCGTACCAAATTCAGTGTTAGCGTACCAACTTGAGTACTTGAGAATTAACTTCTTGGAGCGTTGTTCAACTTGTGTGTTCGTTCAAGAACTTCTTTTTTTTCAATTGAGTGTAGTTGGGTAGTCAATTTGACTTTACCAAATCAATCTGAAAACAACACTTGATCTTTAGACTAACATGCTATGTTCCTAACCTAAAACCCCCCTGCCACTATGATTAAAACCTTATCCTTTTCGTTCTACTAAAATAGTTCAGTTGGAAGTTTTCTAAAAGCATGCACATTCATTTTATGTTTTAGCACCATCAATCATTTAAAATTTAATTGTCATGCCAATCGCGTTTTAAGATCATTTTACCTGTGCCGTGCCCCAATACCCAACTTGAGATTCCTTGATACCCAACTCGAGACCCCCATGTACCCGACTCAGGCGATGCTCAAGTAGTATTTCTTGTGCAGATATACCATTATCTCCGTTTCCGCGAAGACCACGTGTAGGATAGCTGTCTCATTTGTGCTTGCGCAGTGTTACTTCTGCAGAGCTCGTTTATTTCTTGCTGTCTCCTGATCGCTTCTTTCACGTATGCTTGTGGCGACGTCCTCCTCCCTTCGTATTCCGAGTAAAAGAATGTCAGGGGCATTTCTCTCTCCCTGCCCGTCAATATCATGAAAGGACTGATGCCCGTTGTTGAGTGTTGTGTACTGTTGTACGCCCCTACGACTTGCGGCAGATATTTATCCCAGTCTGTCATGTATCTTGAGCAGTATACCCTCAGCATGTTCACCAACGTTCTATTGTGTCTCTCTACCAGCCCGTTGGTCTGAGGATGGTAAGCCGTTGAGTGTGCTTGAGCAATGTGTGACCTCTTCATTAATTCTTTGGTCAAATCCCCCACAAAGGCCTTGCCGTTGTCTGACGGAAAAGTCACTGGACAACCATACCTCGATATCCAATGAGTTATCAGGTTGTCACAAGTCTCCTCTGCCGAGGCTGGTTGACACGGCACCGCTTCTGCCAACTTTGTGAAGTCGTCTATTATGACCAGTATCTGGTTATACCCCGACTTCGTCATGCAGATCTTTTGATGGTCTATCTGCACCACTTCATTAAATTCTGAGCTTTCAACCGACTTGAGTGGGAATTTCATCTTCCTTGGGTCTTTTAGTAGTACGTCTTCAGCCAGCTTAGCGCCCTGTTGTCGACTCGCAGCTTGAATGGCTCGCTGCCTAGGTATGCTCTATATTTCTCGACAAAGGTAACCACCGGGAACATCTCTGCTTTCGGTGCCCCGTACTTCATTTCCGTGTCACTTAAGACTTTGCTCCCGTACGCTATTGATCTCAAGACTGTTTTCCCGTTTCATTCTTGTTCCTGATAGAGAATTCCAGAAATCGCTACTACCGACGCATCCGTGTCCAGCACGTACATCCCTTTCTCTGTTGGCATCCCTAGTACTGGTGCCTCGCACAACTCTTTCTTTATTCTCTGGAATGTTTCTTCTGCTGCGTTATTCCACGTGAACTTCTTGCCTTTGTGTCTCATTAACTGTTGCATCGGGTATACCTTGTCCGCATATCCCTTGATGAATTCCCTGTAGTAGTTCGCAAAACACAGGAAGCTCATCAACTGATGTTCCGTTTTTGGCGATTTCCATGTTAGAACTGCTTCCACTGCATCTGGATCCGGTCTGATGCCATGCCTGTCCACCATTCTGCCCAAGTATTTTATTGAATCCTTGAGTATCTCGCACTTTGACGGTTAGCCCCGACCTCTTCATACACGCAAACACCTCTTCAAGTCTCTCAATGTGGTCTTCTAGTGTGGGCGTCGCTATTACCACGTCATCCACATAGCACATTACCAGATTGACGTACTTCTTCGTCACACCTATCAGCGCGTGTGCCATCAACCGCTGAAGTGTGGCGGTGGCATTGCAAAGACCAAACGGCATCCGTTTCCATTGAAACAGACCCAACTCGCAGGCGAACCCTGTCTTATCCCTGTCCTGCTTCCCGAGCGGTACCTGCCAGAAGGCCGAACCTAAATGAGGAGTCGTATAAAAACTTTGCATCACCTAACTTCGAGAGTCTCTCATCAATCCTAGGTATGGGATAGGCATCCTTCACCGTGACGGAGTTCAGGTATCGAAAGTCACAACAAAACCTCAATTGGTCGCCTTTCTTTTTGGCAATCACTACTCCACACGCCCACGGTGATTTGGATGGTTCTATCATATCATACTCTAGTAGCGTTTCGATCTCTTTTCTACACGCATCCGATTTGTGTGGGGTCATGCGCCTCGCCCCCTCCCTATGCGGTGCCGCGTTCTCCTCAAGTTCTATTTCATGCTCAACAAAATTACAACATCCGATGTCTGCCTTATGTCTCGAAAAAACTTCCTCGTTCCGCTCTAATACGTCCTTGATGGCTTCGAGCTGTTCGTCCGTTATCTTGCCTCTTAAATGTTCAATTTCCGGTAAGACCGGTTTATCACTCTGCATTTCATCTAGTGTGGGCCGTTCCGGAAAATTCGAACAGCTCGATAGCCCATCGTCTGTCTCTGACTTAAGTGATTTCACAAGACCTGATGAACCTTTTATTTTCTTCAATCGTCTCAAGATACAAATTTTGTCCCTATGATTTGGACAATCAACGACTTCATTTTGTTTTGACTTTTCAGTCATTTCATATCAAGTTTTAACGGGTAAAGCATATCCCAGCTTCCTCCCCCTCTGTATCGTGATGGGTATATCAAGAGTATTCAACAAGACACTGACGCAGAGACAGCTCTTGGTTATCGAGAAGGATCTTCCTAAAACAGCAGCACTTTGACTATTAGGATTCGGGACTATGCATACTTGCTTGTTGTCACTTAGTTCATTGTAATTTTTCATTCGCAAGCTTACAATTGCCGCTTCGTTCGCCTTTAGCCTCACCCTTCTACTCAAGAATACCGGTGCTTTATTTTTATTCGCCATTATTAAATTTACCGGTTTATTTGCGTTCTTCCTAGCCGGGTTTCTTATCCTGAACATTGCGTTGTTTAGATCAATCGTTACATTGAAATTCCTGATGAAGTCCCTGCCTAAAATGAATTGCTCAGACTCATCTAGGTTTTCTACTACAAGAAAGCTCATCCACAGATTGCGTTCCCCCAGATTTAGGGCTATTATTGGTGTTCTGCCTAGCACCCGCAGCGCCCCTTTGTTAGCAGCTGACAACCGTATCCTCGAGTCTATCAAGTCATCTTTGTTAAAGCCCATTCGTTCCCAAGTTTCGATTGGTATAACACTCAAGACCGCTCCCGCATCAAGTAACCCACGTAACTGAGTCTTCTTGCCACTTATCTCGAGCACATGTGCTGATACATCTGCCTCTGTCCCGATGTGCATTGCATCTTCCTCAAGCATGGCGCAGTGTCCAATCGATCTCACTTTCAACTCTTCTTTTCCTACGTAGATCTGCCCTACTAGATCTTCATCACATGTTATCATTGTTTTCGTATAGATGTTGATCCCATCTATATTTAGCATCACCTCATGCGGACCATAAGCTTCTGTGTACCTGTTATCAACTCGGACTGACTTGCTACCCCCTCTTGTTGTTAGTGCCCTCAATGCTCTAGAAATAGTTTGTGGGCTTATACCACTCAAGTAATCTGCGTACACATCAATGTGCATTATTGTCTGGTCGCTGGGTTCGCTCAAGTTTCTCGTAACCTCATGGCCGCCCACGGTGATTATTGACATTATTCTGGCTCCGATCTTCGTTATGCCGAATGGCTTCCCCGTCACCATTTTTACAGTGTTGCAGGTTCCGATTTTTGTCGACCCCGCTACAGCCTCTGGTATTGACTGCGAGCAACCTAATGCCTGGTTCATTTTCGGTCTTTCGATCTCTTGCTTTAGTCGTTTTTCTATTTCCTTTGTTGCTAGGTCCTGTTTCACCTTGTTGATCGCCTCTGACGCCGCTTTCTCATAATTTATCTCTAGGGCGTTCTTGGCCGTGGCCTCTATCGCATTTTTAGCCTCCGTTACCGCCTTTACTGTCTTCGTTGGCAGTTCCGTACTCGGTGCTTCTAAGTTTTTTGCTTCAAACTCGGTTTGTCTATTTCGCTGATTTTGCACCGCCGCTAATGCCAATTTATGTTTGGGGTGACTCTGGTTCTTGACCGCCTCCCAAAACAAAGGACAATCCATCCTAAAGTGCCCTTTCTGATTGCAGAAGAAACATCTTGCACCTATCTTGATGATTAAGCCACTATAGTACTCGTGTTCTTCCATCTGGCTCATGTCCTCCTCATCTGGTGCGTACCCCAGACTCTTCATGCCCTGCTTGTATGTTGTGCAATCCGCCACGTGATGATCAGCTGACCCGCAGTTTGCGCATGATCTACGTTTGTCCATGTCATCTGTGGGCTTGTACCATGACGACCTTTGTGGTTGATTCACCCCTTGCGTATTCCTGTTATCAGAATACGAGTACTTTTTGGGTTTCATTAGCATGTACTCTCTTGACTTCTGTCTCATCTCTTCTGGAGTCGGTGCACTGTCTTTCGACAATGTATAGTAAGTTGCTAACATTGTTCTCAAGTCATCTCTCTTTACCCCATCAATGAACTTTGAGGCGATGCTAAAGTTCCTTCTATTGGTGGACTCTTTCGGGTCACTCCTTCCTCTCAAGCTCTCAAGATCATCTAGGAACCTGTCTATCGATTCATCGTCCCTTTGCCTTCTCTTTTCAAATCGCATCATCGCTTGATGACCCTTCATGCCTGACCCGAATCGAGTTAACATTATCTCGAAGATTTTATCCGCAGTGTCGCGTTCCTCTTCCTTCTTCGCAACCACGCATTTCAATGCTGTGCCTTCCAAGTTGCTTAGTATCGCTGTGCATGCTTGCCTCTCATTGTTCAAGTTATCTTGTTCCAAGTGCAACCTCATGACTTCTACCCAAGTGTCAATGCATTCATCTGAATCATCCTTGAATTCTTGCGGTTTTTTGAAAGTTTTCCTGGATTTGTTGCTTCCTCTTTCACTCGAGTCGGTGTTCCTTGTGGCGAAGGCTTCTAGTGTCCTGTTCATCATTTCCCAGGTGCTTGCCCATGTCATGACATCCGGTCCCACGTTGTTGTGAGTCGTGGAGTCCCCTGGACCACTCGTTGTGTTTGCAGTTCCACTTTTCATAATCGCTTTTGCCCCCCCCCCCGGTGCTGTACTCGCGGCATCCCGGGGTAATGGTAACGGTGTTGACTGTCGTTTGTTCCGTTGTGGTTCCACGAAGTGAACTCTTTTGCCTTGCGTTCGCTCCGCTGCTGGCCTGTCCTGTGACGTTGAGTTCCTCAAGATGGCGTCTAATTTTGCCTGTATTGCACATGAACTCTCAGCCTGGTCCCTACTCATCGTATCCATTCTCGTTTCCAAACTCCCCAACTGGCTGTTCACTGCGTCATATCGTTGCTTCATTTCTTGCATGTCTTTTTTGATGTTCTTGTCTCGCTCTCCATCAATGGTATCTACCTTGTCCGACATCTGCTGAAGCCTTTCCTCTGTCGCTTTCGCTAGATTGAAATAACTGTCCAGGTACTCATGTTTGTTGTTTCTTAATTCTTTCCTTATCACATCTCTATCCTCCTCGCTGAGCTTCAGCTTTGCCATCAAATCGCCTGGCTCAAGAGTAGTTGTTTCATGGTCAGCTGCTGCCCTGTTGTTGGCTGCTGTTCCTGGTCTAATCTGGTCTTCGTTTTGGTCGGTGTCTGTCGTTTTTGTGGAAACTGTTCCGAATGTTTTGCCTTTCTCGCCTTTCGGTTCTTCCGCTGCTGCGTCTCTCGACTTCATCCCGACCATTATCGCCACTCCTTCAGTAAAAGAAGTTCTTTTTGCTTGAGACTCGTCCTTCACCGTTTCTGGCGTGTTGCCTGTTGTGTTTTCCACATTGTCTATCGGTGAGAACTCCATGGACTTTGGATTTGGTTCTTCTGCATTCGGCATCGGTGTTGACTCCGTCGTCTTCTTTTCCACCTCATCCACACTCTGGTCTGGTGTTTCTAGGTCAATCTCGATGGCCGGTTCCGCTTGTTTCCCTTCCGTGCCCTCTTTTGTTCTGTTCTCTGTATTACTCCTTGTGTTGACCATGCTAACTGAAAAGTTCTTCTTTGTTATCTTTGGGCCCATTGATGTAGTTTTACGTAGCGACGAATTATATTTTGTCCTTGATTCAGTAGATCTTTTTTCAGCCACCGGTACCCTGCTCCGCCTCTTTATTTTTATTAACAATTGTTCCGATTTACAGTATTATTATATACAAAATTCTACTCTAAGGTTAAAATCTTTTTTGACAAAATTAATAAAAAGAAATTTACAATTTAATAAAAACAACATTTCCTAAGCTTTTTTGAAAATTCTATATGTTCTTGATCCCCACAGTACCGGATCTTTGGGACTAGTCAGAAAATTTAATTTTGCGATTGGTTACTTCAACCTGTCTTAGTACTCTTTAGTACCGTCACCCCCCTTCTTTATACTGTTCCAAGACTTCCTCTCTACTGTTCCAAGAATATTCAGTGCTCTCCCAGTACTTCCTGTTAGTGTCCCAAGACCACTGTCCCAAAACCCTTGCCCTAAGACGACTGTCCCAAGACTACTGTCCCAAGACTAGTGTCCCAAGACTACTGTCCCAAGACTACTGTCCCAAGACCCTTGCCCTAAGACTACTGTCCCAAGACTAGTGTCCCAAGACCACTGATCCAAGACTACTGTCCCAAGACCCTTGCACTAAGACTACTGTCCCAAGACTACTGTCCCAAGACTACTGTCCCAAGACTGCTGTCCCAAGACTACTGTCCCAAGACTACTGTCCTAAGACCAGTGTCCCAAAACCACTGTCCTAAGACCACTGTCCCAAGACCACTGTCCCAAGACCAGTGTCCCAAGACCAGTGTCCCAACACCACTGTCCCAAGACCACTGTCCCAAGACCACTGTCCCAAGACTACTGTCCCAAGACTACTGTCCCAAGACCAGTGTCCCAAGACCACTGTCCCAAGACCACTGTCCCAAGACCACTGTACTGTCCCAAGACCACTGTCCCAAGACCACTGTCCCAAGACCACTGTCCCAAGACACTGTCCCAAGACCACTGTCCCAAGACTGCAGTCCCAAGACTTCTTCGGTACTGTCCCAAGACTTGTCACTAAGTGTCTGGATAGTAGGATCTCTTCTTCTTCGTTGTGGGATTTTTTAGAACCACTGTACCGTGTAACACCACTTGAGCTCTAACAAAAATTTTTCCAAAATCCCTATCTTGATGGCCAAAATCCAAATACTGACCCCCCTGTATTTATCTCCCTCTCGTTGTTCCAGGCTATTTGAAACCCCAACTTCTTCGCAGGTATCTTGTGATCACCTGTTCGTTCAAATACCAACAACAAATTTTCACTAAAACGAAAAAATTTAAACAGGAAAAATTATGAAAACAGAGAGATTAACCCACCTAAAATTCAAAGCTGACTGATGTCAACCTTTGTCCGAAAAAATGTCTGGTACCCGATTGCCACGCGTTTTCCTCCCCACTGCTTGCGATCTTATGGGGTATCACAAAAACTGTCTATGTCCGTTCCCCCCTACCGATCCGACCCCTACCTACTTTAACTCGATGTTAAATTTGGATATCCGCTTCTTATAACCAACGCGTGTAAGTATCTAATGTAACTAAATCGACGATGCCGAACAATTAGTTACTCTAATGTGTCCCCCCTTTTTACAATTTACAACTGCCAACCTCTAACCTAACCAGCCCCCCTTCTAACCTCTCCCCTCTTTAGCCACCCTCTTAAGCTGAAAAATCCCTTAAGCGCCGGGTGCTAAACCTCTCGAGAGAAAACCGTAGACCTGTTTCCAGGCCTGCTTGTGTAAAAACTTCCTCAAAACAATGGGGCTCCGCTTATCCAATTTTACACTTATTTCCTATAATGTAATGTGGATTTTAACGATACCCGTTTATCCAACTTGAGAACACCCCTGTGCGTCCTCCTCTTGTTGTTGCGATCCCGTGCTGGTTGTCCCCTTGACGTGCACTGCACTTGACACCAGCACCTCCTTCCCACTTGGCTGGTCACCTCTTCCAGTCAAGTCTCCTAGCGGTTCAGCTCAGTCCTTGTGAACCACTTTCCCACTCGGCTGGTCACCTCTTCCAGTCAAGTCTCCTAGTGGTCCAGCTCTGTCCTTGTGAACCACTTTCCCACTCGGCCGGTCACCTCTTCCAGTCAAGTCTCCTAGTAGTCCGTCTAGGTTGCAAGCTATCTGAAAACCCTTAACAACGCCCCCCACTTGGGCACCTTATTGAAATCACTAGTTTAGGTTGCTAGATCGATCGAAACGATCGGTCTTATAAAACAGTATGGGTATACTATTTAATTAATATAAAGGTTTGATCCAACTAATCTGGTATCAAAGTCACTGTCATTTTTGTTTTATGGTTTTTGTTCATTTTTCTATACTTTTTTCTTGTTTTTGTTTCGCTTTTTGTCTTTTTGCTCGTGTTTTTGTCCCCCTAGTTACCCCCCTTACTCGGTTAGCTAAGCCTCGTTTGGAGAGCGTACCAGGAAGTTTTCTCAAAGTTTTCTTAAAAAGCTATCACGGTACAACCGGAAGGTTTACACGTTCCCGCTGAACCGTACCACCGGTACTCTAGAATGGGCATGTAGCCCGGAGCTGTGTCAAGTGGGTTCGACTCCGTAGTTTTGATGTCGTAAAAACACACAGGAGCGCCATAAAAACACTATGTAACAGTCGCCTACTTCGGTCACATATGAAGCTTAAGAAAAATAGGCCCTATAACCATTGGCTCAAGAGTCAGGGACACTATCTCTTGTGTTTTTCTACCTCAAAACGGTCGGAGCCAATTCGGATCGCTTGCGACATGAGACTAGAACCCGTTACAGCTTAAAGGCCACTACCAAAACACCCCCCACTCTAGAAAAAAAGAACGTCCCCATACTTAGGTCTCGAGATACCCAAAATACACGAACGCCGTTAAAAACAGGGTCGGAACAATCCGTTAAGTTACTTTTTATTAGACAGTGGAACTTTGATCCATTTCAGATGGATCAACCTAAAACTCGCCTTACCTCAACTTAACAATCATAAAACAGACTCGGGAAAATTAAATTAGGTACTTACATAGCAGCACACTCGAGAACTAGAGGTAACTAAATTAGTAAGCAACTTGAGAATGATCGGGGAATTAAGTTTGATTCAATAAGTTCTAATCGAACAAGTTTTATCTCAAGAATGGAGTTTTGGTTCTGGACCATTGGGACACTTCGGTTGTCCACCTTTCCACCGAAGGCTCACTCTGGTTCAGCTAGATTCCGATCTTCTTCCGTAATCACTGTCTCCTATATCAAGATAGGACAGCTCTACTCTCGAGGTTTTTATTAATATCTTGGAAATTGCGAATAGCAATTTCCCGCTATTGTTCTGTCACTTTCCCGCAATTGTCAATTCGGCCGTTCTCCTTTTATATTTTATGTTTTCAGTTATCGCGAGAAAACTGAGCATGACAGGCTCCATTCGAAAATTTTAAAAATAAAACTCCATTCCAAAACCACGTATTTTCGTGTTCCTCAAGGTCAAACTTCCAGATATGACCGACTGGCACATTAAAATTTCTTTTCCGTGACCTCAAATTTTATCCGAGTTCAAACTCAAGTCCCTTTTCTTTCCTTCCAAAGACTCAAGAAACCGACACTGAGCTTCCTGCTCATTTCGTGCTCCTCGCTCTTGAGGTGCTAGGCTCATCGTCGGAGCTGAACATGATCTCTTCCCAAGCCTTTAGTCGTTCGTAGGTTCGCATTCACTGCCTCTGCTATTGCAATCTCTTAGTAGCTTAGTATCGCTGTGCATGCTTGCCTCTCATTGTTCAAGTTATCTTGTTCCAAGTGCAACCTCATGACTTCTACCCAAGTGTCAATGCATTCATCTGAATCATCCTTGAATTCTTGCGGTTTTTTGAAAGTTTTCCTGGATTTGTTGCTTCCTCTTTCACTCGAGTCGGTGTTCCTTGTGGCGAAGGCTTCTAGTGTCCTGTTCATCATTTCCCAGGTGCTTGCCCATGTCATGACATCCGGTCCCACGTTGTTGTGAGTCGTGGAGTCCCCTGGACCACTCGTTGTGTTTGCAGTTCCACTTTTCATAATCGCTTTTGCCCCCCCCCCGGTGCTGTACTCGCGGCATCCCGGGGTAATGGTAACGGTGTTGACTGTCGTTTGTTCCGTTGTGGTTCCACGAAGTGAACTCTTTTGCCTTGCGTTCGCTCCGCTGCTGGCCTGTCCTGTGACGTTGAGTTCCTCAAGATGGCGTCTAATTTTGCCTGTATTGCACATGAACTCTCAGCCTGGTCCCTACTCATCGTATCCATTCTCGTTTCCAAACTCCCCAACTGGCTGTTCACTGCGTCATATCGTTGCTTCATTTCTTGCATGTCTTTTTTGATGTTCTTGTCTCGCTCTCCATCAATGGTATCTACCTTGTCCGACATCTGCTGAAGCCTTTCCTCTGTCGCTTTCGCTAGATTGAAATAACTGTCCAGGTACTCATGTTTGTTGTTTCTTAATTCTTTCCTTATCACATCTCTATCCTCCTCGCTGAGCTTCAGCTTTGCCATCAAATCGCCTGGCTCAAGAGTAGTTGTTTCATGGTCAGCTGCTGCCCTGTTGTTGGCTGCTGTTCCTGGTCTAATCTGGTCTTCGTTTTGGTCGGTGTCTGTCGTTTTTGTGGAAACTGTTCCGAATGTTTTGCCTTTCTCGCCTTTCGGTTCTTCCGCTGCTGCGTCTCTCGACTTCATCCCGACCATTATCGCCACTCCTTCAGTAAAAGAAGTTCTTTTTGCTTGAGACTCGTCCTTCACCGTTTCTGGCGTGTTGCCTGTTGTGTTTTCCACATTGTCTATCGGTGAGAACTCCATGGACTTTGGATTTGGTTCTTCTGCATTCGGCATCGGTGTTGACTCCGTCGTCTTCTTTTCCACCTCATCCACACTCTGGTCTGGTGTTTCTAGGTCAATCTCGATGGCCGGTTCCGCTTGTTTCCCTTCCGTGCCCTCTTTTGTTCTGTTCTCTGTATTACTCCTTGTGTTGACCATGCTAACTGAAAAGTTCTTCTTTGTTATCTTTGGGCCCATTGATGTAGTTTTACGTAGCGACGAATTATATTTTGTCCTTGATTCAGTAGATCTTTTTTCAGCCACCGGTACCCTGCTCCGCCTCTTTATTTTTATTAACAATTGTTCCGATTTACAGTATTATTATATACAAAATTCTACTCTAAGGTTAAAATCTTTTTTGACAAAATTAATAAAAAGAAATTTACAATTTAATAAAAACAACATTTCCTAAGCTTTTTTGAAAATTCTATATGTTCTTGATCCCCACAGTACCGGATCTTTGGGACTAGTCAGAAAATTTAATTTTGCGATTGGTTACTTCAACCTGTCTTAGTACTCTTTAGTACCGTCACCCCCCTTCTTTATACTGTTCCAAGACTTCCTCTCTACTGTTCCAAGAATATTCAGTGCTCTCCCAGTACTTCCTGTTAGTGTCCCAAGACCACTGTCCCAAAACCCTTGCCCTAAGACGACTGTCCCAAGACTACTGTCCCAAGACTAGTGTCCCAAGACTACTGTCCCAAGACTACTGTCCCAAGACCCTTGCCCTAAGACTACTGTCCCAAGACTAGTGTCCCAAGACCACTGATCCAAGACTACTGTCCCAAGACCCTTGCACTAAGACTACTGTCCCAAGACTACTGTCCCAAGACTACTGTCCCAAGACTGCTGTCCCAAGACTACTGTCCCAAGACTACTGTCCTAAGACCAGTGTCCCAAAACCACTGTCCTAAGACCACTGTCCCAAGACCACTGTCCCAAGACCAGTGTCCCAAGACCAGTGTCCCAACACCACTGTCCCAAGACCACTGTCCCAAGACCACTGTCCCAAGACTACTGTCCCAAGACTACTGTCCCAAGACCAGTGTCCCAAGACCACTGTCCCAAGACCACTGTCCCAAGACCACTGTACTGTCCCAAGACCACTGTCCCAAGACCACTGTCCCAAGACCACTGTCCCAAGACACTGTCCCAAGACCACTGTCCCAAGACTGCAGTCCCAAGACTTCTTCGGTACTGTCCCAAGACTTGTCACTAAGTGTCTGGATAGTAGGATCTCTTCTTCTTCGTTGTGGGATTTTTTAGAACCACTGTACCGTGTAACACCACTTGAGCTCTAACAAAAATTTTTCCAAAATCCCTATCTTGATGGCCAAAATCCAAATACTGACCCCCCTGTATTTATCTCCCTCTCGTTGTTCCAGGCTATTTGAAACCCCAACTTCTTCGCAGGTATCTTGTGATCACCTGTTCGTTCAAATACCAACAACAAATTTTCACTAAAACGAAAAAATTTAAACAGGAAAAATTATGAAAACAGAGAGATTAACCCACCTAAAATTCAAAGCTGACTGATGTCAACCTTTGTCCGAAAAAATGTCTGGTACCCGATTGCCACGCGTTTTCCTCCCCACTGCTTGCGATCTTATGGGGTATCACAAAAACTGTCTATGTCCGTTCCCCCCTACCGATCCGACCCCTACCTACTTTAACTCGATGTTAAATTTGGATATCCGCTTCTTATAACCAACGCGTGTAAGTATCTAATGTAACTAAATCGACGATGCCGAACAATTAGTTACTCTAATGTGTCCCCCCTTTTTACAATTTACAACTGCCAACCTCTAACCTAACCAGCCCCCCTTCTAACCTCTCCCCTCTTTAGCCACCCTCTTAAGCTGAAAAATCCCTTAAGCGCCGGGTGCTAAACCTCTCGAGAGAAAACCGTAGACCTGTTTCCAGGCCTGCTTGTGTAAAAACTTCCTCAAAACAATGGGGCTCCGCTTATCCAATTTTACACTTATTTCCTATAATGTAATGTGGATTTTAACGATACCCGTTTATCCAACTTGAGAACACCCCTGTGCGTCCTCCTCTTGTTGTTGCGATCCCGTGCTGGTTGTCCCCTTGACGTGCACTGCACTTGACACCAGCACCTCCTTCCCACTTGGCTGGTCACCTCTTCCAGTCAAGTCTCCTAGCGGTTCAGCTCAGTCCTTGTGAACCACTTTCCCACTCGGCTGGTCACCTCTTCCAGTCAAGTCTCCTAGTGGTCCAGCTCTGTCCTTGTGAACCACTTTCCCACTCGGCCGGTCACCTCTTCCAGTCAAGTCTCCTAGTAGTCCGTCTAGGTTGCAAGCTATCTGAAAACCCTTAACAACGCCCCCCACTTGGGCACCTTATTGAAATCACTAGTTTAGGTTGCTAGATCGATCGAAACGATCGGTCTTATAAAACAGTATGGGTATACTATTTAATTAATATAAAGGTTTGATCCAACTAATCTGGTATCAAAGTCACTGTCATTTTTGTTTTATGGTTTTTGTTCATTTTTCTATACTTTTTTCTTGTTTTTGTTTCGCTTTTTGTCTTTTTGCTCGTGTTTTTGTCCCCCTAGTTACCCCCCTTACTCGGTTAGCTAAGCCTCGTTTGGAGAGCGTACCAGGAAGTTTTCTCAAAGTTTTCTTAAAAAGCTATCACGGTACAACCGGAAGGTTTACACGTTCCCGCTGAACCGTACCACCGGTACTCTAGAATGGGCATGTAGCCCGGAGCTGTGTCAAGTGGGTTCGACTCCGTAGTTTTGATGTCGTAAAAACACACAGGAGCGCCATAAAAACACTATGTAACAGTCGCCTACTTCGGTCACATATGAAGCTTAAGAAAAATAGGCCCTATAACCATTGGCTCAAGAGTCAGGGACACTATCTCTTGTGTTTTTCTACCTCAAAACGGTCGGAGCCAATTCGGATCGCTTGCGACATGAGACTAGAACCCGTTACAGCTTAAAGGCCACTACCAAAACACCCCCCACTCTAGAAAAAAAGAACGTCCCCATACTTAGGTCTCGAGATACCCAAAATACACGAACGCCGTTAAAAACAGGGTCGGAACAATCCGTTAAGTTACTTTTTATTAGACAGTGGAACTTTGATCCATTTCAGATGGATCAACCTAAAACTCGCCTTACCTCAACTTAACAATCATAAAACAGACTCGGGAAAATTAAATTAGGTACTTACATAGCAGCACACTCGAGAACTAGAGGTAACTAAATTAGTAAGCAACTTGAGAATGATCGGGGAATTAAGTTTGATTCAATAAGTTCTAATCGAACAAGTTTTATCTCAAGAATGGAGTTTTGGTTCTGGACCATTGGGACACTTCGGTTGTCCACCTTTCCACCGAAGGCTCACTCTGGTTCAGCTAGATTCCGATCTTCTTCCGTAATCACTGTCTCCTATATCAAGATAGGACAGCTCTACTCTCGAGGTTTTTATTAATATCTTGGAAATTGCGAATAGCAATTTCCCGCTATTGTTCTGTCACTTTCCCGCAATTGTCAATTCGGCCGTTCTCCTTTTATATTTTATGTTTTCAGTTATCGCGAGAAAACTGAGCATGACAGGCTCCATTCGAAAATTTTAAAAATAAAACTCCATTCCAAAACCACGTATTTTCGTGTTCCTCAAGGTCAAACTTCCAGATATGACCGACTGGCACATTAAAATTTCTTTTCCGTGACCTCAAATTTTATCCGAGTTCAAACTCAAGTCCCTTTTCTTTCCTTCCAAAGACTCAAGAAACCGACACTGAGCTTCCTGCTCATTTCGTGCTCCTCGCTCTTGAGGTGCTAGGCTCATCGTCGGAGCTGAACATGATCTCTTCCCAAGCCTTTAGTCGTTCGTAGGTTCGCATTCACTGCCTCTGCTATTGCAATCTCTTCGCCTGGTTCGGCAAATCCTTCACTTTAGATTCCCTGTTCAGACAAAAAGAGTTATGCAGGCTCAAGTTCACGTTCTTCGGTAAATCCTCTTCCAATATCGACTCCTTTGGTATTATCTCTAGACACCCTACCAACTCTTTCCCAACCCGTTTTGATTGCATTATGATGGGTCAGCAAGGGTCTTTTGAAGGCTTCCGGCCCTATCTCAGCCAGGAACGGTCGATATTCTTTCTGATGCTTCTTCATGTGATCCTTCGTCACCACGTATAAGCAAGACGTCAACGTCGCTCGAAACCATGGGAAGAAACTTATGCGGCACCACACGTGCCTGACCTCCATTGGTAAAGCGAATACTTTGCACGCAGTCTCAAAAAACTCAAGCCTCCTGCTGTAATCAATAGCGTGTATCGATTCCACTGTCGGTGCCTTCGACTCCCGATATTTCGTCACGTTTTCTTCCATCCATCACAATGCCAGCATTGAACTCACTGCCAATAGATTCAACTTCTGCCCATGATCGGATAATCCGATTGACCGAACTTCCTCCACGTCCCATATCAAGCAGAGGTTTGAGTGCTCCGGATACCAAACCTTTTGTGCCAGACAGTGGCACGGGCAATCCCCATGTGTGAGGTTTATACTCCGGAGGTTGCGTTCTCCCGATGCTTCCAGCAGAGGTTCCAGCTCCATCATCTTTTCGTGTGTCACATCAATCTCCACCAGGGCTGGGGTACTGTTCATCGGCTTCCCGATCGTGTTCTGTCTCTCGAAGTCTCTCGTGTTCCGACCTTCAAGACCCTAAAGTTCTTCCCCCCAGATCTCACTCAAGTTATCTCTTTGTTCCCCCGGTACAGTCCCCAGGATCTTTCTCAACAGTCTGTGCGAGTGATGCGACATTCGAGGAGGCGTACGCACCTGGGTACCGAGAAGGCTTTGTCGATAGTATCCTCTGGCTGGATTCCTCCACCATCGCCATGTATAGTGGGTAGTGGCTTCCACAGAGGTTGGCCATGGATGATCCAACTAGGGACTTTGCGTTCACTGGCAAACTATAAGCTTCACTCACGGGAAACCCCAATTCCGACTCCAGACCAATCTTCCATCCTCTGATGTGCTTCTGGGTTATTTGCAGCGATCCAGGCCTTGACTCCACGCTCAACGCTGTTACAGAGTGGTGCTCAGACTCCAGCATCTCCAGCGACTGCAAGCAGCACATCCTTACCCCAACGCTCCGTGACTTCCTCAATCAAACTCTCATGGGGATGTGGGCACCAAGAAGGCCTCAGCAACTTCCAAACCGTCCCCAGATTCGTAATCAGCATGCCGTTTCCATTTCCCATCTTCAGTTCTACCCTCTTGTTCGAGCACGGTACGCTAATTACTTCTGGTATCTTCTCAAGTGTCAGGCCTAGGCTCGGCCTTTTCCTTTCCACTGGGTCAATCTCAATTATCTTATCTGTCCAAAACTTCAACAGCTCCGTCACTTCATAATTCTTGTGGGCGTTACCGGCCTCTGAGTCCAAGAAAGGGTTGTATGCTATCCCCATTACTCCAGACACATATTGATTTCCCTCCCCCGTTTGTTGGGTTTCGAGTAACCTTCAGCCAGGGCTAAATTACGATGCACGTCATGCCCCTCTTCGAACTTCTTGTTGCAGAATCTCTGTATTTCGTCAATTTTCCCGTGACTCTCTAGAGACTGTCTGGAGCCATCCTCCTTTTCGATTCACGTTCTGGTACACGTTCAGGATCACCGTGGAGATTCTTTTTTACATAGTTTTAATTCCCGTCGCCTTCTGATGACACGTTTGGACAGTGCTGTTGGTCATCACTGACATTATCCACCTCAAGAAACAAGTGGCACCTTTTCTCCTCGCTAGACTCAAACCGGAACTATCTCTGGCGATATGCTGCACCAGCATTTGACAAACCTCTAGACTCTTGCTGCCTAGCTTCAATTTATCATTTGAGGTCAACACCTCTAGTTCTATTCCCACCAAGCTCCATGCAAACATCAGCTGTCCTGCCGTCCTGACGAAAAGATTTGCCATCAATGGCAACGCGGACGAGGGTGTTCTCATCGCCTCTTCGAAATATTCCCGCAGCAGATTTTGTCAAGTTCGTTTCAG
Source organism: Symsagittifera roscoffensis (assembly GCF_963678635.1). Classification (NCBI taxonomy): domain Eukaryota; kingdom Metazoa; phylum Xenacoelomorpha; order Acoela; family Convolutidae; genus Symsagittifera; species Symsagittifera roscoffensis. Next base: position 3,760,728 of record NC_087063.1, on the reverse strand, counting down.
CTGGTTCCCCAACTCTAACTTGTTAATCTCGGCTTTTTGTTGGGTAGCCCAATTACGACGCTTATGGGGCACTCCACGATCGAATGTCTTCGGGCAATTTTCCAGTTCCTTCATGGCCTCCAGAGCCATCCACCAAGGTCGAGCGGTATTCCTTGTCGCATTTCTCTCAAGAGGATCGCTAGCCACTTGTTTCACAGTAGCCTGGTGCTCAGTCGAGAGCCATTCGTTGCCAACGTCCACTTCCCACGTTTGTCCACTCGTCGAACCCCTTTGATGTTTGCCTTCTGAGGTCTGAAGTCCTCCTCCGTTGTCGAGCTCGTCGAGACGTCCATTCCCTTCATCACCTCGGCCAGCTTCCTTGGTGCGGAGCTGCCCTTGTAGGCCGTTGTCTTCCACCGCGCTAGAATCATGGGAGCCGTCTCCTTCAGATTCTTTTCAGAGACTACGTCCGCCGAGGGACTACTTAACTCTTCTGTCCTTCTTCTCCTCTTCCGAGATCTTATTCATTTACTTGGGGGCGTTGCCACTATCATCACTGATTCGACTTCTTTATCCCGGTCCAGCCTTTCCAACTCTTGCCTCCCCCTTCTCGAGCCGTAAGAATATTAATATCTTTAATCATATTACTAGTCTTATTATTATCATCCCTTTCAGTCTTAATCATTTTATCATCAGAGTAGAGCTGTCCTTTCATGCGTCATCTTTGGTCTTCTGCTCCGTTTCCCTCAGCTTGATCATCTTGCTCAATAGCTTCTCTCTCGCTTTTTTGTCCGGTACTCATCAAGAAAGGTTCCCCGAACTTCACCAGTGTTCCACAACACTTCTTTGAAGTCCTCCAGGGTAGCCTCGCTCTTCACTCTCTGGTCAAACTCGCTCAAGAACTCTCGCCACGCCTTCTCATCCAGAGTGATCAGGAACATCCATTTGTTGCCTTCAAAAGCGTTCCTCTTGCTTTCTTCAGCGCTCAAGAGCTTCATCCCCATGTTGGGAGTCTCACTCGTCAAAGGCAATTCCATATCTTTGCGAGGGGACCCCAGGGGTGGTGTGGTCGTGTTGGTGAAATTCCTATCAGCTGGGTTCTGCTCTGGCGTATTCCCCACCTCCATTTCTTCTCCCGCTTCACTGAGGGTATCATCCATACGCTACCCTTCCTCTGACTCAGCTCGTTCTTTCTCAAGTGCATCTCTGAACCTATTCTCCACGGGATTGCTTCCTTTTTCTCCAGGGGTGCCCACCGATAGGGGTGAGGGTGTTGCCGGGTCCAGCTTCTTGTATTCCGTGAGGGCTACATATAAGGGGCCTGCCGCATCTAGCTCTTTTTCCTCTTGCTTCATTTCTAGCTGCTCCAGTCCGTAGGGCGCACGGTATTTCCTCGTGGCGAACCTCATCTCATCTTTCAGAGCAATGTGTTCCTCCTCCACGATCATTCTTCCATCATCCCAAATCGGCAGCTTTTTTCCAGCTTAGCCTTATCGAGCGTCCTCAAGATATCCCGAACCTCGAACTTCGGGGGGCATTGAGCCTCTCATCTTTCTTGCTTGTGTCGTCCATGAGTTTATCTTGATGTCACACGTGTGGAAATAAACCGCGGCTGAGTATCCAATAAACAAGCGATCCCAACCGTCCGTGAACTCCTTCTGCTCTTTCTCCACAGTGGCTCTTGCGTGCAGGGATGGGACCACGAGCGGGCTATTCATCCCCAGGCTCATTCTTCTGACTATCGGGAACTCAGGCACAGTGGTGTCAAAACTTCTCGCTCACGTATCATCTCCAACTCCTTCTTCACCAGTTCAGAACTCCCTTTCCGCGCCGGGATTCTCAAGATTTCTTGCTTGTCCGCTGCTAGGGGATTCAAATTCCAGAACTTGGGGTAGGCCTCAATGGGACCCTCACGTTTCCCCCCCCCCATTCTGCACTGAAATTGTCCCCGGAAATTGAACACCATCAATTATGGGTCCTTCATTTTCCCGAAGAGTACCGTGTCGCTCATCCGTGCCCTCAGTTCTTCCTACCTGCACCAGTTCAGCGCTGTCCCATCTAGAACACTTATCAAGCTCACGTGCACCACTGATTTCTGGTATGCCGCCACAAGCGGATCAGGAAAGGCGTATGTTAATGCTGGCCCATAGATGCAGGTCACGACCTCACCAAGCCCCCTGATCATCCCTAGTGGGTCAGATCTCATGGCCAAACACAGATCAGTCAACAGAGGCATACCTCCATTCGCCTCCTTCAACTCTTCTTTCGTCTTGGGATTCCTTTCTTCGCCTGTCAGGTATCGATTTTGCATCAAGAGATACTCCACCAGCAACGTCTTCAGCCGAGCAGTGCACATGTACGAGTAAGTTTCTGCGCTTGGGTGATCCTTCCCCATCGACAGGGTTTCCCCATACTTCATCAGTCGATGAAACGCCATCAGTTCCCCGTCGGTCAAAAGCACTGGCGTTAAGTATCCATCAATTCGGAGTGTTTCTACACCCCTACTGAACATGTAGGCCGGACCCATGTTGAACAGAGACCTGGGGTAGACCAAGTACAGGGCCAGATAGAGATTTATGGGCATGTTCAATAATTCCTGCACGAACGCATCGAAGATGGCATCCTTCGCATAGAACACTCTGGTCATGTACCTCTTCTCCCAACAAGGGCTCAAGAGTCTCAAGATTTTGTGATTCTTTCTAGTTTTCAGTTCGCCCATCGCATGTTCCCTCCAGAACCCCCCAACGGTGACTTCATTTGCCGCTGTGACAAATCTTCCCACCGTCATTTCTCTGCATTCTGCCACTTCTAGCAACCCCTCAAGAAACTCCCATATCTGCTTGATGAGAAGTGGGCACTCTCCCGCGTCTTGCCCGTGGCATTCTCAAGCCTTGGGGTCAGAAACGGCCACCTACCTCTTTCTTGCGTTAGACGGTACCCTATCGAGTCCAACTGTTTTTCGGCCGCAGTCACGTTTTTCCTTTCATTACTCGGTCCCCTCGCCTTGCTGGTGGAACTCGTGATCGTCAGATCTATGCTTTGAAACCACAGGCTGGCTGTCAAGTGGCCTATTATCGGGTGATTGTCCCTTATCTCTGGATCGAATTTCAATTGCCGAGCGAGATTCGAAATTTCAAGACAGAGAACCTCATCCAGTACAATGAGAATGTTCGCCAATTCGCAGAATCCTCTTAAGGCATGATACACATCTGCCCATGCCGCTGCCAATTCCAACTTAAGAAGTCTCAAGTTTGTCGGCTCCAGCCCGCGATTGGGGGCTGCCATCAGTATCTGCCACGCGTTCCCTTCCGCTATCAGGATCGACATAGCTTACACAAACTGCAAGGCAGGCGGCATACTCGCGTAGCCCGGGGATGTCGCAAATGCCACTCTAGTCTTGGATCCAAACCGAGAAATCACAGATTCTTGCACCTCTTTCATCGCGGCGAACAATGTCTGGATTGCTTCCCAGATCTTCTTGGGCGTTGGTGCCTCGCCTTTCAGGTGCTCCACAAGCCCTGCCGCATGCAAGTGGTCGTTCAATCCTGCAAATAGCGGTAATTCCGGCTCTCAAGGCGTCTCAGTCTTGATCGCCACCACCAGGGTCAGCATCTGATTCAATTCCGCACCAGGCAGCAAATACACAAAGGTTTCTGGCCAAAATAGCTTCGGGGACGTCCCCTCGAAATCTGAACCCGCCACGATGATCACCCTTGCTGCTCCTGGATCCGATCGATCATACACTGCCAACGTCTTGGCCAACTGTGAGCTTCCACAGGGTTTACCATATCTCGGATCATCGGCTAGCTTTGAACTCTCATATGCGGCATCTGGGAGCCCCATATCTTTCGGCTCAAGCAGCTTCTCTACCACTCTCAACTGTGCGGGAGTTGCCACCCTGATTCGGGCTATGCTCGTTCGATGCTTGGGAGGTTCCACTATGAGTCCTCGTCTCCCAACTGCTTGAAAGGCCTATATTTGACAGGTCCCATTATCGACTTCAGCGGGATCCCAGTTAAGTCTGCTGTCTCCATTGTCCTTGCTCTTGAAAAATGTGCCTCGTGGGCTTTCAACCAATCCACACAGTGGTGTCGACTCAAGTCCTCGTATGACATGTTCTTGAGTCCCAGGACCTCTGCCAATTCCTGCCTGCATTCCAAAACCTCCAGATCCAACTCTTTTACCCTCTCCAGATATCGTGTTTTGCTCGTCTCTGCCGGTCTCTCCACCTTCTTGTTGTCCACCACCACCACTGAAGACACCACCGAACTTTGGGGCGTGGATGACTCTGCCTCCTCGCCTTCCATCGGTGTGGATCCCAGTTGTCTGGTCCGGCTGCTCCTTGAGCTGTCTCTCGAGTCTACTCTCGCTCCCAGACGGCTAGATAGGGGTAGACCAAAGGTAAACTGGTCCGTTTCCAGCATGTCCGACTCTAGCAAGTTTATGTGCCTCTGGAAGACACCATTGAGCCACTCTGTGACCCTGGGCCTATCAAAATCGATGCCATCCGAGGACGCATTGTCCAGAAGGGAGCGTTCTATCATGTCGGCCACGTCTAATAATCTCACGGGGAGCACGCTCCTTTGCTGAATCTGTCTGATTACTTCGTTAATATTGCGCACCTTCTCATTCATCTCTCTCGCGTGTTGGTCAGCCTTCATGTTGTACGGAACAGTACAAATGGTGAGTATCGCGGGATCTAGATACATTCTCAGCTTCTTAAGAATGCAACTCATTTTCTCATGCAGCCTCATCACCTTCCTTGACTCTCCCCTGGACACGTCATTGGTCCCCATCATCAAAGTGACCGTGTACATCTTCACCATGTCTAACATCTCCAGGGACGCCAACATCTGCGGCGTCGCAGCTCCAGAAAAACTGAAAACTCCAACCTGCCAATGTGACTGGATTCGTGTCAGTACCCAAGTGAATGATCAAGTGAACCGCACCCTCTGGTATTCTTGGCTGAGTGAATTACTCAGCCCAGGCCGCGTCATGGAAGCAATCCCTGCTTACCCGTTGTGCCGTTGTCCAGTCCATGCGGTTGTGCCTGTGATATGCACCATGTGTTCTTCTTCTAATTCGCGATTATTACACTACTGACTGGATGGTCCCTCCAGGTGGGAGGTCGCTCTTCTCGTATTGAATCATCACGAGTCCTCGACTGCAACCTATCATGTAGCTCCTTGAGACGTGATGAACTCGAGCCGATTTGGCTACTGCTTTGGGTTGAACTGGGGTATATCATGGGAGTGTGACCTCCATCAATGGCCGTATTGGTTGCGTGTCTAGACTGTGCACGGAGGGCACCGGCTCGGGTGGTATCCACACTTCTAGCCCCTCATTCATGTGCTCCTGGGCTGCTCGGTCTAAATTGAATCGACCACTGGGCCGAGGAACCTCATCCACCTCCGTTCGTGACTCTGGTCTCGATCCTGTGGCGGCTGGTTCCGTCGTCCTCGTCCTCTTTTCTTTCTGCCTCGCGAAATCTCGTTGTCTCCTCTGAATCTTCTCCATCTCCGAATTTAGCTGCTCTTAGTTCGCCTCGTTCTCGCATACCTTCTGCTCCTGTTGGTACTCCGCTCTGATCATGTTGAGATCACGCCTCGCCTGATCCCTCTCGAGGATCGCCTGATCTCTTTCCAGGTTTGCCTGCTCCCTCTCGAGTTTCGCACCATCCCTGTCAAGATTCGCTTTGTCTCATTCCCTCTGGGCCTTTTCTAGTTCCCTCTTCAAACTACTGAGGTCCGGGTACGCTTCCTCTGTCTGCTGAGATTGTATCATAGACAGTGGCCTGCTCGTGGATTGGGCTGGGAACCCCGCTGGCGGTCTGGTTGGGAGTGGGAACTCTCCCGCTCCATATTCCGTGTTATTGTTCAAGCCGGGGTTTCTTGCCAAGTCGAATCCCCTCACGTCTCTATCCACGTTCCAGGATAACCATCGGGTCTGCTCTTGATTGGATATCCCCTCCGAAGTGTAGCCAACCATCAAGACGGCTTCTGTCGCTGATTCCCTACATTCACCCTGCGCCTCTAACTGTAGGATGGCGTTCAATATCACCGCCAACCTCTCATCGACTTGGGTATAGTCGAGATCCCTCAAGCGTTTATACATTTCGTCGAGTGTAGGCCTCTTGAGCGCTGCGAGCATAGACTTCCAGGAGCGATCCGCCATCGTCACTATCTTTAGATGATCTCACGCGTCAACCAACTTGAGAAATACCTTAGCAGTTAAACTTGAGAAATACCTTTCCCACTTGATGCTTGAGAAATGTTTCTCTTTGATGCTGCTAATAAAGAACTTGCTCAAGATCTTCTTTCTCTCTTCAAATGAGCGTGACTTGGTCGTCAACTCAATTTTGCAAATCAATCTGAAAATAAAACCCAGTTCTTAGACCGTTCCGTGCCTAACCTAATCCCCCTCATTATTGTGTTTTAAACATTATCCCACCAATTACTTGCTAAAATAATAATTCAATTAGTGATTTTAACAGCATGCAGATTTATTTCAGGTTTTAGCATCATTAACTCTCTAAGATTTAATTGTCATGCCAATTACATTAAAATCCGTCTACCTGCTTCGCGCCCCCTTGTACCTAACTCGTGCCCCCTTTAACCCAACTCGAGACCTCCATGTCCGCTCGAAGCTCAGGCGATACTCAAGTAGTACTTCTTGTGTAGGTGTACCGTTATCTCCGTTTCTGCAAAGACCACGTGTAGGATGGCGTACAATTCCCTAGGGTTCAACTTGCCCCTGTTTGGGTCATAGACCCGCATCGAGACCTCCATTATCTCTCTTTCGACCATGATGTCCCTCAGCCTCGTTAGTGCCAACATCACGTGTTCGGGGTCTATCGTGTTCTTTTCATTGACCCTCGTTACCAAAAAGCACAGGTATTTGCCCGGAATTTGTGAAACTGAGGGAGGAAGCGCAGCCATTCCTCCCAGCCCCGGCCTCTGCCTAAATAGAAACTCCACGTTCTGATATTCTCTTTTGAACTCTGTCTCTAGTCTCGACTTGAAGCTCATTATTGGCGTTATGCAGATCGCGCTTGTCCTGTTTGACAAGATGAAGTTGCTGTCCGTGATCAGGATGTTCTCTGAACATTCATTGGGTATTTCAAATTTTGTCTTGAAATTTTGCTCTATGGTAGGCTCAGCCTCCTCCTGATCTAATTCCAACCCGTTGGTCTCTCTCACTTTCCTGAGCTTCTTTATCACCAAATATTCGGTGTGGGTAAATCCTACTCCCATTCCCCGGACAAAAATTTTTATCGACGTCCCCGTCGATGATGCTGAGTCTAAATTATCTGGTGGTACCTCAAGTGGCCGGTCGGTTGCTATCCAACCGAATAGTGGGTCTTTCGTTTTCACATGTTTTTCCGCTGACACGTTGACCTGCTGGATATTTGCTCTTCATCTCCCTTGATCTTGAGGTCACGCCTCCATTCTGCCTCCAATTTTGCAAATCAATCTGAAAATAAAACCCAGTTTTTAGACTGAGATGTTCTGTGCCTAGCGTAAACCCCTCCATTATTGTGCTTAAAACATTATCCCACCAATTACTTGCTAAAATAATTCAATTAGTGATTTTTACAGCATGCAGATTCATTTCATGTTTTAGCATCATTAACTCTCTAAGGTTTAATTGTCATGCAAATTACATTAAAATCCGTCTACCAGCTTCGCGCCCCCTTTTACCTAACTCGTGCCGCCCTTTCACCCATTCGAGACCTCCATGCCCGCTCGAAGCTCAGGTGATACTCAAGTAGTACTTCTTGTGTAGGTGTACCGTTATCTCCGTTTCTGCAAAGACCACGTGTTTCTCCGTTTCTTGCCCACACTCACTAACTCTTCGCCTATCTCATCAGGTTGTATCTTGTCAATCAAGAAGTCATCCCCGTACCTGTTGTATCTCATGCCTGTCCGCTTGCGATTGTCATTCCTTGTTCCTGCTGTCCTCGGCAAGTCTGGTTCCGTTCACTTTGGCACCTCATTCTGCTCTGGATCTTTCCAATCTTCCTCCGCAAAGGATCCCGCATCTGAGTCCGCATCTATCTTCTCATTATCATCCATGCTCATTATCATCCATGCTACAAATAAGTACTCGAGTCCTTCCATATTCTGCGGTACACACCAGTCTTCCGGAGATGGGACATGAGGTTTCAGATTTTCATAGTGCGCTGCACGCCCTGTACTCAAGCGGTAGAACCGTCCCTGTTGATGTACCTCCGTTATCATGAACGGTCCTCGCCATTTCTTTAGTAGTTTTTTCGTCCCCTTCTGAGGTACGATATTCTGGAACACCCAGACATATTGTCCCACTGCATACGGTTTTGCTTGAAGTATCTTCTCATCGTTATTCTTCCGCGGCCTCATTTGTGCTTGCGCCGTGTTCCTCCTGCAGAATTCATTTAGTTCCTGTTGTCTCTTGACCGCTTCTTTCACATAAGCTTGAGGCGACGTCTTTTTCCCTTCGTATTCTGGGTAAAAGAATGTTAGGGGCACCGCTCTTTCCCTGCCTGTCAACATCATGAAGGTACTGATTCCTATTGTCGAGTGTGTTGTGGCAGATACTTATCCCAGTCTGTCATGTATCTCGAGCAATACACCTTGAGCATGTTCACCAGTGTTCTCTTTGTCTCTCGACTAGTCCGTTAGCCTGAGGATGGTAAGTAGTTGAGTGTGCTTGAGCAATGTGCGATCTCCTCATCAACTCTTTTGTTAGGTCCCCAACGAAGGCTTTCCCGTTGTCCGACTGGAATGTCATTAGACAACCATATCGTGATATCCAATGTGTTATCAAATGGTCACAAGTCTCCTCCGCTGAGGCTGTTTGACAGGGCACCGCTTCTGTAAACTTCGTAAAGTTGTCTATTATGACCAGTATTTGATTATATCCCGAGTCTGTCATGCAGATCTTCTGATGGTCTATCTGCACGACTTCGTTAAACTCCGAGCTCTTTACGGACTTGAGTGGGAACTTCATTTTTCTTGGATCTTTCACTTGTAAACACGCCAGGCATTCGTTCACCCACCTCTCGCAAGCCTTTTTAACCCTGGCCAATCAAACCTGTGTAGTATTCTTTGTTGTACCTTGTCTATCCCCTGATATCCCATTTGGTTGTGCGATCTGAATAACACTTCCGTCTGGTACTGCTGTGGTATTATGATGAGGTTATGCTTGTGTAGTATCTTCTCCTCATCTTTTCTTCTACAAACTACCACACCATCAGCTGTGTGATAGAGTAAATCTTTTCTCTCCTTGTAGAACTGGCTCAAGATCTTGTAACTGTCTTTCTTCAGATCCCCTTTCTCTTTGACTCCGGTCTGGATCCACTTGGAGAGGTTGCTCGTCATCTTGTCATTCTTCTGGGCTCGTATCAGATCTGACAGCCTGTATCTCGCCTTGACGTGTTCCTTCAATGCCATTATCTGACCATTCATTTCTCCGTGACTGTAGATGTCGTCCTTCAGTTTGACGCAAACTATCCTTCTCAAGACCTTCCTGTCATCATCAGGCACCAGGTTTGTTCTGACATTTGAATTGCAGGATAGCTACCTGAACGATTTCTTTGATACTGCAATTTTCTCAAGTTCTTTACCTCCGCACACCTCTTGCTGATCCAAATTTTACGTTATTGAGGAAGGGTCAGTTTGTAGTTCCCTGTCGCGGTGCCTCATTTTCTCTTCTGCCAATATCATGCATAGACTATCCTGGTCATTGCTGCACTTCTCTGAGTCTTCATCCCATTCATCGGACTCCCGGGACAATTTCTCTTCTTCAGCATCTTCTTCTGATGTGGGCCACTCCCCGGACTCTTGACTCAGTCCAAGGTGTTCGGCCTCCTCCCTAAATGTCACTTTCTTCTTTCAATCCATGTTCCGCCTTAATATCTCTTCCGGGATCTTCTCTACTAGTGACTGCACGACATCCTTGTCATCGAGTTGCTTATCTTTCAACGAGTCCTCGCCATACGCTGCCTCATCTCTTCTCAGTATTGAGACTTCTGGTTCGTCTTTATCATTGGTCCGGACAACGGGTTTATCATCTGCTAGATTCTCAAGTAATCCCCTGAGGTCCCCACTTATCTTCGTACTTCCCACCTCTACTTGATTGAGATCGTAGCCTTTTGCCTTTAGTGTTTCCCTCACTATTTTGACTTGAGCATTACTTCCATTGGCATCCCTCTGCTCTTCTTCAAGATCGTTCTCTCTGGACGCTCCTCTGGCAATTCGGAATGATCCTCTATTGGCTTACCTGACTTGTCGAGCCACCTCGTGAATGGAAGGCTGTCGTACGTTTCTTTGTCCATAAAAGAGAAGCCATCTTTGATTTCTGGCTTGTCCGCCTCCCTTTGTTCCTGTCTTTCGTAGAATTCCGTCTTCTTACTCAAGCTATCGGCATTTTGATGTTTGTCCCTTGTTCTGTGTTCAATGATCATATTGTAGCCATCCAAGCGAGCTATCCATCTCCCAATGTAGCTCTGATCCATTGAGTACGTTTTTAACCAGCTGAGTGCTCTATTGTCGACCCGTAACTTGAATCGTTCACTACCTAGGTACGCCCTGTATTTCTCTACAAAGGTGACAACCGCAAACATTTCTGCCTTGGGTGCGCCGTACTTCATTTCTGTATCACTCAAGACTTTGCTCCCGTATGCTATCGGTCTCAAGGCTGTCTTCCCGTTCCATTCCTGCTCTTGATGGAGTATGCCCGAGACCGCTATCACCGACGCATCCGTATCCAGCACGTACATCCCTTTTTCCGTTGGCATACCTAGCAAGGTGCTTCACACAACTCCTTTTTTTATTCTTTGGAATGACTCTTCTGATGCGTTGGTCCACGTGAATTTCTTGCCTTTGTGCCTCATGAGTTGTTGCATCGGGTACACTTTGTCCGCATAGCCCTTAATGAATTCCCTGTAATAGTTCGCAAAACCCAAGAAGCTCATCAGTTGATGCTCCGTTTTTGGTGATTTCCAAGTCAGCATTGCTTCTACTGCGTCTGGGTCTGGTCTGATGCCATGTTTATCCACCATTCCTCCCCAGGTATTTAATTGAGTCCTTGAGTATCTCGCACTTCGATGGCTTGCGTTTTAGTCCGGCTCTTTTCATGCAAGCGAACACCTCATCTATTCGCTCGATATTGTGCTCTATAGTAGGTGTCGCTATTACCACGTAGCACATCACCAGGTTGCCATATTTCTTCGTTACACTTGTCAACGCGCGTGCCATCAATCGATCAATCGTTGAAACGTAGCCGTGGCATTACAAAGGCCAAAGGGCATCCTTTTCCATTAAAACATTCCCAGCTCACAAGCAAACCCTGTTTTGTCCCTGTCCTGCTTCCTCAGTGGGACCGGCCAAAAAGCCGATCCTAAATCAAGAGTTGTAAAAAATTTTGCATCCCCTAATTCCGAGAGGCTCTGATCAATCCTAGGTATGATATAGGCATACTTCACCGTGACGGTGAAGTTACAACAAAACCTTAGTTGGTCGCCTTTCTTCTTAGCTATCACTACTTCACACGCCCACGGTGATTTGGTTGGTTATTTCATATCATACTCTAGTACGGTTTCTTTTTCTTTTCTACAAACATCCGATATGTTAGGAGTCATACGCCTCGCCCACTCCCTATCTGGTACCGCCGACTCCTCAAGCTCTATTTCATGCTCAGCGAAGTTACCACATCCAATGTCTGCCTTATGTTTCGAAAAAGCGTCCTCGTTTCGATCTAGTACGTCCTTGATGGCTTCAAGCTGTTCGTCCGTCACCTTACCCCCCAAGTGCTCTATCTCTGGTAAAACCGATTTATCCGCTTCTACTTCCTCTAGTGTTGGTCTTCCGGAAAATTCGAACAGCTCGAAAGTCCATCGTCTGTCTCTGACTTAAGCGATTTCACAAGACCTGATGTATATTTTCTTTTCTTCAATCTTCTCAAAATACAAATCTTATCTCTATGATTCGCGCAATCAAAAACTTCATTTTCTTTTACATTTTCAGTCATTTCATATCGAGTTTTCACAGGAAGAGCGTATCCCAATTTCCTTCCCCTCTGGATTGTTATAGGTATATCAAGAGTATTCAACAATACACTGACGCAGAGGCCACTCTTGGGACAATGCATATACTTGTTTATTGTCACCTGTTTATTGTCACTTGTTTACTGTCACTTGCATACTTGTTTATTGTCTGTGCTTTATTTAACACCTGTGCTTTATTCTCATTCGCCATTATCAAATTTACCGGTTTAATTACGTACTTCTTTTCCGGGTTCCGAATCCTGAACATCGCATTGTTTAGATCAATTGTTTCATCGAAATTCCTGATGAAGTCTCTGCCTAAAATTAATTGGTCAGACTCATTTAGATTCTCCACCACGAGTAAGCTCATCCACAAAATGATTTCTTCCAAATTTAGGGCTATTAGTGGTGTTCTGCCTGGTACCCGCGGCGCCCCTTTGTTTGCTGCTGACAGCCGTATTCTCGAGTCTATCAAGTCGTCTTTGTCGAAGCCCATCCTGTTCCTTGTTTCGATCAAGACCGCTCCTGTGTCCAATAATCTACGCAATTGAGTCTTCTTTCCAATTATATCTAGTACGTGCCCAGATAAGTCCGCTTCCGTCCCGATATGCATCGCATCTTCTTCTAACATGGCACAGTGTCCAATCGATCTCACTTTTAGTTCTTCTCTACCCACGTAGATTTGTCCGGCTAGGTCTTCATCACATGTTATCATTGTCTTCGTGTAGATGTTTATTCCATCTATGTTTAGCATTAACTCATGTGGACCATATGCTTCCATGTACCTATTGTCGACGCGAACAGATTTGCTGCTACCCCTCGTGAGTAGTGCCCTCACGGCTCTAGAAGTTGTTTGCGGGCTTACTGCACTCAAGTAATCTGCGTATACATCGATGTGCATTATCGTCAGATCGCTCGGTTCACTCAGGTTTCTTGTTACTTCGTGACCACCCACTGTGATTATCGACATTATTCTCGCTCCATTTTTCGTTATGCCAAACGGTTTTCCCGTCACCATTTTTAGAGTGTTGCAATTACCACCGTTTATTGCATTCTCTGTGGCCTCCGGCACTGGGATTGTTCTGCAGAGTGTCTCATTCAATTTCTGCTTCTCTATCTCCTGCCTCAGTCGTTGCTCAACTTTTTTTGTAGCCAAGTCTTGCTTCACTTTCTTGATTGCTTCTGCAGCAGCTTTCTCGTAGTTTCCAGTGAATTCCCAACCTCGGCTTCCACTGCGTTACTGCTTTCACCGTCTTTGTTGGTAATTCCCCACACGCTGCCTCTGTGTTCTTCAAATCGATTTCGGCTTGTCTGTACCGCAGCCAGTGCTAATTTGTGTTTGGGATGATTTTGATTCTTCACAGCCTCCCAAAATAACGGACAGTCCATCCTGAAATGGCCCTCTTGATTACAGAAGAAGCACCTTGCGCCTACTTTGATGATTAAGCCACTATAAAACTCGTGTTCCTCGGTTTGGCTCATGTCTTCTCCATCCGCGTATCCCAGATTTTTCATGCCTTGTTTGTATGTCGTGCAATCCGCCACGTGATGATCCGTTGATCCGTTGATGTACTCCCTAGACTTTTGTCTCATCTCTTCCGGGGTTGGTGCATTATCTTTTGAAAGTGTATAATACGCTGCCAACATCTTTCTCAAGTCGTCACTTTTTACCCCGTCGATAAACTTCGAGACGATGCTGAAACTTCTTCTGTTTGTCGATTCCCTGAGGAAAGGTCAGTTTGTAGTTCCCTGTCGCGGGGCCTCATTTTCTCTTCTGCCAATATCATGCATAGACTATCCTGGTCATTGCTTCTCTTCTCTGAGTCTTCATCCCATTCATCGGACTCCCCGGACAGTTTCACTTCTTCAGCATCTTCTTCTGATGTGGGCCACTCCCCGGACTCTTGACTCAGTCCAAGGTGTTCGGCCTCCTCCCTAAATGTCACTTTCTTCTTTCGAACCATGGTCCGCCTCAATATCTCTTCCGGGATCTTCTCTAATAGTGACTGCACGACATCCTTGTCATCGAGTTGCTTTTCTTTCAACGAGTCCTCGCCATACGCTGCCTCATCTCTTCTCAGTATTGAGACTTCTGGTTCGTCTTTATCATTGGTCCGGACAACGGGTTTATCATCTACTAGATTCTCAAGTAATCCCCTGAAGTCCCCACTTATCTTCGCACTTCCCACCTCTACTTGATTGAGATCGTATTCTTTTGCCTTTAGTGTTTCCCTCACTATTTTTGACTGGAGCATTACTTCCATTGGCTTCCCTCTGTTTTTCTCCAAGATTGTTCTCTCTGGACGCTCCTTTGGCAATTCGGGATGATCTTTTATTGGCTTACCTGATTTGTCGAGCCACCTCGTGAATGGAAGGCTGACGTACGTTTCTTTGTCCATAAAAGAGAAGCAATCTTGTCCGCATCCCTCTGTTCCTGTCTTTCGTAGAATTCCGTCTTCTTACTCAAGCTATCGGCATTTTGATGTTTGTCCCTTGTTCTGTGTTCAATGATCATATTGTAGCCATCCAAGCGAGCTATCCATCTCCCAATGTAGCTCTGATCCATTGAGTACGTTTTTAACCAGCTGAGTGCTCTATTGTCGACCCGTAACTTGAATGGTTCACTACCTAGATACGCCCTGTATTTCTCTACAAATGTGACAACCGCAAACATCTGCCTTGGGTGCGCCGTACTTCATTTCTGTATCACTCAAGACTTTGCTCCCGTATGCTATTGGTCTCAAGACTGTCTTCCCGTTCCATTCCTGCTCTTGATGGAGTATGCCCGAGATCGCGACTACCGACGCATCCGTGTCCAGCACGTACATCCCTTTCTCCGTCGGCATACCCAGTACTGGTGCCTCACATAGCTCTTTCTTTATTCTCTGGAATGACTCTTCTGCTGCCTTGGTCCACGTGAATTTCTTGCCTTTGTGCCTCGTGAGTTGTTGCATCGGGTACACTTTGTCCGCATAGCCCTTAATGATTTCCCTGTAATAGTTCGCAAAACCCAAGAAGCTCATCAGTTGATGCTCCGTTTTTGTTGATTTCCAAGCAAGTCAGCACCGCTTCTACTGCGTCTGGGTCTGGTCTGATGCCATGTTTATCCACCATCCTCCCCAGGAATTTAATTGAGTCCTTGAGTATCTCGCACTTCGATGGCTTGCATTTTAGTCCTGCTCTTTTTATGCAAGCGAACACCTCATCTAGTCGCTCGATGTGGTCCTCTAGAGTAGGTGTCGCTATTACCACGTTGTCCATGTAGCACGTCACCAGGTTGCCATATTTCTTCGTTACAATTGTCAACGCGCGTGCCATCAATCGATCAATCGTTGAAACGTAGCCGTGGCATTACAAAGGCCAAAGGGCATCCTTTTCCGTTAAAACATTCCCAGCTCACAAGCAAACCCTGTTTTCTCCCTGTCCTGCTTCCTCAGTGGGACCGGCCAAAAAGCCGATCCTAAATCAAGAGTTGTAAAAACTTTTGCATCCCCCAATTCCGAGAGGCTCTGATCAATCCTAAGTATGATATAGGCATCCTTCACCGTGACGGTGAATTCACAACAAAACCTTAGTTGGTCGCCTTTCTTCTTAGCCATCACTACTCCACACGCCCACGGTGATTTGGATGGTTATTTCATATCATACTCTAGTAGGGTTTCTATTTCTTTTCTTCATGCATCCGATTTGTTAGGGGTCATACGCCTCGCCACCTCCCTATGTGGTACCGCCGACTCCTCAAGCTCTATTTCATGCTCACCGAAGTTACCACATCCAATGTCTGCCTTATGTTTCGAAAAAGCGTCCTCGTTTCGATCTAGTACGTCCTTGATGGCTTCAAACTGTTCGTCAGTCACCTTACCCCTCAAGTGCTCTATCTCTGGTAAAACCGATTTATCCGCTTCTAATTCCTCTAGTGTTGTCCTTTCCGGAAAATTCGAACAGCTCGAAAGTCCACCGTCTGTCTCTCACTTAAGCAATTTCACAAGACCTGATGAATATTTTCTTTTCTTCAATATTCTCAAAAAACAAATCTTCATTTTCAATCAAATGAACTTCATTTTCTTCAATCTTCTCAAAAAACAAATCTTCATTTTCAATCAAATGAACTTCAATCAAATGCGCAATCAAGAACTTCATTTTCTTTTATATTTTCAGTCATTTCATATCGAGTTTTCACAGGAAGAGCGTATCCTAATTTCCTTCCCCTCTGGATTGTTATAGGTATGTCAAGAGTATTCAACAATACACTGACGCAGAGGCCACTCTTGGGACAATGCATATACTTGGTTATTGTCACTTGTTTATTGTCACTTGCTTACTGTCACGTGCATACTTGTTTATTGTCAATGCATATTGGGACAATGCATACTTGTTTATTGTCACTTTGTTCATTATAATTTTTTATCCACAGGCTTACTATTGCCAATTCGTTTGCTTTCAGACTTACCCTCCTACTCAAGAACACCTGTGCTTTATTCTCATTCGCCATTATCAAATTTACCGGTTTAATTACGTACTTTCTTTCTGGGTTCCGAATCCTGAGCATCGCGTTTTTTAGATCGATTGTTTCATCGAAATTCCTGATGAAGTCTCTGCCTAAAATTAATTGGTCAGACTCATCTAGATTCTCCACCACGAGGAATCTCATCCACAAATTGAGTTCCCCCAAGTTTAGGGCTATGATTGGTGTTCTGCCTGGTACCCGCGGCGCCCCTTTGTTTGCTGCTGACAGCCGTATTCTCGAGTCTATCAAGTCGTCTTTGTCGAAGCCCATCCTGTTCCATGTTTCGATTGGTATGACAATCAAGACCGCTCCTGTGACCAATAATTTACGCAGATGAGTCTTCTTTCCACTTATGTCTAGTAAGTGCCCAGATATGTCCGCTTCGTCCCGATATGCATCGCATCTTCTTCTAACATGGCAAAGTGTCCAAGCGATCTCACTTTTAGTTCTTCTCTACCCACGTAGATTTGTCCGGCTAGGTCTTCATCACATGTTATCATTGTCTTTGTGTTTATTCCATCTATGTTTAGCATTACCTCATGTGGACCATATGCTTCCGTGTACCTATTGTCGACGCGAACTGATTTGCTGCTACCCCTCGTGAGTAGTGCCCTCACGGCTCTAGAAGTTGTTTGCGGGCTTACTGCACTCAAGTAATCTGCGTATACATCGATGTGCATTATCGTCAGGTTTCTTGTTACTTCGTGACCATCCACTGTGATTATCGACATTATTCTTGCTCCATTTTTCGTTATGCCAAACGGTTTTCCCGTCATCATTTTTAGAGTGTTGCAATTACCATCGTTTGTTGCACTCTCTGTGGCCTCCGGCACTGGGATTTTTCTGCAGAGTGTCTCATTCAATTTCTGCTTCTCTATCTCCTGCCTCAGTCGTTGCTCGATTTTTTTTGTAGCTAAGTCTTGCTTCACTTTGTTGATTGCTTCTGCAGCAGCTTTCTCGTAGTTTCCAGTGAATTCCCAACCTCAGCTTCCATTGCAGTTTTGACTTGCGTTACTGCTTTCACCGTCTTTGTTGGTAATTCCCCACTCGCTGCCTCTGTGTTCTTCAAATCGATTTCGGCTTGTCTGTACCGCAGCCATTGCTAATTTTTGTGTTTGGGATGATTTTGATTCTTCACAGCCTCCCAAAATAACGGACAGTCCATCCTGAAATGGCCCTCTTGATTACAGAAGAAGTACCTTGCGCCTATTTTGATGATTAAGCCACTATAAAAATCCTGTTCCTCGGTTTGGCTTATTTCTTCTCCATCCGGAGCGTATCCCAGACTTTTCATGCCTTGTTTGTATGTCGTGGAAGCGCCACGTGATGATCCGTTGATCCGCGAGTACTTCTTTGGTTTCATCAACATGTACTCCCTAAACTTTTGTCCCATCTCTTCCGGGGTTGGTACATTATCTTTTGAAAGTGTATAATACGTTGCCAACATCGTTCTCAAGTCGTCACTTTTTACCCCGTCGATAAACTTCGAGGCTATGCCGAAACTTCTACTGTTTGTCGATTCTTCCGGATCACTCCTTCTTTTTAGGCTCTCAAGATCATCCCTCTGTCTTCTTTTTTCAAATCTCATCATAGCTTGGTGGCCCTTCATCCCTGATCCAAATCCATTCAACAGTATTTCGAAGATCTTTTCTGCCGTATCACGTTCCTTTTCCTTCTTCGCCACTACGTATTTCAACGCCGTGCCCTCTAGATAACTCAGTATTGCTGTGCAGGCCTGCCTTTCGTCATTCAAGTTGTCCTGTTCTAAGTATAGTCTCATGACTTCCACCCATGTGTCAATGCAGCCATCCGAGTCTTCTTTGAACTCTTTGGGTTTCTTGAAGGTCTTCCTAGATTTACCACTTCCTATTTCACTCGAGTCAGTCTTTCTTGTCGCGAACGCTTCCAGTGTCCTGTTTATCATCTCCCAGGTGCTTGCCCATGTCATGGCGTCAGGTGCTACATTATTTTTTGTGATTGAGTTCTCTCGTGCATTCGTAGTGCTTGAGGTTCCACCCTTCATAATGTCCTTGGACCCCCCTGCCCCTGTGCTCGTTGCAATCCGGGGTAACGGTGTAGACTCCCGTTTATTCCGTTGCGGTTCTATGAAGTCAACTCTGGTGCCTTGCGGTCTATCTGCTACCAGCTTGTCTTGCGCTGTAGAAATTCTCAAGAGAGCATCCAGTTTTGAATGTATGGCACAAGAATTTTCTGCTTGGTCTCTGCTCATTTTATCCATTCTCGTCTCTAGATTCCACAACTTTTCGTTCACAGTGTCATACCGTTGCTTCATTTCCTGCATGTCCTTTTTGATATGTTTCTCTCGCTCTTTGTTGGTGGCCTCTACCTTGTCTGACATCTGCTGTATTTTTTCTTCTGTCGCCCTTGCCAGGCTGAAGCAATTGTCCCAGTTCTCGTTCTTGTTGTATCGTATTTCCTTTTTTAGCATTTGTCGATCCTCTTCGCTGCACTTCAATTTTTTGTCGATTTGCTCCAACTTTGCCATCAAGTAGCCCAGCTCAAGAGAAGTTGTTTTTTTCATGGTTAGCTGTTGCC
The DNA here is from genome assembly GCF_963678635.1 of Symsagittifera roscoffensis. Lineage (NCBI taxonomy): Eukaryota > Metazoa > Xenacoelomorpha > Acoela > Convolutidae > Symsagittifera > Symsagittifera roscoffensis. The sequence continues at coordinate 3,741,661 of NC_087063.1, read as the reverse complement.
TCACATTTGATCTGCTCATCGTCTTGTTTGGCCTCTGTTGTTATTGCAGAAACTGTTCTAAATGTTTTGCTTTTCTCGGTCGTTGGTACCACCTCCTCCTTCTCTCTTGGTTTCATTCCGACCATCGCTGCAATCCTCTCTGTAAACGACATTCTTTTTGTTTGAGAATCGTCTTTTATCGTTTCCAGCGTGTTGCTTGTTGTTTCCTCTACAGTATCAGTTGGTGAAATCTCTATCGTCTTCTTCTCTTGTTCTTCCGCATTCGGCATTGGTGTTGATTCAGTTGTATTCCTTTCCACCTCCTCAACACTCTGATCTGGTGTCACAAGATCGATTTCTATAGCAGGCACAGTTGGTCCTTCCACATCGCTTTCTTTCGTCTTGTGTTCCTTTGCGCTTCTTGTGTTGACCATATTCACTGAAAATTTCTTTCTTTTTACTTTCGGATCTGATAGTGTTGCTTTCCGTTGCTACGAGTTATGATTTTTCTTTGATTCTTGAACTTTTTTGTCTGCTATCGGTACCCCACTTCGCCTCATGATTTTTAATTACAATTTCCTTTATTTACAATATTAATAATTACAAGTTTCTTTACTAAAATTTAAAACAAAAAAAATCTAAAAAGTTTTCCCAATTCTTTTAATAAAAAATCATTCGAGTTGTAATCTTAATAGTGTTGAATTTTAGCGGTTTTCGTTCGTTCTGACTGGTTCCTGGTGCTTTCACTCAAGTTTTGTACACCTCGCACTGTCCCAGGAGCTCTTTATTCTAGTTTTGGGACACTTCACACTGTCCCAAGAGCTTTCGTTCAAGTGTTGAGACACTTCACACTTTCCCAAGACCTCTCGTCCTAGTGTTGGGACACTTCACTCTGTCCCAAGACCTAGTGTTGGGACGCTTCGTACTGTCCCAAGACCTCTCACTCAAGTGTTGGGACACTTCGTACTGTCCCAAGACCCCTCACTCAAGCTTTGGGACACTTAGCGCTGTCCCAAGACTACCTGCTCAAGTGTTGGGACACTTCGTACTGTCCCAAGACCCCTCACTCAAGCGTTGGGATACTTCGCACTGTCCCAAGACCCCCCACTCAAGTTTTGGGAGACCTCGCACTGTCCCAGGACCCCTCACTCAAGTGTTGGGACACTCCGCACTGTCCCAAGACTGCCTGCTCAAGTGTTGGGACACTTCGTACTGTCCCAAGACCCCTCACTCAAGCTTTCGGACCTTTAGCACTGTCCCAAGACCCCCCACTCAAGTGTTGGGTGACCTCGCACTGTCCCAGGACCCCACACTGGAGCTTTGGGACACTTCGCACTGTCCCAAGACTACCTGCTCAAGTGTTGGGACACTTCGTACTGTCCCAAGACCCCTCACTCAAGCGTTGAGATACTTCGCACTGTCCCAAGACCCCTCACTAAAGCGTTGGGACACTCCGCACTGTCCCAAGACTTCCTGCTCAAGCGTTGAGATACTTCGCACTGTCCCAAGACCCCTCACTAAAGCGTTGGGACACTCCGCACTGTCCCAAGACTGCCTGCTCAAGTGTTGGGACACTTCGTACTGTCCCAAGACCCCTCACTCAAGCTTTCGGACCTTTAGCACTGTCCCAAGACTACCTGCTCAAGTGTTGGGACACATCGTACTGTTCCAAGACCCCTCACTCAAGCGTTGGGATACTTCGCACTGTCCCAAGACCCCCACTCAATCGTTGGGACACTTCGCACTGTCCCAAAACCTTCCACTCGAGCTTTGGGACACTTCGCACTGTCCCAAGACTACCTGCTCAAGTGTTGGGACACTTCGTACTGTCCCAAGACCCCTCACTCAAGCGTTGAGATACTTCGCACTGTCCCAAGACCCCTCACTAAAGCGTTGGGACACTCCGCACTGTCCCAAGACTGCCTGCTCAAGTGTTGGGACACTTCGTACTCTCCCAAGACCCCTCACTCAAGCTTTGAGACACTTTGTACTGTCCCAAGACCCCTCAATCAAGCTTTGGGATACTTCGCACTGTCCCAGGACCCCCAATCAATTGTTGGGAGACCTCGCATTGTCCCAGGACCCCTCACTCAAGTGTTGGGACACTCCGCACTGTCCCAAGACTGCCTGCTCAAGTGTTTAGACTCTTCGTACTGTCCCAAGACCTCTTTTGGGACAGTCGGATCTCTTCTTCTTCGGTGAATCGATATACTTTTCTCTCCAACCCTGAACAAATAGACCCAGGTTAAGCTAACCAAAAAATCGTAAGGTCTAACAGTTTAAGAAAGTAGAAATCATCTAACAACTTTTTGCATCCCTCATCCTAAACCTTATGTCATTTAAAAATCTAGGAAATAAACAAACAATTGTTTTACACAACTGTGAAATAGATAACAAAAAATACGATCTTGTAATCACACCTCATACACAAACAGTTGGATATATTAGAACAAAACGACTAACAATATAAAGAAAAATAATAAACAAACAAAGACAAATCACACGAAAAAGATTTTCAAAAAACAGAAACGCATTTTCAGAATCAGAAGCCAGCAATTTAGATGAACTTTATAAATTAAAAGAATCAATTGATAAAAATTGTCCCATTCACGATCAATTATATTTTTCCGACTCAGAAACAACTTCAAATTCATCAAAAAGAGGAAAAAGAAGAATAAAAAAGCAATATAAACATAAACCAGTACACTTGTATAATTGGAATCAACCAATTAGACACATCGATAGTTACTTATTAACAGTCATTAAACGAAAAAATGAGCCAAACCCACACTCCAAGTGAAGATAGTCCAGATGACGACGATATCTACCCCTGCCTCGTAGATGCACCCGATAATAGAGGACAACACGATCTTTGCAAGAACTTACTCCTAAAATTGTTTGAACCCGGAATTAGCCCATGTAAAGCAGAGTTCCCAGATGTAAAAATCAAAAGACAAATTATTGATCATTACCTGAAAGATATATGTAATTTAACACAACAATACGGAATCTACACCATAGAATTCAGTACACCAAACCCGAATCACCGCAAATATGTAATTCAAACAGACGATCTTGACTTAGAATTTTCAAAAGTATTCTTAGAATATATAAAAAGCATACAATATCATAACTCACAAAGAGCAAACTCCATATTTACTAATGAAGTTTTTGCAATAATATATAGTTATATTTCAATATTAGAAAATGAAATCCCATCCCAAATGTCTCACCGACAGAGACATCCAAACATATAAGAGTACGACTTGAAATCACACTATTTTCAACTTTCCTATATATAATTAAAGAAAATTTCACTAAAGACGAAGTTTCACAACATACAAAACATGACTTACAAAAAATTTTGGCATGGTTTACAATAGATTATTTCACACATAATATAGATTTAATTTCACAAGCAAGAAAAAATTTCAGACCTCAAAATTCAAACGATGATACCGCCGTCACAGAACAATCAGACTACGTTTGGGACCCCGAATGGTCTCATCATGCATTCATTATTTAAACTTTTATTCATATTTCTTTTTGATACCTTTGAAGCTTTTGTAATAATCTTAATCATTTTTTGCAATATTTTTTAAATTTTCTATTCCATATTTGAACTATACCTCCAACTCTCAAAAGCCATTGACCATATTCACAGGTACGAGACATAAAACTTATCTAAATGATACGAACCATTTTTAGTAGAACAGATATTTTTTTACTATTTGTAATTTTTATAACATTTTTATCATCCCTCATCTTGACAATATGCAAATGTATAAAGAAGGCAGTCATAACATTCGCCTTAGCAACAATCTTTTTAATCCTTTTTCTAGAAAAATACTACAATAAACATAAATTTTTTCACTAAAAGAAATGAATAAAAAACCCTCAAAAATTGCTAACCAACAATCACACAGTCAGTCTTCACCGACATCATCCCAAGAAAACCCGACACCACCTACAACTACCCAAAACCCCCAAACATCTACACGAATTTCTTTCCAAGATAACCCATATACCTTTGAAGAACGACACGCTCGCTTATCTGAACAACTAGAACCAGTTCAACGACAAGCACCTCTAAGTGAACCAACATATAACTTGTACCCAACACTTCCACACGAATTAAGTAGAATACGAAATCTTAGTCAAAATCAAAATACAGTTGAAATAAATAGACAAATTATACATCCACGACGAAACAGAAATTTTCAACCCCCCCCCCCCCCCCCCGAGTTCATTTTGATATACCCCAATCCCCATCACAAAGTACTCCGGAAAACCCAATTGGTATATTACCAGAAACCCCTACGCTTCTTTCACAACGTAGCACCTCAAGTCTACCCTCAGATTACTTAGATTCAACACCAACAACTGAACAAATCCGTGAAAATCCCTTTAACCCTCCAAATCAAACATTACGACTACCATATTGGACAACACAATCATTCACACAAGGTGAACCCAATTTAATAAATGATCCAATAGATATTTCTACCGATACAACAACATCATCATCACTACCAGAAACATTGTCACTACCATCAACACCATCATTAAGCCAAATTTCACCGACACCTTTCCCTTTAAATTTCCCAAATAATCTCGACGCTAGATATCGAGAACAATCATCAACAAATATCCCTCTAAGATTAGACTGGAATACATTCACAGCAACCCCACCATTATTTGGACAGCACCCAGAAAGTAACCGACTCCACAACTGGGCACTTAATAGATTACAATATAGACAAGATATCCACGAAGACATTCGTGATCATAACATCCAAATACTCCAACAAAATAGTCTACAATTAAAATTTGAAATCACAGTTAAACTAAACAACATTGCTCAACATCCTTACCCATTAAACCTACCAAATATAACAGCTCAATCACTACCACCACCATTTATAACAACTGAAGTAATATATAAATACGACAGATATACCAAAAAGACAATTGGTTACATTACATTTTATAACCCATATTCAGGATTATCATACACATGTATATTCTAAAAATATTAATTTTTCTCCAACTCTTTTTTCTAGTAATTTCCGATCAGAATATAAATCCTTCTCCCCGCACAGGACCCCGAGACTTATTAGTCACACATTACGATTGTGAAAAAAATGAACAAAAAACACTACACAAATATGCAATAAATCAAGTATCACAATGCGAAACAGAACCACAAGCTATAGAAACTACAAATGTAATAGCGACACTCTATTCAAAAGCCCGAGCAACAACAGTTATAGGATACAAATTCGCAGCAACAATTTCCGAAAAGAAAGTACATTGTTCACAAGTCTCAAATGGAAATAAAAACCGACTTGACCACGAATCATTCTACCAGAGTAATATCGAACGACTTTTACATCTCAATCCCTAAGATTGTAAAAACGAGTTACTCAGACTAAATATCACAAGAAATAAAAAAACCGACAGAAAATTAGTATATTTCCAAGTTTTTTCAGATTCTGTACATCAAGCAGAACTTGAAAGATATCAAGGACATTGAAAACTAGATGAAAAATACCCATACAACGGCGCACACGGAAGATTAACTTATGACATACACGATAAACACTGGATACCACACATTGGTATAAATAACCCATCAAACTGCAAAGCAGACACAAAAAATAAAGGATATCAAGAAATAATGTTTTTCGATTGGAAAAAACAACTCAAAAAAATACAACTCACACGAGATTTATCGGACAACACAATGATCTATCAAGGAATTAGATTACCTTGTAAAAACGATCAAGGCTATTGTGACCCTAATACACGAACACAAGCAACTATTGTTTGGTTTCCTGAAGATACATGTACAACATTTCAAGTAGCAAAAATACACGCTCGAATGATAAAATTTCACGAGAAATATTTTATACAATCAATTCCATATGAACAAGTAAATCCATGACAAAAACAAAGTACTGATTTTAGAAACATCCACAATATAGAAAATAAATTGACACGTTTTAAATATATCAAGAAACAGAACTTGCATGCAAATACAGAAACCCACTTTACAAAACACAATATTCTGAAATATTAGTTGAATACGAAAAAGGTTTCGACATGACCACTGGAAAAATAAAAATTGACCCTTATGCCACAGGTCATCCTCTAAACGAAGGAACATCATATATACCAGTCAAGTTTCAAAAAAGTAATGGTCAACCAGGTGGACATCTAAAGCCGCATGACACTAGAAGCATACGTTTACAAGAACTATCACTAATGAATAATTCTTATTTTGGTAATATCCACTATGATATTCACTTAGATATGAAATTAGACTACACAATTAGCCGAATTTTCCAGGAAATGTCACTCTCTGAATTAGAAACACTTCACCAACTATGCGAATTAGAACGGACACAAATCTAACAATCACTTGCACTAGCAGTATTAAAAATACCCTACGCAGGATATTTACAATCAGGAAATAGATCAAATTTTTTAGACTACGAAGGAAACATTTTATGGTTTTATACCTGTACCAAAAAAGTATCACCACTATATGTTTTTGAAGATAAACGATGCTATAAAAGAATCCCTATCTTTTATAAGAATAAAGTACATTTCGTTGACACACTTTCGAGACGAACCTATTTCTGGGATACCGCAGTCCCATGCGGATCAGAAAATAGCCACAATGTAGTACAACTGAACCCTGATGAAGATAAATATTACCTTCTTACCCCATACCCCACATTAATGAAATCACTCAAAAAATTTTCACCTGAAAGCATTAGAGCTATTGCTCGAAACCCAAATATCGATTTACAATCAATTGGAATATATTCAAAATCCGATATCCAACATCACATTAGAACACAACAATTCCAAGAATTATTAACACAAATGGACACTATACAAAGACAATCAATTGATCAAAACTTACGCAAACTTGCCGAAACCGCAGGATTTGCAGATATCTATACACACTTTATAGCGGATATTTTAAAGACATCAAAGACTATATATATCTAAACGGTGAAAAATACCGACCACAAGATATCTCACCCATAAATATTTTTAGCTTTGTCACACTAAAAAATGAAATTCTTGATTTTCTAGGATGGCCCCATTACATCTAAGAAAAATTAACTATTTTATACGCAATGTTTAACTTTATAGGATTTCTTTTTTCATTTTTAAAAGGAATCTATAATACATGCGCTATACACACACAAGTAAATAGACAAGCAAGTGTAGCACGCATACTATTTGCAGGATTTTTTGGAATTTTTTCATCATCAATAAACAAAATTCTTTTAGACGCACAAATAAAAGAATATAACACAAAAAATAGCGACAAGACACAACACGTACGACGAAGAACATAATAATATAGAAATAACGCCTACAGCACCACAGTTGCCACCCCTACCACATAACCATCCATTATCCCTAGTCCCACGAAATTTTCGAAATTTAGCAATAACACATAATCCAAATTTTAGACCAAACATATCGCAAAGTCCCATACAACATATAATGACACATCATTCACAAGATGAAAATACATATGAACCAATTATCGAACAACCCCATACCACCGCGTTTCAGTCTCAAAATAATAATTTTTTTAGCCCACGATGAGCCGACAACTTGGATCCCTACACCGCTCAAATTCCCATCCAACCAACCTCTACACTCCAATTACAATAATTCCATTTTTTGCTTTCCCGCCACCCGATTTCCCAACTAGTAATATAACATCAGGCATGAATTCAGACACTAATTCAAATATTTCAGTTTTATACTCCATTTCACAACTCAATAACCCTAATATTGAAACCCCTGATGAATTTGCAGACTCCGAACCATCTCCATCCAATAATTTTCAAACCAACTCCTCAGTTTTTTCAAAACCCCCTTTTCAACCAATCCCACCAAGTAACCAACTCCCATCCATTTCTACACCCTCTTATGCTTCACAAGTCACCCCAACCTACTCTTCATTTCATTCAGACCGATCATCCAATTCTCCAGATATTCCCCAAATCTCCCAAGAAATCGATAATTTTATCACCCTTCAACGACAACTATTACACCCTAACATCCCCACTATAAATCAGATTTCTTCCACAATAGAATCCTCAAACCCACCTACCCCCACACCCTCTTCAGCTTATTATGCATCATTAGCACAATCATCCACTTCCACCGAATCATCAAAAAGCACTAATAGAGCTTATCGCACTTTTAAAAGAAAATTCCCAAACCATCCATTCCCAACCAAACCAGGAACAGCCCGTGAATATATTAATCATCCACATCACACTAACACGAAAGATTTTCTAGCAATCACCTTACCTTCATTTCCACAATATACTTTAAACACCCCTAACGACACTAACGACACACGTAGTTTTGTAGATGAACATGTTTTAATGCCTACACTTCATTGGACATCATATTATCATTTTACTAATCCCCTTTGCCTACCTTTATCTAATACTCACATCGATATAGAAAGAAATCAAGATATGCTATATCGACTCACCACATCACTCACACATAGACAATTTGATTATATAGGATATAAAAAATCACTAAAAACCTTCACTGCACCCCGAGCTAACGAATTTACGCTAGAATATTACGATCATAACATCATACGACCTAACCAAGACCAATTTTTAGATGATGATCGCTTCGCTAACCCACAACTAACAGAAAAATTCTTCATCAAAACACCATATGTATTTACACTCAATATATTTGATCGCAAATTCGACCACGTCATTTCTGAAGCACTAACCGACATGCAAGCTTACGAAAGTTTTAAAGAAAAATTTCAATTATTTTCACATACCTTCCACTTCCTTGCACCACATGAACGCGATTTGCACTGCTCACACGACATTATGTTACGCACTAAACAAACCCACACATATTCATATTATCGCTTTATACAAAATCATTTTGACCAACACACTCCATCAAAACAACCACACCACCGTTTTCAGTTTCTTAACTCTAAATACACTTCACCATTTTTTCTTAATTTCACATATTGCATCAAAGATACTAACCTTCACGGCATCCTCCGCAATTATGATCCCATAACCCAAATGTATATATTTTGTCCCATCACGAAGACCTTTAACGCAGAAGAATCCAGACCCTTCCTTATCCCACATGAATTTATCCAACCTATAGAAATCCCAATATTAGAATTCATCCACAATACTAAATACAATCACAAGTTATATAACCTCATTCAAAACACACCTTATGAGTTTGCAGTTGGCACTGAAGAACTAAAAACTATTAAAGCACTTCAATTGCTTTGGCCACTGCTTCAGACTAAAAACATCATTCGCATACTAGCAAAATTACTAACAAACTCCGACATAATACACGACATCTTCCCCCACGGTTTTTTCCCCGAGGACTAACAGGTAAGTATAATTTATACATATTTTCCACTAATAAATTTGAAATAAACACTAACCATTCTTTATTCATGTCTCATTTAGGTTTTTAGTCTTCATTCCACGATCATCTGCAAAAAACAGAAAAGAAAAATAAAGAATAATTAACTTTTAAAATTCTTCTAAAACTCTATTAATATTTTGCACTAGATAAATATAATAAAATTCATACCAATGTAGTAAATTAATGTATAAATTGTTTCCCCAAAAGCAGTAATTTTAATAATGATGAAAATTTGTAACTTAATTTTTCCCCAAAAACTAGCAGTAAAATTAAAATTCTATGTAGTAAATTGATAAAACAAAAATGCAGTACTAACCTTTTGATATTTTCATTCATTCGCACAAGAATTCTATCCAAACTCGCACAGCTCGCCCACGAAGAATTGTTTAAATAATGAATTTCAGTTTCAAGCTTTCACACTCAACAACTCTAGCACGCGATAACAAGTTTCAAACTTTCCTTTAACCCGGTTGGAAAGGAATTATATACTAAACAAAACTAACCAACGCAGCTTACTAAACACCACAAATCATAGAATAACAGCATGACTAAGAAAAGAAAACCAACGGTACCCAAACCGGATTAAGCCAGTTTAAAACTGGATAATTTATTCTTTTGAAGACTATTATAAAGTCTAAGAAAGAAATAATAAAACACAAAAAAGTCGAATACCAAAAACAATTTGATTTTTGAAAAAAGGACACAACCAACGAAACATAAGAAAAACCACCATAAACCCATCATAAAATGTTATCACATAACAGGACCTCTCACAGAAACCGCACGAAATCATACTCCCACTCCTGGCCTAACCCACCAGAGAGGACGTCCTGAGCATGCTCTATAGCCGGCCTAACCCACCGCGCTGCATCCACGCTTTGTGACCACACTTCTATTTTTCATAAGAGGTACTCAAGGGTGAGTAACTCTTCAAAATAACCGAACTAAAACAAAATGCTTTTGTGAAAACAACTAACCAAAATCATAATTAAAAACTGAACTAATAAAAATTTTTATAAAATGTAAACTATACCTTGCAGTATATAGATCAGCACACAACAACAAAAACGAACATCCAAAGACAAAATGACCCCACTACACTTAAAAAAGAATGGCCAACCACAAACCGATATGCCGTCCACAATCACAAACTCAAAGGATTTAGAGTACGACTTGACTTCGCAGAAAAGGACTTCATTAAACTAGACCAATGACCACCTCGATGTTCAAGTATACGTACAGATCCGAATTACAAGGCATTCCCTCCACGCACAATCTCCACGCCATTACCAGACGAGGTCGAATACAAAAGAAGTTCTCTACAAAAAAAGAAAAACCCGTCATAGCAAACCATTCTGAAATCAGATTGATTTCATTGGGAAACACCATCGTTGTCATAAGAAGACCCAACGATTGATGCCCCTCACTCCAGCGTCCTGGAACTTCTCTAACAAGAGAAACCGGACAAGAGTACGATGTTCGCCAAATACCAACGTCCATCATCCATCCTTTGAATTGCAGAAAGATAATTCTAAAAAACTCTGTAAAACCCGGATGGGTGGAACCTGATCTAAACTATATTTTATGATTGGATAAAAATTAGATATTTTACCACTATAAAGTATTTAATATTAACCAATCATGATCCATCTAACTAACAACCCACTTATTTGTAAGTGCTGAAATTACTTGTAATTTCAGCACCAGAGAGATTTGAATTTAACTTAGAAATTAGTTGCCTCTCCAAGAGAACATCAGCAGCCGCAATAAACCAGTATACCCTAGATCTATTGAGCCTAGCAGAGACTAGTTAAACAACCTGAGACTAGATAGTATAAGAGTAAGATTAGGATCGGTATTAGACAAAGAAGTTGCACGAATCAATCCGGCCGAAAATAAGATAGCGTGACGAGCAGACGGTGTACCCTATCCGAAATTACTCTATGAGTTAACCACATCGGTCCTAACTCATCTAAATTGGGTTGCAAGTTTAACAAATACAAGATAAAACAAACTGATACGACTCTTTGGAACAAACTGGAACGACAAGCGGGATCGAATTGTGAGAAACCTCGTTTCAAAAGCGTATATTAGCCAGTTTATTATATTTAGTTTTAGAGTTGTTTTTGCTGTAGAATGATCGCACACAAAACAAAAAAATTGAATTATGGAATCAAATTGGATCATTGGGAGGTTGATGGGCTTGACCTATTCTTTATAAAGCTGAAAACGACAGACAAGAGAATTGAAAGAGTTACTTCGTCGTCTGTCGAAAATTTGTCCCTCTTGTTTGTGGTCACATCTGAGCGCAAAATTTTCTATAAATGTTTTTCGACGCTGTATCAAGCAACTGTCTCCATTTTTTGTCTGTGAATTTCAGGCTACATAAAGAGTAGGTCAAAAATCTACTAACTCAAATTTTTGGAGGGTGTTTCCACGACAAGAATAGTTTGGGAGCGTGTTTCCACGCGAGAAAGAATTATAATACACTGGTTAAATTACGCCTTTCAAAAGTTATCTCCAGCATTTGTCAAAATTTTATCCCTTTGTCATAAATAGTTGCAAAATAAACGACAAAATTGTAAAAAAAGCTGCTTGTATCAGGACGAAGCCCTGAATGTTTTGACTGCCTTTAAAGGTCTATGGCGCATTAATAACATGAAAATATCAAATGTAATAAAACAAAATTAAATTTAAAAAAATTTAAGATTTTTTATAAAAACAACCGCCATATTAAGTACAAATTCGTAGATTTTGCTCCTATTAACAAATCAAACCAATTATGGCATATAAGCTTCCTTCAACCAATTTGGAACGAGTTCTAAGACGGATTAAATCTCTGCTTACGCTTTAACAGCGCAAAATATATCGCGCGTTAATAGTCCCAAATTGGCCAAAATAGCAATCTTTAAACCCACATTACTTTACGAAAAATACAGGTAAAATATTTTTTTTTCAAATTTAAGCTCAGGACAACAGGACCTTTTGAATGATAAAAACAAATTCTGACAAAAATGGCTAGTTAAAAGGTTGAAATTTGTCTGAAGAACCAGAAACAAAACCCACCCCGAGCATATTATTCCGTTACTTTCATTACGAAAGTCGGAACAAAAATCAACTCAATTGCTCGTTGTAATAAAAAACTTTGAAATCAAAATCTGTTACCTGTTTCTTTACTTCTTGAAATTCCTGATTAAACGTTCCTAGAATACGCCATTCCCTGATAAAGTGTCTAGAATAAGCTCAATCGCATTCGTTATCCAAATTGTGTTGCCTTACAACTTATCAGCGTTCAAATTCAAAGTTTCAGTATTTTTTATCTTATAATAGCTTTTATCTGATTGGCAGGAATTAGCAAATGAGATAAAAGCAAGAAAGGAAAAGGTGTGGCCTTCATTTTCAGTCAGATGCAAACTTAGTCAAACGAAAAGATCCGTTATAGCTTTGAACCTATAATGAACTTGAATCTATAACGTTTTTAAGATGAAAATTTAGCCAGACACTAAATCTGAAAACTCTTGCAGAAAAACAAAGGTGTATCTTTGCAATTTTGCGCTACTTTGATTAACTGTCGGCTTACTTGAAAAAAAAAAGGTTCGAAAACTTGAGCCGGTTAATTTAATTCATCAAGCTCAGTAATGATCTTTTTGTTTCAATCTTGTGCTCTACAGGTGGAACATTTGAAATTAAGAAATTTGTGACTAATAAGAAAAAATATCCAGTTCTCGTAAGTTTAAAATCTTCCTACATGTCTGCGGCGCAGAAAACTTTGTCACAAAAGGGTCTTTATAGTGGTTTCGGAGAGCTAAGAAAAGATCGACAAATTTTCGAATTTTTTTTGAAGATCCGCCCCCTCGAGAAAGTCTTAGATCCACATCTGATTGAATCAATAAATTTTTTGTGTGTTCTTTTTGTTGCGTTTCTTCCAATTTTGTGTATGTATACCGGGGTGGATCTAGAATTTTCTCGAGGGGGGGGGGGTGTTTCAAAAAAAAATCTTGAAAATTTTGTCGAATTTTTTTAGGTCAATCAAATTGATTTTCTGGGCTCTCCCAAAGCAATAAAAAAGATCCTGTTTTGGCCAAGTTGTCTGCGCCGCAGGCAACGCGTGCAAAAAAAAACACGCAAAAAGGTTGAAAATGTTGACCAAAATTTCGCACTTTATCGGAGCGCGCCTTCCCCTCAAAATTAGTAAGTATTGGTGCCAAAGATCGTCCGCACACTCCCCCTCCCCTAAATCCGCTACTGTATGTATATAAATATGTACACCTATAAGGTGGACCTAAAACTTTGTCATCAATAAAATTACATGTAGTTGACAGTAAACATGAGTAAATCAAACAAAACACGTTCATCATACACCGAATAAAGTTAAAGAATCACGAAGGACAGAAAAGCAAAAATTATGAGCTTAATTTGAAAAGACAAAATGGCAAAAAGAAACGCTCAAATAGGTTAGCTTTCTTCCAAAAACTAAATGACAATGAAAAGTTTACAATGAAATTTCAGGAACCTGAATCAAGTATCTCTTTGCGCTCGAACTCATTCATACAATGACAACCTAGCGCAAAAACGACCTTTTCCTGGTTGAAGTCTTTTTTTTCAGCGTTACTATTTTGCATTTCAGTTTTGTTCAGATCTGCGAGTGAATTTAATGTTGAAATCTTTCACTGGTCGCATGATCACTTGGCCGAACACCTCCATGTCTTTGTGCTCAGTGTCCGATTCGAGGTCGAAGTGACGAGCAATCGATGATATGATCAGTTTCTCTTCTAGAAGGGCGAACTTCTGGCCAATGCAGTTTCTGGGTCCAGCTGAAAAAATACTTTATTCGATCGAAAAATTACTAGTCGTGAAAAATTAAATCTAAAAACAAAAATTTTTCTGAATGCTTTTGAAAAATTTTAGAGTCGATTGTCCAAAAATGGATGAAAATTTATCTAATAATCGAATTCCTGAGGAAAAGGGATCGCTTTGACTTTGACTATTCCCTAGACCCCTATGTTACCTGGTAACAAATCCCCTCTCCATATTCAACGGTTAAGCATATGAGATTTTTAACCTACCAGCAGCGAGCTTCCATGTATAATAATCGATAGTGTTTTTTTGTTCCAAATTCATTCAAAGCCCATTAAAGTGCATTATAATCTCTAAAAAAAATTATAAAGTTTTGAATTACTATCACAAATAATCTCTATAAACCCCATCCTCACCTACCCTCACTCCCCACCCCCTCAAAAAAACTTAGACCCCCCAGGCGCCTACACCCCCACCTACCCTACCCCTGCCAATACACCCACTTACGCTTGGTGGCGTAAAGGTCTGCAGAGAGGGCGTAATGGTCGGCAAGGGTGCGTAATGGTCTGCAGGGGGGTTTAAAGGTGTGTCGGTGTGTGGGTTGGAGGTGCTTGAATGAGCACGCTTTTCATGTATTTTTACGTATTTGCACGGTAAATATAAGTCAAAAAGAAAGTAGAAAACAATCTAAGTTTTTGCTGCAGCCAAATGTCAAACACAATTTAGCGATTGTAGCGTTAAAATTGTGAATATATTGAGAAAGTTTTGGAAAATACAGGCTCCAACTCATACGAATTATTATAATCCATTATAATCTGTTATAACCCATTATAATCCATAATAAACTCCTATTATGAAATAAACTGATCTCTATTTTATTTGTTTTTTACGCAAGTTTTTTTGTTTTCCACGCAAAACTCAACTGACACAAACAATCATCGGCGAGAGTTGAATGATATTTCATATTGAAGCCCTTCCAATTGTAATTCGATTATTTAAAAAATTTTGGAAAAGTTTATCCAGTGTCGAGGAAAACCGGCTTGAAGTTTTCGACTTTTCGACGTAAATCGAGCGAATAAATACCCGCTAGTAAAAAGAGAAAATATTCGATTATATTATAATTTTAATCGCACTTTTAGCAAAATTATAATTAATTACAAGCGACAATTTTAGATGTGTAAACGATTTATCATCGATTATAATAATAACATTTTTGGTGACAGTTTAATAAATTATAATCAATTAAAATTGATTATAATTTTTCCGAAATTCTCTTTTAATCTCTTATAATCTACTATAAAAGATTTAATCCCTTTTTCTATCAAAATTATATTTTTCAAGAAAAATGAAATATAATGGATTAGAATTTAGCTTTTCTGCATGAATTTACAGTAAAAATCAGTAAGAAATAATAAATCAGTGAACCATGGGCGGATATGAGATTTTCTCGAATGATGGAGACGGTTTTTCAAAAAATTTCCAAAAATTTTATTGAGTTTTTTTGAGGTCGATCAAATTACTTTTCCGAGCTCTCCCAAAGCAATTAAAAGACTCTGTTTTGGCCAAATTTTGTGCGCCGCAGGCAAGACGTGCAAAAAACAGGCAAAAGGCGTTTTTAGGCTTTTTTTGGAAAATTTTGACCACAATTTGGCGTTTTTTCAGGGCGCACTTCCCCCTCAGAATAATTAAGTATGGGCGCCAAAGGCACCTTAAGAAAAATTTAAGGGTCCATCAGGCGAAAATGGATATCTCAAAATAGTACAAAGGGGGACCCTTTGTGTCGGCAGCGGATCGAATCCCTGAGCAAAAGATCGTCCGCACGCTCCCCCTCCCCTAAATCCGCTACTGTTTCTATATAAATATGTACACCTAGAAGGTGGACCTAAAACTTTGTCATCAATAAAATTACATGTAGTTGAGAGTAACATGAGTAAATCAAACAAAATACGTTCATCATACATCCAATTAGGAGGGCCAATGATGTTCAAGAAGCACAAAGGGTAGAAAAGGGAAAATTATCAGCTTAATTTAAAAAGACAAAATGGCAAAAAGAAACGTTCAAATAGGTTAGCTTTCTTACAAAAACTAAACTTTTCAGTTTACAATGAAATTTCAGGAACCTGGATCAATTATCTCTTGGCGTTCAAACTCATTCATACAATGACAACCTAGCGCAAAACAGACCTTTTTGTTGAAAGTTATTTTTTTTCAGCGTTACTATTTTGCATTTCATTTTTGTTCAGATCTGCGAGTGAATTTAATGTTGAAATATTTCACTGGTCGCATGATCACTTGGCCGAACACCTCCATGTCTTTGTGCTCAGTGTCCGATTTGAGGTCGAAGTGACGAGCAATCGATGATATGATCAGTTTATCTTCTAGAAGGGCGAACTTCTGGCCAATGCAGTTTCTGGGTCCAGCTGAAAAAATACCTTATTCGATCAAAAAAATTACTAGTCGTGAAAAATTAATTCTAAAACAAAAATTTTTCTGAATGCTTTTGAAAAATTTAGAGTCGATTGTCCAAAAATGGATGAAAATTTATCTAATAATCGAATTCCTGAGGAAAAGGGATCGCTTTGACTTTGACTATTCCCTAGACCCCTATGTTACCTGGTAACAAATCCCCTCTCCATATTCAACGGTTGAGCATATGAGATTTTTAACCTACCAGCAGCGAGCTTCCATGTATAATAATCGATAGTGTTTTTTTGTTCCAAATTCATTCAAAGCCCATTAAAGTGCATTATAATCTAAAAAAAATTATAAAGTTTTTAATTACAATCACAAATAATCTCTATAAACCCCATCCTCACCTACCCTCACCCCCCACCCCCTCAAAAAAACTTAGACCCCCCACGCGCCTACACCCCCACCTACCCTACCCCTGCCAATATACCCACTTACGTTTGGTGGCGTAAAGGTCTGCAGAGAGGGCGTAATGGTCGGCAAGGTTGCGTAATGTTCTGCAGGGGGGTTTAAAGGTGTGTCGGTGTGGGGGTTGGAGGTGGGGGAATTAGCACGCGTTTCATGTATTTTAACGTATTTGCACGGTAAATATAAGTCGAAAAGAAAGTAGAAAACAATCTAAGTTTTTGCTGCAGCTAAATGTCAAACACAATTTAGCAATTGTAGCGTTAAAATTGTGAATATATTGTGAAAGTTTTGGAAAATACAGGCTCCAACTCATACGAATTATTATAATCCATTATAATCTGTTATAACCCATTATAATCCATAAAAAACTCCTATTATGAATTAAACTGATCTCCATTTTATTTGTTTTTTTTTACGCAAGTTTTTTTGTTTTCCACGCAAAACTCAACTAACACAAACAATCATCGGCGAGAGTTGAATGATATTTCATATTGAAGCCCTTCCAATTGTAATTCGAACATTTAAAAAATTTTGGAAAAGTTTATCCAGTGTCGAGGAAAACCGGCTTGAAGTTTTTGACTTTTCGACGTAAATCGAGCGAATAAATACCCGCTAGTAAAAAGAGAAAATAATCGATTATATTATAATTTTAATCGCACTTTTAGCAAAATTATAATTAATTATAAGCGACAATTTTAGATGTGTAAACGATTTATCAACGATTATAATAATAACATTTTTGGTGACAGTTTAATAAATTATAATCAATGAAAATTGATTACAATTTTTCCGAAATTCTCTTTTAATCTCTTATAATCTACTATAAAAGATTTAATCCATTTTTCTATCAAAATTATATTTTTCAAGAAAAATGAAATATAATGGATTAGAATTTAGCTTTTCTGCATGAATTTACAGTAAAAATCAGTAAGAAATAATAAATCAGTGAACCATGGGCGGATATGAGATTTTCTCGAATGGTGGAGACGGTTTTTCAAAAAATTTCCAAAATTTTTATTGATTTTTTTTGAGGTCGACCAAATTAATTTTCGGAGCTCTCCCAAATCATTTAAAAGACCCTGTTTTGGCCAAATTTTGTGCGCCGCAGGCAAACTTTTAGAGAAACAGGCAAAAAACGGCTTTTTTTGGCGCGCGCTCCTCCTCAAAATCAGTTTTTATTAGCACCAAAGGCCAAAGCGTCCGTCACCAAATATGGATATCTCAAAACATTACACTGGGGGAACCCTTTGGGTAGGCATGGGGTCGAATCCACGAAAAAATGCGTAGGTTTTTTTAGTGGCCTAAAAGCTTACTAATAACCTAATTAAGCCGTAAAAACATATTTTTTCTCACAGAATTTCAGTTGTAGTATTTTACCTCCTTGTCTGAATCGAAAACTTCAAAAGTTCAAAAAGTTCTGAAAAATTTTTGGGAAACTTCAAATTTTTCGTTTTTCTAGTTGTTATTCTAAAAAAATTATTTTTCAATTATTTTAGTATGACCGTCAAATATGCCTCAGAAATATTTTTTTGTTGAGATCCCTTAATTATATCACGCCGAAAAATGACCCCAATTTGAAAAAAAAGGTATTGAGTACATTTTATAAAATTTTGAGCTTCCAAAGAACTCCATTTTCAAAAATCCAATAAAGATTTTTTACGTTTTGGATTTACAATGAATTCTTTTAATTAAAATAGACTTATTTGTGGACTGACCGCTGAATGGGACGTAGCAGTATGGGTGTTCATCGATCGGCACTTCTTTGTTAATCCATCTGCAATAGCGAAAACAAAACAATAAAATAAACCATTTAATTCGCTCGCTTCAGATTTTTTCAGATAACCTATACTTTAGATAACTTGAAAGAACACAAACAAAATTTAAATTTAATGAAGTTGAAGGTTACTATATTAAAATTGAAGTTTATTTTATTTTGATCTTGAATTTTTCAGCGTTTATGAACTCAAATGCTCTTTGGGAGTTTTTTCTAATCAATTAAAAATAACATATTTTTTAAGTTATTAAGTTTTTAATTGGCATAAATGGTTGCAAAAAATAAATCTCATTAATCAGATGCTAATTAATTTGGCACAGATAAATCAAAATCTAATCAAAATCAATTACTTATTTGAGACTACGTTCATTACCTGTCGGGGTTGAACGTGTATGGCTCACTATACAACTCCGGGTCATGATGTATGGCATATATGTGAAGTATGACCTGAGTGCCCTGGAGTAGTTTGTAGCCCTCTATCTCTATGTCATCAGTGAGGGTTCTCCCGATAGAAGGGACTGAAGGGAACATACGCAGTCCCTCCTTCAACACTGCGTCCAAATAAGGCATGCTTTGAAGAACTTTCTAGAACAAATCAAATTCCCCCGTGAAAAAATTTCACACAGACAGCTAAACTGTGGCATGCTTTGAAGAACTTACTAGAACAAATCAGATTCACCCGTGAAAATGCTCAGGTTAAGTTTCACAAAAACCGCTGAACAATAGAATATTTAGGGAGGTCAAAACTCATTTGGGTTATGTTTTGTCGGATAAAATTGCAGTTCTTGATTTGAGTAGCTGAGACCTCCTCTGAATCCTAGACTTCTGGTCAATCAATGTCCTGGATGGTTCCTGCCAAGAAGTCCAGGATTCCTCTGGACTCTTTAAATTCCTTGCAGGTAATCCAAGTTTTCCAATGGCCATGTAACCCAGATACATGAAGTTATTTTACGGTTAAGCATATACACTTTTTGTACCTAGTAACAGATCTGCCTCCCCCTCCCCTCTCACTACTTTCTTTTGCAAAAGAGAGGAAATAGTTCACGGGTCGAGATCCCGCTCAAAACCGCTCAAAATTTGAACGGTTTTTGAGCGTTTTTTTTTGATAAACCGTTCAAAAACCGCTTAAACCGCTCATTTTGAAGCAAGATTTTGAGCGCAATTGTCTAAAAAAAAAACGCTCAAATCTTGCTTCAAATTTGGTGAAAAATCTCGACTCGGGTTAAAGAGATCTGATATAAGCTAGTATATATAATACAGCAGAAGATGTTTTGTCTGACCTTGACCTCCTGGACATTTTCTTCTTCCAAAGCTACAGTGGCGAAAGCCTCGTCTACTTCTTCCTGTAGTTTCTGCATCACTTCCGGGTAGTTGCACAACATCTGCAGTACAAAAGACATGGCAGCTGCCGTTGTGTCGTGACCTGAAAAATACAATTTATTCTTGTAAAGTTGAAGTTAAAACGATTTATCCACACAGGAAAGGACCAACATACGAGCTGTTCATCTCATCACAAAGAACCGCTGTTGTGCTTGTTCCTGCTTTATAAATATATGCATGTATTTTTGGTTATTTTTCTAAGCTTTAATTCAATAAATTTAATATAAATTGAGATTCAGTTTTTTCCGAAGATATGTATCAGTACAAAAGTAAACGGTAAAAATAAACAATAAAAAAAACCAAATCTATTGGAACCTGATCTAAACTACATTTTATGATTGGATAAATTAGATATTTTACCAATGTAAAGTATTTAATATTAACCAATCATGATCCATCTAACTAACAACCCACTTATTTGTAAGTGCTGAAGTTACTTGTAATTTCAGCACCAGAGAGATTTGAATTTAACTTAGAAATTAGTTGGACTCTCCCGAGCACTTCAGCAGCCGCAATAAACCAGTATACCCTAGATCTATTGAGCCTAGCAGAGACTAGTTAAACAACCTGAGACTAGATAGTATAAGAGTAAGATTAGGATCGGTATTAGACTAAGAAGTTGCACGAATCTATCCGGCCGAAAATAAGATAGCGTGACGAGCAGACGGTGTACCCTATCCGAAATTACTCTATGAGTTATACACTCCAGTCATAACTCATCTGGTGCGACCATAAGTCTCGAACAAGACCTTAATAGCTTAGAATTAACCAAAATAGATTAGAAATTAGACAAAAACATTTACAAAATGTTATACGACAATTTAATCGAAATGTCTCTACGACTCAATAGATCAGAGCCAATATTCCGAACCATAACAGAACTACCCGGAATTGGAAGAAGACCTCGAACCAGAGACGACATACGACAAAGTAGAAACTTGCCATATAGCTATATGATAGTTAGGCAAAAACCAGAACAAACTTTTATATTTAGAATACTACTGGCAATGAATTTAGATTTTCATTTGCAAACATAAAACCTTGAAGTTAATCTTCAAAATCATTTCAGGCGCTAAACAAAATTATTAATATACAATAACGATTGATAAAAAGATCTAAGATAGTTTTCCTAAAACTCTGCAGTAATATACAAAACATGTTTGAAAAATAATTATTGAAAAATAAAAAATAAAAATTAGTAGCATGACAATAAATGGTTAGTAATCATAAATCATCCTGTTGTTCCAGCTCCATCACCTAAAACATAACAGCAATCATAAACCCACTAATATCATCAAAACACTAAATCTTTCCTTTACACACATTTAAAATTTTATTAAAACTTAAATTCACTTAATTTTAAAACCAGATCATCAAGGCTTCTCCTTGGATCTTAAATCATTTTCTACTTAATTAAATTTCAAATTTGATCATCAAGGCTTATCCTTGGATCAAACAGAACAACTTTGTTCTCCCCCACCCACTTAATTAGTGTCTAACGACCTAAAACGTCGATTCACTACCCAACCCTTTCTAAAGACCTAAGACTAATAGAAATTTTTAAACAAAACTAATCATTCAAATTAGGATAAATAGTGAAGAACTTCGGTTATTCATCCTTCACTTGACCCCCCCTCTTACCAGACCCAGGATAAATCTTAGACTTAGTAAGTTTAAAATAGTATCTAACGAACTACTCGCGTTCTAATTATACCTGAACCTTGTGGATCGATTTACTATTCTCCAACCCTTGAACACAATCACTACCCCTAAGTAAGATTAAGTAAGTTAACACCTTAACTTATACTAGCCACGAGAAAGTAAAAAATCATTCTTCGGAATCGATATACTTTTCTCTCCAACCCTGAACAAATAGACCCAGGTTAAGCTAACCAAAAAATCGTAAGAACTAACAGTTTAGGAAAATAGAAATCATTTAACAACCTTTTGCATCCGTCATCCTAAACCTTATGTCATTTAAAAACCTAGGAAATAAACAAACAATCGTTTTACACAATTGTGAAATAGATAACAAAAAATACGACCTTGTAATCACACCTCATACACAAACAGTTGGATACATTCGAACAAAACGACAAACACTAAAAAGAAAAATAATAACGAAACAAAGACAAATAACACGAAAAAGATTTTCAAAAAATCGAAACGCATTTTCAGAATCAGAAACCAACAGTTTAGACGAACTTTACAAACTAAAAGAATCAATAGATAAAAATTACCCACTTCACGATCAATTATATTTTTCTGACTCAGAAACAACTTCAAATCCATCAAAAAGAGGAAAAAGAAGAATAAAAAAGCAGTATAAACACAAACCAGTACATTTATACAATTGGAATCAACCAATTCGACACATTAATAATTACATATTAACAGTCATCGAACGAAAAAATGAGCTCAACGCACACTCCAGGTGAAGAAAGTCCAGATGATGATGAAATCTTTCCTTTTATAGTAGATGCAACCACTGATAGAGGACAGCATATATTTTGCAAAAATTTACTATTAAATTTATTTGAACCCGGAATCAGTCCATGTAAAACAGAGTTCCCAGATGTAAAAATCAAAAGACAAATCATAGACCACTACTTAAAAGATATATGCAACATAACACAACAGTATGGAATCTACTCCATAGAATTCACCTCACCAAACCATAATAATAGAAAATATACAATTCAAACAGACGATCTTGATTTAGAATTTTCAAAAGTTTTTTCAGAATATATATAAAAAGCATCCAATATCATAACTCACAAAGAGCAAACTCCATATTCACCAATGAAGTTTTCGCAATAATATATAGTTATATTTCGATATTAGAAAACGAAATCCCAATAACAAATGTCTCACCGACAGAAACATCTAAACATTTAAGAGTACGACATGAAATCACACTACTCTCTAGTTATTTAAACATCATTAAAGAAAATTTCACGAAAGACGACGTTTCACAACATTCAAAACACGATCTACAAAAAATTTTGGCATGGTTCATAATAGATTATTTCACACACAATATTGATTTAATTGCACAAGCAAGAAAAAATTTTAGACCCCAAAACTCGAACGATGATACCGCTATCACAGAACAATCAGATTATGTTTGGGACCCCGAATGGTCTCATCCCGCATTTATAAGCTTCCCACAAACAATCTCAAGTCATGCAATAAGTACAATATCTTACATAAGAGATTATGTAAAAGTAATACCATTAACCATTGATGCGACACCATTAAACTATAATACATTTTTACCCGATACACAAAATAATAGTTTAAACTCTACAGTTATACACAATGAAAACCTCAATGGAACTAGGAATCTTACTCAACAAGATATCCAGACACCATCACACTTCATAAATGAAGAAATTGTACACACAACAACTACACAACAAAGTATTTCACCAATACGCCCAAATTTAACAACACCAAGAAATACAAATCCTTCACAAACACAGGTAACCTTACAATCAACCGTTAAACCTTCGGTTGCCCCTAAATATTCACATATGGATTACCAAACATACAGACCCATGACAATAACATCAAAAACACGCAAAACATTCACTAGAAACAACTTTACAGACCATAATTATAATTATACACATCCATCAAAAACATATAATCAACCACAAAGAAATTTTAACCAATATACAAGATCTCGAAATTGGGATAACCCAATGACCCAACCTAATTCAATAAATTTCCAAACAAATCCTCCACAGGATCACAGTGAAAATTACCCATTTTTTCAACAAAATAAAAATAAAAAACAGACATCTTATCAAATGGATTATTTATCCTCAGATGATTATTTCTTACAACCAGATATATTTGCACCAAATACTCAAGAATATCGTAGACAAGGAATACAGAAAACACGTACAAATCATAGAAATTTTTCTCCACAACCAATAGATGCACAACATCAACAACCAATTCAACAACAAAATCTAATTAATACACAATCTTTTCAACCAATTCAACAACAAAATCCAATGACTGCACACTCGTATCAAGCATCACAAATGCAAAATGAAATACCACTCCCATATTATCTCCAACAACATGAAATAACAAGAAACCAACTTTCAAATTTTTCTCAAATGCCAAATGCAGCAGAATCATTACAAATGACAATGAATCCATACCTTATGGGTGGATCATCAATAACATCAAACAAACCTTTAATGGTTTTCACAGGAACAGACCCTGAATATTCTGTAGAAGATTATTTAAATGCAGTAACAGCAAACCTGATTTTAAATATTGGACCTGAACCAATTAATACGCCACTACATCAAAATTGGATACATCGACGCACAGCGTTAATACAAACAACCTTAGATGGCGCAGCCCAAAAATGGTTTTCAGTACTACCTCTAGAAATAAAATCAAACTGGAAAAGGTTTACACAGGAATTTTCAAAAATGTTTGACTCCGAAAGAAACAAACAACAACAAAGAGTTTTATGTAATGAAATTCGCAGATTACCAAACGAAACCATCAAGCAAATAGCAGTACGAATCGAAACACTAGTTCGAAAAGCATATTCATTAAATACACATGACTATAAAAACACAAAGATGACAGAAATCTTAATGATGACCTTAACACCACAATTAAGGAAAATAGCAATAAAAAAGAGAGCATCCCATCCTTCTTCAATTCGAGAACCCGATTTAGATTTTCGAAAACTAGTAGACAAATTAGAACAAGCAGAAATCACGATGAAACTAGAAGAAACGGAAAATCTGAAATTACAATACGTTAACAGAATTGAAACGACTCCTACTAATATTAATAATATACAGGAATCAGAGACAGACCTCGTTGAAAAAATCACTGAAATACTCAATATTTACGAAAAGAACCCAAACTTTAAAGGCAAACCATCTTTCAAAAAATGGTGTAATTATTGCCGACGATACGGACATAGTATTTCCGAATGTAGACAAAAACAGCAAGACAATCAAAATAAACCTCAAAAATATAAAGAACCAAATAAATCATTCTATCAATACATGAAAAAAGATCAAAATCTACCGAACAAAACAGTCTACAGCAACAACAGTTCAGGAAAACCACTCCCGAACAATACAAATTATACAAGAAATCAATCACCATATAACTCAAGTTATAGAGGAAGATCACCAGAACGAAGAAACACGAATAATTCATCACAAAATCACTACAATAGACCAAATAGTCGAAATAACTACTCCAGATCAAATTCAAATACACAACGATTTGTTTCTAGATCTAATTACCAATCAAGAAATAACTACTATCCAAACAACCAATCACGAAATTCATCATACAATAGGAATAGAAACTACTCCTATAATCGAAATAGAAGTTATTCAAACAACCGAAACCAGAATTACCCGAACAATCAATCAAGGAATAACTCATATAATAGATCGAACTATAACAGACCAAACAACAATTATCAAAATAGATCGCGAAATAATTCACAAAATCGACACTCAAGTTATAATAATCGTTATAGAAATTATTCCCAATCACCACACCGGAATAATAATAACTATAATAATTCTAATAATCGCCACATAAGTAGTACACCTAAGAATCAAAGACAAATCAATCAAGTACAATCTAACCCAGAAACAACATCAGACCCTCCAGGTATTGATGACACAGTAACTGATACGTTACAACTCAATCAAATAAACTGTACATCATCAGATTCAGAAAGTGATACTGAAAACACTCTTTCTATCAATATGATAAAAGTCGAAAATGACTATGAATCTGTCATATATGAACAACCCTTTTCATCACACATATATGAAAATCAATCAGAATTTCTTCAAAATTATTACACTACACCCATAAATTCCACACCAACGACGCAAGAAACAAATGAGATTAACACTACAAATCAAACCAATAAAAATACCAAAACAAAATGCTTGAATACAAACCATATTTATCAAAATATACAAAAAGAACAACCCAAAGAAAAAATTTGGACAATACCATTTCTCTTAGAAAGCCCAAGAAATAAAGAATTTCAACCACCAGACCTTGAAATAGATTTTTTAATTGATTCAGGAGCAGAATCAAACATAATAAACATCCCCACATGGAATGAAATAAAAACCTTACACCCAAAGCTAACACCTCTTGAAACCTCCAGCAAACTAGCAACAGCACAAGGATCAACATTGATAAACTACGGAAAAATCCAATTATTTCTCCTCCCCACCAGAACAATGGAACAAAGCAAAATTTTAAATAAGCCATTTAAACAAATATTCCATATCACTGACATTAAATATAATATCATTGGAATACCATTTATTTCGAAGTATATACCAACAATTAACATACTAAATAGTAAAATATTAATCAAAGATAAATATACAAAAACAAAAGAAACATCCTTAACATTTTTTCAAAGATTTAATAAACAACCACCATTCTTTTCAAAATTCTACCCGATATTTAACCAACAAAGAAAACACCTAAAACCACTATCAGGAAATATCTATAATTTTTCAATCAAACAAGTTCACCAATATGATAAAGAACAAAACAAACAAAAATTTTATATGTCAGAATTTGAATTCAAACCTATTCACAAATTTTTCAAAATCACAATCTCATCCATAAAATATTTGAAAAATTCGAATTCCGATATCATTTCCTTACATGTCTATAACAACACACCTTACCAAGTAACATTACCTTTAGGACTTTTAGGATATTGTGAAACCAACGCTACAATATCACCAATACACGAAAAAGCCTATCGCGTAAATAATATACTCCAATTACTAGATATTTGCCAATCTACAATTCTTAATGAAGAATTATCTATAAATAATATAATAAGTAACGAAAACAGAAATACGGATTATTTCACAAAAACTCCATATTTCAAACCTACATTCAACATAAGTAACTACACAGAGGACCAACAAAAATTTTTAACAATGTTTAATTTCCAACATTCACAAATAACACAAAACGAATTCGAAAAATTAGCCAAACAGCTAATTAAATATTCATCAGTCTATGCAACATCAAAATTCGATGTTGGAAAAATCAGTTCATCACTACATCTCCCGTTAAAACCAGACGCAGTTTTCAAAAAACAGAGAGCAAGTAAAGTACCAATTCACTTACATGATAAAGTGAACAGATTACTCGATATTTTAGAACAATACAACATTATATCACCAGTTAATAAAGAAGAACAACCAAAAGGCAACACATTTATCAACCCCGTTATCATTCTAGCTAAAGGAGAATCATTAAAAATCGTTCTCGACGCTAGATACCTCAATTCACTCATAGATGAATCAAAATGTAATTGGCCCATTGAACCAATACAAGTTATTTTAACAAAAATAAACGGCAAATACTTTACAACCGCCGATATGAATAGTGCATACAATCAAATGCCACTAGATGAACAATCACGACGTTTAACACAATTTGTTATCGGAAACCAACAATATGAATTCAACCGCTTATTCTATGGAATATCCATAGGACCAGCAGCATTTTCAGCTTTTATGAGCAAAATTTTTAGACCACTAATACTCAAGAAAAACGCAATCACCTATTTAGACGATGTTTTTATGCAATCACAAACAAAAGACGAGATGTTCAATGTTTTAGAAAAATATCACCAAATACTTCAGAACGAAAATCTGAAGGCCGCCCCCGATAAATCACACTTCTTTTTGACAAGAGTTAAATTCTTAGGACATAATATAGAAAGAAAAACAATCACTCCATTGAAATCACGCATTGACGCTATTCAAAAACTTCAACCACCAACAAATAAAAAGAAAATCCAAGAATTTCTTGGAATGTTAAACTTTTTAAGTAAATATGTTTATAAAATGCAATTATATCTACGACCATTTTATAACATCCTTAGACAACAAAATAATTTTGAATGGAACACAGAACATCAAACACGATTTGAAGAAGTAAAGAAACTTTTAACTGAACTAATTTCAAACACAATTCCAGATTCAAATCAACCATTTTATGCAATGTGCGATGCTTCGAACTTTGGCATCGGTGCAGCACTATTACAATCACATAATGGTACAAATAAAATGAACCTCATATCAGCAAATTCTCGATTATTCACTCAAGCAGAGCTACGACTCTCAACTCTAATGAGAGAATGTACAGCCATAATATATACACTGACAGAATATGAATTTCTGATACTTGGATCAAAACATCCAACAGTTCTATTCACAGACCATAAACCAATCATCTTTCTCTTTACACAAAAATCTAACCCAAACCACCGAGTTTACAGATTTCAACTAATTCTAATGAAATTTCCAAACTTACATATAGTTTGGACTGCAAGAAAAAATCTTGCATTACCAGACACCTTAAGTCGAAATACACCACCTGAATTACTTACACGAAAAACAACAGTTGAAATACCCAAAAACATAAAATTCTACCTTGCAGAAAACGAAACATCACCCCGATTGGAATGCAAATATGCAGTAAAAACTGATATTGAACAATCACAAATAAATAGTTTACAACATTTCCCACTTTATTTAGATTGTCAAAATAATCATTATGAAGTTGATTTACTTGGAACATCAACTTTCAAACCAATCCCATATTCTCAATGGATAAAAAATAACACCCAACAAAAACGAACTAAACAACACCCGCCTAAGAAAGACCATTTTCCACTAATTGAAAAAGAAGATTTAACTGATAAAATAAATTTATCAGGACCACAAACAAATGATTCAAAATACACAATAAATCAAGTTTTTGACCTTCACGACCCACTTGATACAATACCCTTATCTAAATTAGAAATCGAAAACATTTTTCTCCCCCCAACAGAAATAATTACAATTTCAACATTGAAACAATACAAAACCTTGACCCAGTAATTCGACAACTGAAATCATGGCACAAATATAAAACTAAACCTATCAAAGCAGATTCAACCATTCTAGGAAACAAAACACTCCTCCGATACTTTCGCAAATTTAACAACACAACAATTAACGAAAATACAGACCTTTTAGAGTATAACCTGAATGAATCTACAGTTCCATGTCTCCCTTTAAGTATGATTCTTATAGCTTTTAATATTTCACATACACAAAATATTAAAGGACACTCTGGATCAGAGAAAACATATTCAAATTTTATACAAAACTTTTATTTCCCAAATGCACCAATTTGGATAAAAGTACTATGCAATGACTGTATAGTATGTCAACTAAATAAACCTTACCCAAATCAAAAACAAATAGCACAAAAACAAGATTTTAAAGGACAAAGTTTGTACTTCAATCATCGTATCTCATTTGATACTAAAGGACCAATTTCACCCTCATCAGAAGGAAACTCCTACATTATGGTAATTGTTGACGCATTTACACATTATGTAGCACTTAACCCAGTACCACATTGTAACGCTTATTACGCTTACACAACACTCTATGAACACTGGATAGCAAAATTCGGACTACCAGAAATTTTAGTTACAGACAACGGTACAGAATTCATAAATAATGAAATTATCACACTATGTCATTTATATAACATTAAACACAAACCACGTACATCTCATGCACCTTGGACAAACGGCTTAGTCGAAGGTATGAACCGTTCATTACAAGAATATCTTAGATGTATCATCAACGGAAATGATACAAAATATACCGAATGGTCAGCAGATGTAAAATTATTTCCCTTAGCGTATAATTCACAAATTACGACAACTTTAGGAATGTCACCATACGAAATGGTTTTTAACCAAAAGCCACGCAAACCAATAATGTTTACAGCAAATTCTCATAAAAACGCACAAGGTTATTGTCAACCAAATAAAGACTCAATTTGTTATAACCTACCTTTACATACACACGATGAAGATCATTTTCATCACCCACAAATTCTTAAACTAGCCTCCGGTACACACACCGAATGGATTCTAAATAGAGATAAAAAACACAATGAAATTTATCAAAAAATAACAAAAAAGTTATTACAAAGACAAAACATTAATGAACAAATCAATTCACGTTTTACACCAGCCTCCGAATTAAAAATTGGAACATTTGTTTTAATACCTAATTTTAATACTCAAAAAGGAATTTCTAAAAAATTACAACCCCTTCGAAAAGGACCATACCAAATAATTGCAAAACCCACTGATGTCACATATAAAATTACCGACTCAAACAAAAAAGAAATCGTTCAACATCGAAACAACCTATTACCTTATTACCCAAAAGAATACGCACTCCGCGAATTAACTCAATTATATTCTTTCACAGGATTAAAAATCATTCAAAATGAACCACATCTGAAAAACACAGAACAAAATGATAACCCCACCGAAAATCAAAACACAAAACCAACCGCCACCAAAAACAATACACAAAACCATAAAGAATCTCCAAAACAAAGAAAAAATAGAAAAATGACCGAACAAATAATACCCCAAGAACAAATTGACAAATCAGAAAATAGAAAAACAACAAGACTCCGAAATCAACCACGTAAAAACTATAAAATATTCATCCCCCAATCTAAAATTTTAAAGAAAGTGGAATTTCAAAAGTAATTTTAACATTTGCTTCACAATCTTGAAACCTCCGAAACATTTTTCATTTACATTTTTCAAAATAACATGCTGACAAGTACGTAATAATTCTAGTTCAAAATAGACCAATAGGATTCATCCAATCCGTCACTTTCTCTAACTCAAACTAAGACCAATTAGACGAATCATATAGAACTCCAGGCACATCTATAACTATAACTTTACGACCTCCAGGTCAAAAATAAGCAAACCACTCCAACTTGACAACTAAAATAAATATCACCATAATACCGTACCCCTCCCTTATCTAATAACCCAAAGATCAACAATATTTCCCCAACTCAGACCACGAATACCCCCAAAGCAAATTTGTTAACTTAGCCTAAAGTAACAAAATGAACATTTTAATTAGCCTAAAGTATAAAAATCTCACCATACCCCGGATCATTTGACAAACAAAAATAAAGAAAAAGACGACCTCCCAGTCACCATAAAAATTGCCCCCATCAATTTTTTACAAAACTCAACCCACTTGTCAAAAAACTAATAAATAATCCGACCACACTAGAAAATCGCCTCAAACAGCAAAAAATATTCGACCAATAGATCATTTCTTAAATGCTCTTCTCTCAATCAGTTACTCAAATACTCATAAATCTTAAACATTTTTTTACAATACTTGAAACCTTTATAATATTTCTTTTTGATATACTTGAATCTTTTCTAATAATCCTAATCATTTTTTGTAACATTTTTTTAATTTTCTACACTATACTCGAACTATTCCTCCAACTTTCCAAAACCCTTGATTACATCCACAGGTACGAGTCATATAACTTGTCTAAATGATACGAACAATTTTCAGTAAACCGATATTTTTTTTGTTTGTAATTTTCATAACATTTTTATCATCCCTCATTTTGACAATATGTAAATGTATAAAGAAAGCAATCTTCACATTTGCCCTAGCAACAATCCTTCTAATTCTTTTTTTGGAAGAATACTATAATAAACATAAACCTTCCCACTAAAGTAACAATTCAAAAATCCATCAAAAATTGCTACCCAACAGTCACAGAATCAGTCTTCACCGACATCATCCCAAGATAACCAAACACCACCTTCAACTACTCAAAATCCTCAAACATCTACACGAATTTCTTTTCAAGACAATCCATACACTTTTGAAGAACGACATGCTCGTTTATCAGAACCACTAGAACCAGTTCAACGACAAGCACCTTTAAGCGAACCAACATATAACCTATACCCAACACTACCACAAGAACTAAGTAGAATAAGAAATTCTAGTCAAAACCAAAATACAGTCGAAATAAATAGACAAATTATACATCCTCGACGAAACAGAAATCTTCAAACTCCCCGAGTTCATTTTGATATACCTCAATCCCCATCACAAAACACTCCAGAAAACCCCATTGGTATATTACCAGAAACCCCTACGCTTCTTTCACAACGTAGCACCTCAAGCCTACCATCAGATTACTTAGGTTCAACACCAACATCTGAGCAAATACGTGAAAATCCTTTCAACCCCACAAACCAAACATCACGATTTCCATATTGGACTACACATTCATTTACACAAGGTGAACCAAATTTAGTCAATGACCCCATAGATATTTCTACGGATACAACAACATCCTCATCACTACCAGAAACATTATCACTACCATCAACACCATCAATAAGCCAGATTTCACCACCACCTTTTAACTTAAATTTTCCAAATAATCTCGACGCCAGATATCGAGAACAATCATCAATAAATATTCCTTTAAGACTAGATTGGAATACATTTACAGCACCTCCACCACTATTTGGACAACATCAAGAAAGTAACCGCCTTCATAACTGGGCACTTAATAGATTACAATATCGCCAAGATATTCACAACGATATCCGTGATCACAATATTCAAATACTCCAACAAAACAGTTTACAATTAAAGTTTGAAATCACAGTTAAGTTAAATAATATTACCCAACATCCCTACCCATTAAATCCACCTAACATAACAGCTCAATCACTACCACCACCGTTTATAACTACTGAAGTAATATACAAATACGACAGATATACCAAAAACACAATTGGCTACATTACATTTTATAATCCATACTCAGGATTATCATACACATGTATATTCTAAAATTATTAATTTTTCTCCAACTCCTTTTTCTAGTAATCTCAAATCAAAACATAAACCCTTCCCCTCGTACAGGACCACAAGATTTATTAGTAACACATTACGATTGTGAAGAAAATGAACAAAAAACACTACATAAATATGCAATAAATCAAGTATCACAATGTGAAACAGAACCACAAGCTATAGAAACCACAGATGTAATAGCAACACTCTATTCAAAAGCCCGAGCAACAACAGTTACAGGTTATAAATTCACAGCAACATTTTCCGAAAAAAAAGTACATTGTTCACAAGTCTCGAACGGAAACAAAAACCGACTTGACCATGAATCATTCTATCAAAGTAATATAGAACGTCTTTTACATCTCAATCCCGACGATTGTAAAAATGAATTACTTAGACTAAACATCACACGAAATAAAAACTCCCAAAGAAAGTTAGTTAACTTTCAAGTTTTTTCAGACTCTGTACATCAATCACAACTTGAAAGACACCAAGGACATATAAAACTAGACGAAAAATACCCATATAACGGCGCACACGGACGATTAACCTATGACCTACACGATAAACATTGGATACCACACATTGGTATAAATAACCCATCAAACTGCAAAGCAGACACAAAAAATAAAGGATACCAAGAAATAATGTTTTTCGATTGGAAAATACAACTCGAAAAAATACAACTAACACGAGATTTATCAGATAATACAATGATCTATCAAGGAATCCGATTACCTTGTAAAAATGATCAAGGTTATTGCGACCCTACAACGAGAACACAAGCAACAATTGTTTGGTTCCCCGAAGATACATGTACAACATTTCAAGTAGCAAGAATACACGCTCGTATGATAAAATTTCACGAAAAATACTTTATACAATCAGTTCCATATGAACAAGTACATCCATCACGAAAACAAAGTACTAATTTTAGAAACATACACAATATAGAAAATAAATTGACACGTTTTCAAATATATCAAGAAACAGAACTTGCATGTAAATATAGAAATCCACTCCATAAAACACAATACTCTGAAATATTAGTTGAATACGAAAAAGGATTCGACATGACCACTGGAAAAATAAAAATTGACCCATATGCCACAGGTCATCCTCCAAACGAAGGAACATCCTATATACCAGTTAATTTTGAAAAAAGCAACGGACAACCTGGTGGACATCTAAAACCCCATGACACCAGAAGCACACGCTTACAAGAATTATCACTAATGAATACTACATATTTCGGTAATATCCACTATGATATTCATTTAGATATGAAACTAGATTATACAATTAACCGAATTTTTCAAGAAATGTCACTCTCCGAATTAGAAACACTACACCAACTATGCGAATTAGAACGAACACAAATATTACAATCACTTGCACTAGCAGTATTAAAAATACCCTATGCAGGATACTTATTATCTGGAAATAGATCAAATTTTTTAGACTATGAAGGAAACATCTTATGGTTTTATACTTGTACTAAAAAAGTATCACCACTATACGTTTTTGAAGATAAACGATGTTATAAAAGAATCCCTATCTTTTATAAGAATAAAGTACATTTCGTGGATACACTTTCACGAAGAACCTATTTCTGGGATACCGCAGTCCCATGTGGATCAGAAAACAGCCACAATGTAGTACAACTAAACCCTGATGAAAATAAATATTATCTTCTCACTCCATATCCCACATTAATGCAATCACTCAAAAAATTTTCACCAGAAAGCATTCGCGCTATTGCTCGAAACCCAAATATAGACTTACAATCAATAGGAATCTTTTCAAAATCAGATATTCAACATCACATTAGAACACAACAATTCCAAGAATTATTAACACAAATGGACACTATACAAAGACAATCAATAGACCAAAATTTACGCAAACTTGCAGAAACCGCAGGATTTGCCGATATCTACACGCAAGACTATAGCGGATATTTTAAAGACATTAAAGATTATATATATCTAAACGGTGAAAAATACCGTCCCCAAGATATATCACCAATTAACATTTTTAGCTTTGTTACACTCAAAAATGAGATCCTCGATTTTCTAGGATGGCCCTACTACATCTTAGAAAAATTGACTATTTTATACGCAATGTTTAACTTTATTGGATTTCTTTTCTCACTTTTAAAAGGAATCTACAACACATGTGCTATACACACACAAGTAAACAGACAAGCAAGCGTAGCACGCATACTCTTTGCAGGATTTTTTGGAATCTTTTCTACATCTATAAACAAAATTCTTTTAGACGCACAAATAAAAGAATATAACACAAAAATAGCAACACGACAAAATACATACGACGAAGAACATAACAATGTAGACATAACGCCAACGGCACCACAATTACCAGCCCTACCAAATAACCATCCACTATCCCTAGTCCCACGAAATTTTCGAAATTTAGCCATCACACATAATCCAAATTTTCGACTCACCACATCACAAAGTCCCATCCAACATATAATGACACACCAGTCACAAGATGATAATACTTATGAACAAATTATTGAACAACCCCATACCACCGCTTTTCAGTCTCAAAATAATCATTTTTTTAGCCCACGATGAGCCGCCAACTTGGATCACTACACCGATCAAATTCCCACCCAACCAATCTTACCTCTCCAATCCCAATAATACCACTTTTTGCTTTTCCGCCACCCGATTTTTCACCTAGTAATGTAACATCAGGCATGAATTCCGACACTAATTCACACATCTCAGTTTTATATTTCATCTCACAACTCAATAACCCGAATATTGAAACCCCCGATGAATTTGCCGACTCAGAACCATCCCCATCCAATAATTTTCATAACTCTTCTAATTTTTCTCAACCCCCTTTTCAACCCATATTATCCAATAACCCTGACCCAATCACTCCCACACCCTCTTATGCTTCCCAGGTTACCCCAACCTACTCCTCATACCATTCTGACCAATCATCTCATTCTCCAGACACCCCCCGAATCTCCCCAGAGCTAGATAATTTTATTACCCTTCAACAACAACCCTACCACCTTAATACCCCAACCATAAACCAAATCTCCTCCACAATAAATTCATCCAACCCCCCTACCCCTACACCCTCTTCAAATTATACTGAATCATTAGCACCATCATCCACATCAACTGAATCTTCACTCAACACTAATAGAGCTTACCGCACTTTTAAAAGAAAGTTCCCCAACCATCCTTTCCCAGCAAAACCAGGAACAGCCCGTGAATACATCAACCACCCCAAGCATACTAACACAAAAGAATTTTTAGCCATCACCTTACCCTCATTCCCACAATACACCTTAAACACCCCCCACGACACTAACGAAACACGCAACTTTGTAGATGAATACGTTTTAATGCCCACTCTCTCTTGGACCTCATATTATCATTTTACTAACACTCTTTGCTTACCTTTATCTAACACTCACATCGATATAGAGCGAAATACGGACATGCTATATCGACTCACTACACCACTAACCGCTAGACAATTTACTTACGTTGGATATAAAAAATCACTAAAAACACACACTGCACCTAGAGCTAACGAATATACACTCGAATACTATGATCACAACATCATCAGAGCTAACCAAGATCAATTCTTAGACGACGATCGCTTCGCTAATCCACAAATTACCGAGAAATTTTTCATCAAGACACCATATATATTTACACTAAACATCTTCGACCGAAAGTTTGATCACATTATTTCAGAAGCACTAACAGACACACAAGCATACGAAAGTTTTAAAGAACGCTTCCAAATATTTTCACTAACCTTTCATTTCCTTGCACCACACGAAAGAGATTTACACTGCTCACACGATATTATGTTGCGCACTAAACAAACCCACACATATAGTTATTATCGCTTCATCCAAAATCACTTTGACCTACACACACCCTCTAGACAACCACACCATCGTTTTCAATTCATTAATTCCAAATACACTTCACCATTTTTCCTAAATTTCACATATTGTATTAAAGACACTAACCTCCATGGTATTCTTCGTAATTATGACCCCATAACCCAAATGTACATCTTCTGTCCCATCACCAAGACCTTCAACGCCGAAGAATCCCGACCCTTCCTTATCCCGCACGAGTTTGTACAACCTATAGAAATCCCAATTTTAGAATTCATCCACAACACTAAATTCAATCACAAATTATATAATCTAATCCAAAACACACCTTATGAGTTTGCAGTTGGCACTGAAGAACTAACCACTATTAAGGCACTTCAATTGCTTTGGCCACTGCTTCAGACTAAAAATATCATCCGCATCTTAGCTAAACTACTAACAACTTCAGAACTAATTCACGACATCTTCCCCCACGGTTTTTTCCCCGACGACTAACAGGTAAGTATGAATTAAATGAATATAACTAACTAATTGAAATATTAAAAAACTCACCATACTTTATCCATGTTTTCCTTAGATTTTTAGCCTTCATCCGACGATCACCTACAAAAACCACAAAAAACAAATAAAGATCGCAAATTTCATCAAACAGACTTCAACAATTCTATTAATCTCTTACACTTATAAATTTATAAATTTAATACCAATGCAGTAAATTCATTTCTAAAATTTTCCCCACAAGCAGTAAATCTAATTATAATGAAAATTTGTAACTTAAAATTCCCCCATAACTAGCAGTAAATTTCCAAATTCTATGCAGTAAATTAATAAAATGCAATTGCAGTACTAACCTTTTGATATTTTCATTCATTCGCACAGAAATTCTATCCACACTCGCACAGCTCGCCCACGAAGAATTGTTTAAAAATAATGAATTTCAGTTTCAAGTTTTCACACTCAACAACTCTAACATATAATAACATGTTTCAAACTTTCCTTTAACCCGGTTGGAAAGGAATCATATATTAAACAAAACTAACCAACGCAGCTTACTAAATACCACAAATCATAGAATAACAGCATGACTAAGAAAAGGAAACCAACGGTACCCAAACCGGATTAACCCAGTTTAAAACTGGATAATTTATTCTTTTGAAGACTATTATAAAGTCTAAGAAAGAAATAATAAAACACAAAAAAGTCGAAAGACAAACCCATACCACGAACAATTTACTTTTTGGAAAAAGGACATAACCAACAAGACATAAGAAAAACCACAACAAACCCAACATAAAACGTTGTCACATAACAGGACCCCTCACAAAAACCGCATGAAATCATACTCCCATTCCTGGCCTAACCCACCAGGAAGGACGTCCTGAGCATGCTCTATAGCCGGCCTAACCCACCGCGCTACATCCACGCTTTGTGACCACACCTCTATTTTTAATAAGAGCTACTCAAGTGTGAGTAACTCTTCAAAATAACCGAACTAAAACAAAAAGCTTTTGTGAAAACAACTAACTAAAATCATAATAAAAAAATATTAAACTAATAAATGTTTTATAAAATGTAAATTACATTATGCAATACATAGATCAGAATACAACACCAAGGACGAACATCTAAAGACAAAACGACCCCACTACACTCGAGAGAGAATGACCAACCACAATCGATATGCCACTCACAATCACAACTCAAAGGATTTAGAGTACGACTTGACTTCGCAGAAAAGGACTTCATTGAACTAGACCAATGACCACCTCGATGTTCAAGTATACGTACAGATCCGAGTAACCAGGCATCCCCTCCACGCACAATCTCCACGCCATTCCCAAACTAGATCAGACACAAAAGAAGTTCTCCACGCAGAACAGAAAAACCTGACATAGCCAACCATTCTGAAATCAGATTTGAGTTTGTTGCGAAGACTTAGTCGTTGTCACTAGAAGACACAACGTCTTATGTCTCTAACTCCAGCTTCCTGGAACTTCTTTAACAAAAAGGAAACAGAAGAAATAAGATGTTCGCCAAACACCAACTTCCATCATCCATCCTTCGAATTGCAGAAGAACTATTCTAAAAAACTCTGTAAAACCCGGATGGGTGGAACCTGATCTAAACTACATTTTATGATTGGATAAATTAGATATTTTACCAATGTAAAGTATTTAATATTAACCAATCATGATCCATCTAACTAACAACCCACTTATTTGTAAGTGCTGAAGTTACTTGTAATTTCAGCACCAGAGAGATTTGAATTTAACTTAGAAATTAGTTGGACTCTCCCGAGCACTTCAGCAGCCGCAATAAACCAGTATACCCTAGATCTATTGAGCCTAGCAGAGACTAGTTAAACAACCTGAGACTAGATAGTATAAGAGTAAGATTAGGATCGGTATTAGACTAAGAAGTTGCACGAATCTATCCGGCCGAAAATAAGATAGCGTGACGAGCAGACGGTGTACCCTATCCGAAATTACTCTATGAGTTATACACTCCAGTCATAACTCACTATTTAAATTTTTAATAGTCAAGGTACAAATGAAACTGAAATTTTAAACCCTCAGGTAGACATTCATAGTGAAATAATCAAAAATTTGAAATAGAATTGTTGAGAGAATTTTCTTTTGGCTTTCTTCCATATTTTAACTTTGTGTGAAAATCAATCAACTCAAAGTTTCGACAAAATTATACAAAACTGTTTGATACATTTCAGCTCTACAAAAACATCAAAATGTGCTTAACTGAATGAATAGTCCAAAATATCCACGATTAAAGTGTAAGTTGTAAAGTATTGATCACACCTTCGAACATAAAAGTGTCCACCTCTTCCCGGATGTCGACAAAAGAGAGTCCGTGCTCCTGTTTGGCAATCAGAAGCAGATCCAGAAAAGACCTCCTCTTCTCTTTAACTTCGTCCAGTTGGTCCTTAATTTCGGCCCACCTGTTTCACAAAAAAAATAATTGTTTGAAAATTTTCTGTTTTTGGTAATGCGTGAGCTTAAAGCTTTATTGACTTTTTCCACGTTTTCGGGAATTTTCTGTATAATAAAAAAAAATTTTGCGGTGTTTTCTATCAAAAAAATATGCAGTTTTTGCGATAACATTGTTCAACTCTCAAACAAAATAACACGATTTTTTGTTTAGTTGCATTCTGCATTCATTTGATATTTAACTTATAAGCAGTAGCGTGCCTAAGAGGGGGGAGGGCGACCCCCCTCAATTCTGGTTGCCAAGTTTTTCCAAAAGATTCTCCCTTTCGTTCGGCGCCAATATTAAATATTAAATTTGAGAGGGGACGCGCACTGAAAAAACGCCATTTTTGGTCAAATCAGCTGTAGTTTTTAAAAT
Organism: Symsagittifera roscoffensis; assembly: GCF_963678635.1. Lineage (NCBI taxonomy): Eukaryota > Metazoa > Xenacoelomorpha > Acoela > Convolutidae > Symsagittifera > Symsagittifera roscoffensis. Next base: position 3,701,313 of record NC_087063.1, on the reverse strand, counting down.
TTCATTTTTTTGAGTCTATTATCTATTAAAAATTAGAAACAAGGATAGCCAGTTACTTTGCAAGTAGAACAGAATAATCCGACCATAGTCTTCAAAAAACTACAAGAATTTTTTTTCAATTTAGCGTAGGTGGTTCTGCGTGGTGTGATAAAAAGATCTGACGTAAGTCTACAGTTTAGGCATATTCGCAAGTCATGGTAACATAGACAAACTTGGACGACATATTTTGAAGAAAATGACTAGAAAAACAAACAAAATCAAAAAACTAATTTTTAAAAAGTCAAATTTTTTTTTCAATTTTTTGTGCACTTTTTTTCAAAATTTAGTGGGAGTTTTTGATTCCAAAACTGTCATTAAAAATCTCCGAAATTAATTTACTCGAACAAAATTAAAATTAAGCATAGATTAGCTATTGTAAGCTTTTAAGCAATTAAAATAAGCTATTGTAAGCCTTTTAATCGCTTGAAATAAGACGAAAAATCAATTTAAGACGAAAAAATTCGAACACCGTTTTTTTTTACACTTTTCTTCGAAAGAAAAATTATTTAGAGTTTTTTAATGTCGTTAGAATCACGACTAAAACAGCTTTAATCTGATATATCACTCAATTCTCTCCGATGGTTTTTTGTGGCAGCTAATTTTGCGCGGAACACAAAAAAAAAGAAAAAGAACTAAAACACACGAATACAAAGTTCCTCCCCATTTTTCAAATGGTCGGAACAAAAATCATTTTTGGTATTTTCATAAAACAGTTCTTTGTAAAATGCATTATCTACCTGGTCGTGATCACATTAGTTGTGAATGTGTGAAGAGCTGCCACTGTGCGATTGAACTTGCGCCCTACTGGGGTCAGGTAGTTGTAGATGACGTCATTCCAAAGGAGGGGGTTCTTGAAGCGGTCCATCATCATCTCGGTCACCTGATAAACTAATTTTTCCCGCAACATCTCAAAACTAAGAGAATAATGGATAAATTATGCCATAAAATTCAATATTGTTATAAAAAACTCCACACTTCCCCACCCCTATTCAGTTATTTTTACTAAACTGATTCCTCTGTAGTATTCGGGCGCGCACCTAGAATTTCTCGAGGGGGGGGGGGGGTCGGATTTTCAAAAAGAATTGAAAATTTTCACGACCTTTTTTTAGGTCGACCAAAGTGATTTTCTGAGCTCTGATTTGATTTTCTGAAAAATTCGACCAAAAAATCGCGTTCATACAGCGCGCTGCCCCCAAAATTAGTACGTGATGGCGCCAAAAGTGCCTTTAGAAAAATTTCAAGGTCAGTCATCCAAAAGTGGATATCTCAAAATAGTACAAAGGGGGGCAAAATTGGCCGATAACTTGACATCGAAAAAGCAGTTCTTTTGCGAGTCAGAGAACCGCGTCGAATATACGATGCATAGTTTAATTAACCACTGAGTTCAGCAATTTTAAGGGACCTCTCAAACCATCCCCCTTTCACCTTGTAACAAAATGCCACATCTAATAAGAACTAATTCAACGGTTAATTAAATGTGAGTTTTGAACCTATTAAAAAACCTCCCCCTTTTGCAAAAGGGACGAGTAAAAAAGATTTGTTCGTAAGTATCAAACGAAATGCTTTCAGTTTAGAAAGCTACGGTTTTTGGGAAGTTTTTGTGGTTTCTGAAGAGTTCAGTTCCTAGAAATGGTCATTTGCTAGAAATGGAGTCTTCAGTTACTATTAGAATCCAAATTAACCATCCTTCCGGCTCGATTTTTCAAATTTAAAACTAGTTTTTTTTTTGTTTTCTGATTTGTTTCAAACTCGTTTCGATAATTGCGGTCGCAAAGTCATTTTGCAAGAAGAACCACCAGAGCAGAAACACACGCTTTAGAACAAAATTCAAAGCAAAAATCCCATCGGGGTACTCCGCAGGACAAACCCGAACTTGAAGTTAATCTGGACGATTTCTTAGTCTTATCGGTAGATAGTGATAACGACAAAAAGTTATAAAAGATTGGATTGAAAAGGGAATTAGAACAGATTTCACGCATGAGAAAAATAGTTAAAAAAACACTTATGGTATCAATCGGATGTTTTAACCCTTTCGAAATTTCGATAAAGACTAGTTTTTTAGAACCACTAAAAACCGATCCCATGTCAATCATTGAGGCGATGGACTGTATAGGACGCACAAGGACACTGAACAAGTGTAGACGCTGGTGAACCGCGTTCAAGCAACTAGCCAAAATGCCGCTTAGAATACGATTCCAAAACTTGAACTCGGCCTTGGAAAGTCATATGAAAATTTTGAGCTTCTTTATCCATCCAAAAATTGCTTTGACTGCTTTTTTTAACTGGTTTTAAATTTTAGCTGTTTTCTAAATTTACTGATACCATTTTAGTCAGCCAGTTAAAATCAGTTCACTTCCAAGTGAGACTAGTTACTTTTAAGGTAATGCTATGAAAAACAGTTTTCATACCCCCTTGCTGCTAAAATTTAACTATTTTATTACTTTTTGGTGCTATTTTTGTTGCCCCATTGGGCGTTTTTCTTGGTTGGAAAGCAAAATAGTATTTTATTGAATATTTTATCCGCTTTACCGAAGTCACCTTTGTTTTCCAAAAACTGTTCAAAAGGAATGGGAAATATACGCTTTCTTATTTGTTTAAGCTTTTTTATTTGTTTAAGCGTCTTTCGATGTACCTGTCAAAAACGCATCGCCTTTGGATTCTCATGACTATGGTCTTTGTTCTTCTTTTTGAAACTAATCTTAACTCAACATCTCACTTTGAGTTCTACATCTTTGTTTAGCTTAGAATCTTCAACCTTATACCTAATTGTCTTTTAAACTATTCTTTGTTTAAAAGACTTCTAAAACTTAGTTAGTAGAAAACCTATTCCTTTTTGTACAGTTTAAACTAATCTTAGCTTAAAGTGTTCAAAAAGTATTGGGTTTTCTACTAACTGAATGTTAGTAGACTTTTAAACAAAGAATAGTTTAAAAGACAATTAGGTATAAGGTTGGAGATTCTAAAGCTAAGCTAAGATGTAATGCTCTAGGTAAATTGTTGAATTCTGTTTAGTTTCAATAAAAAGAAGGGTGAACATAATCATGAGAATCCTAAAGGCGATGCGTTTTTGGCACGTATATCGATTGACATTTTGTTTCATAAATTAAGCATGGAGGTTATTGCGTACATTTCAGTGTTTGGCAACTTTTAGGGATCTCTCAAACTATCCCCCGTTTTGTTACCTCATTACAAAATGCCACGTCTATTATGAATTAATTCAATGGTTAATTGTATGTGAATAATGTAACTAGAAAAGAACGTCCCCCTTTTGCAAAAGGAGGGGGGGGGGAGTTAAAAGGATTTTTTCGTAAGTATCAAACGAAATGACTTCAGTTTTGAAAGCTACCTTTTTGGGGTATTTTTCGTGGCTTCTGAAAAGTTGAGTTGCTAGAAATGGTCTCTTCAATGACTATAAGCATCCCAAGCAACCATCCTTCCGGCTTGAATATTTCAATTCAAAACTAGCTTTTCTGTTTTCAGATTCGTTTCATGAGCGTTTTTTAAAATTCCATTCAAGGCTAGCTTGTGTATACTTTCAGATTCTTGAACTGATTGTTGAAGAAAAAGAACCATAACATACTGTAGCTCTGTTGTCGACGTACTCGAGTGAGGCGGGGTTCCTCTTCAGGGATCCGAGATCCACTCCCATCGCAGCATCAGACACGATGTCCAGAGCTACAAAACACTCGCCATCAAAAAAAAAAACATCAACCATTACGAGACCTAACTGTGCACTGGATAGGCGCACAATTTTGTGTCTGTATGTTCCTGGATTCCAGAGACTTTAAGCATGTTAAAATTTTATCGGAACGCTCAGAGAAAACGAAAGAACGAAAGAAGACCAAAGAGAGCGTTCTTGTTGCGGAATCTGCTTACAATTTCACAAAATACACAGTTTGGCCTCATAATGCAGAAAAATCAACAAATAAAGCGTTTTTTCCTGATTATGGGTGAGGGAGTTATTATTCATTAATAATTATTGTATATTCGCAATTGTGAGATTTCATTTTGTCGTTAATGTACTGATTTTTACAGAATTGAAAATTAGAATCGAAAATTTAAATTGAATCTAAAGTGCAAACAATTTATTTAGTTTATTATAAGGCTATTTTAGTAGAATAAACACCTGCCTAGTAGACTCATAGTGTCCCATACATCCACAAACCCCCCCTCGTCCGCCTTTTCATTCAGCACTCCAATGGCCACTGAGCAGTGCTTCATCATGGTGGCTAGACTCCTGTCCAAAATGTCGAAATGGAATGCAGGAGTGAGCATTTTCCTCCTCGTCCTCCATTTCTCCCCATCACTAGTTAGAAGACCGGTCCTAAAATCAAGTTATCAAAAAAAACTTTCGAAAAAATTGAAGCTCCTGGAATAGAGGTGAATCGACTACTTGCTCTGGTCATTTTCAATGACAATTCAAAATAGACGCCTTGGCTTTTTATGCTGTTTTTATACCTATAAAATTAGTCTAAAATAAATTTCTATAATTAACTATAATTTATAAAAGCCAAATTAACATTAGACTTCACATGCAACAGTTTCAGCTATTGGAGTACATCGCTAAGGTATAACTCAGAAAATTGTTCAGAAAAGCCTCAAAAAAGTTATTTAATTATCAACATTCCATTTTATTTTAAGTACTCTTCAAACTATAATTTGAAGAGTACTTAAAATAAAAAAATTCTGTTGATAATTGAATAACTTTTTTGAGGCTTTTCTAAACAACTTTCTGAGTTAAGCTTTTCTGCGATGTACTCCAATTGGTAAAACTGTTGCATATGACGTCTAATGTTAATTTGTCTTCAATAAATTATAGAAATTTATTATAATTAATTTTATACTAATTTTATAGGTATAAAAACATCAGAAAAAGCATAAGCTTCGATTTTGAATTGCCATTGAAAATAGCCAGAACAACTAAACTATTCACCTCTATTCCAGGCAGGCGCGGATCTAGAAATTTCTCGAAGGGGGAGCGATCTTTCAAAAAAACTTTGAAAAATTTGTGGACTTTTTTTTAGGTCGACCAAATTGATTCTCTGAGCTCTCCCAAACCACTATAAAGACCCTAATTTGACCGCATTTTCTGCGCCGCAGGCAAGTTTTTGAAAAAAGCCAAAATAAGACGCTTTTAGGCACTCTTTGGAAAATTTCGACCAAAAAAATCTTGTGTTTTCGGCGCGCGCTCCCTCCTCGAAATTACCCGGGTTGACCTCCATAGACCAAAAAGGCTGCCTTGATCAATGTCTGGTGAATTAAAAATTCAAATTTTAGAAATAGTCGTCTTCGTTACTTTCGTTATATTATTTGTGTGAGACAAAATTAAAAGATTTCAGGCTGTTTCCAACGCATTTTTAATGCGAGACGGCCAAACCTTTGGTTAATACGTTTGAGTAATCAAGGTTTATGTCATTTGTGTTTGGTTAATTAAAATGTAAAAAATCAATTTTTTTGGTTTATGGAAAACTGCTAGTCATACAGTTTCCATACATGAAAAAATACTAATCATAGACCTTTCATGCAATTTTCTGTACTTATGGAATTGCATGAAAAGTATATCAGATCGATGCTTATAACTCCTCTTTCTTTTGTATGACATGTTTTTGTATGCCTTGCTCAATGTCTGGTAAATTAAAAATTCAAATTTTAGAAATAGTCGTCTTCGTTACTTTCGTTATAATATTTGTGTGAGACAGAATTAAAAGATTTCAGGCTGTTTCCAATGCATTTTTAATGCGAGACGGCCAAACCTTTGGTTAATACGTTTGAGTAAACAAGGTTTATGTCATTTGTGTTCGGTTAATTAAAATGTAAAAAATCATTATTTTTGGTTTATGGAAAACTGCTAGTCATACAGTTTCCATACATGAAAAAATACTAATCATAGACCTTTCATGCAATTTTCTGTACTTATGGAATTGCATGAAAAGTATATCAGATCGATGCTTATAACTCCTCTTTCTTTTGTATGACATGTTTTTGTATGCCTTGCTCAATGTCTGGTAAATTAAAAATTCAAATTTTAGAAATAGTCGTCTTCGTTACTTTCGTTATAATATTTGTGTGAGACAGAATTAAAAGATTTCAGGCTGTTTCCAATGCATTTTTAATGCGAGACGGCCAAACCTTTGGTTAATACGTTTGAGTAAACAAGGTTTATGTCATTTGTGTTCGGTTAATTAAAATGTAAAAAATCATTATTTTTGGTTTATGGAAAACTGCTAGTCATACAATTTCCATACATGAAAAAATACGAATCATAGATCTTTCATGCAATTTTCTGTACTTATGGAATTGCATGAAAAGTATATCAGATCGATGCTTATAACTCCTCTTTCTTTTGTATGACATGTTTTTGTATGCCTTGCTCAATGTCTGGTAAATTAAAAATTCAAATTTTAGAAATAGTCGTCTTCGTTACTTTCGTTATAATATTTGTGTGAGACAGAATTAAAAGATTTCAGGCTGTTTCCAATGCATTTTTAATGCGAGACGGCCAAACCTTTGGTTAATACGTTTGAGTAAACAAGGTTTATGTCATTTGTGTTCGGTTAATTAAAATGTAAAAAATCATTATTTTTGGTTTATGGAAAACTGCTAGTCATACAATTTCCATACATGAAAAAATACGAATCATAGATCTTTCATGCAATTTTCTGTACTTATGGAATTGCATGAAAAGTATATCAGATCGATGCTTATAACTCCTCTTTCTTTTGTATGACATGTTTTTGTATGCCTTGCTCAATGTCTGGTAAATTAAAAATTCAAATTTTAGAAATAGTCGTCTTCGTTACTTTCGTTATAATATTTGTGTGAGACAGAATTAAAAGATTTCAGGCTGTTTCCAATGCATTTTTAATGCGAGACGGCCAAACCTTTGGTTAATACGTTTGAGTAAACAAGGTTTATGTCATTTGTGTTCGGTTAATTAAAATGTAAAAAATCATTATTTTTGGTTTATGGAAAACTGCTAGTCATACAATTTCCATACATGAAAAAATACGAATCATAGATCTTTCATGCAATTTTCTGTACTTATGGAATTGCATGAAAAGTGTATGATTAGCATTTTTCTTTATATGAAAATTGTATGACTAGCATTTTTGGTCAACCAGCGTAGTATAGTTTGGCGCCAAAGGCACCTATAGAAAATTTTTAAGGTCAGTCGGCCAAGAATGAATATCTCAAAATAGCACAAAGGGAGGACCTTTTGGGTCAACAGGGGGTCGAATCCCTAAAAGAGGGAGGGCGTTCACAACCCCACTTCTCCCCCCGCCCACGAGCTTCGAACTTTTCGAAAGTTTTTTTTTAAACCTTTAGCACTGTTTGAATTATGCTTAGATTTATGAGGCTTAATTTTTATTTTTTTTAGAAATCAAGAAAATAAAAAATGAGTGTTTCGCAAAAGTTTTCGATTTTATTCCATTCAATTGAAGCTGATTGGTGCACAAAAAAAATAGTCAAAAAAAGTTCCCCAATTAGTTCAAAAATAAATAGATGAATATTTTTCGAAGCTCAGAACAATTTTCGATTCGGGTTGTCCAATCACACCTACAGAACAAACTATTCTTTTTATGGTGTGAATCGATCCTTTATACGAATGGAGTTTTTAAAAAACCGGCTACTAGCTTTAAATCCGAAGACTTACCCTAGCCACGGATGAAACATGTAGTATGTTGTCGCTTTTTCAGAGTGCTTTGATCCCTTGAACACAACACCTGCATGGTTCGCTTTTCCCAGAAACAGAAATGGCTCGGGGCCTAGGAACAGGTAGCAGAGACCCTGGAAGTCTACGGCTAGACGCGTGAAAAAGTTCACCAGGTACTTTTGATCACGTGGTACTTGAGTAAGGTTTCCAATGAGGGGCTTTGTGTCGAGACCTAAACAACAAAAATTTCTGTTTAACCACAAAGATTTAGCACGAAAAACTTATAAAAAGTATTTGAAAGAAGAAAAAGAAAATTTACTCGCCTGTAGAAAAGTTTTTTGATCTCCAAAAAATTATTAGAATTTTTACATAAGTCAATTTTATTACTATCAGATCGAAGCAAATAAAACTGGACAAAAAAAATGGCCAAAAATGGACAAAAGGGCCAAAACGGACAAAAAAATCAGCGACTTCACCTGGTAATTTAGCTGCGGCGCTTCTGATTCCACGCTTATGAGCTGAGTAGTGAAAGTTGTAAAAAACGAATGCCATCCATAGTGCAAACGCGGTCGAAATTAGCCCAAAAGTGGCGAAAAGGTAGAAAAGCATTTGTATTTTGAGGTGTTTGAATCTTTCTCGTAAATTTTAAATTGTAAAATTTGAACGTACGCACAGACGTTAATCTCGTTTTTGTTGATAATTTAAGATTGATACTTGAGTCCAATGAGAAGTATAGACAAGTGAAGTGAATTTTAAGTGAAGTTTCAATAATTTGCTTATCAAATAACTAGGTAAAGTTTGCAAAGGTGATTTCATGCAAAACGTATACAATATTGCTTCTACACGATTATTTGCTCATTTTGGATGGCTTAATTTGATGTTAACTCGAGATAATTTGAAACTAATTTGAAAAGTAGTGACCCAAATAAAAAAATATGGTGACTAAAAGAACAAGGGTTTTCATGCGTTTTTTTTTCAATCATCATTCAAAACTCAGATTGTTAAGACCATTTATCCACAGGCAGGGGCGGATTTAAAGGTTCACCAACCAAAGGTTCACCAACCCCCTAACCAACCAAAAGGTCTAACGAAATTTTTCTAAGGGCGCCTTTTGAGCCAATATATACTAATTTTGAAGGGGAGCGCGCGCCAAAGAAGCATGTTAATATGAAATCCCTTGAGCGCCCTAGTCTCCAGAAACTGTAAAAATATCGGAATTCAAACGATAGAATTAAAGAGCATTTTTTCGGCAAAATAACTTTGCAATGCATGAATATAACAATTTTCAAACATATAATTAGTAGCAAAAAGTTCGGACAGACAGAATTAATTAAAATGAGCAATCAGTGCTTTTCGACGCTTTTTTGCATGCAAAATCTGAAGCCCAACAACCTTGAATTTTTTGTCAGGCCAAATTCAAAATGCGAGATCGTCGATTATCCGATGATTATGCTAGCCTAATTTTTAAATACTGCTATGAGCATCCAGATTTTACTATAAAACATTTCGACGCTTCGGATGCAATTGCCCGCCGTGGTTATAGGTTTTGAGCGAAACTCGGATCTACTTAACAATCCCTCTATTGTATCTACCAAAGAATCTCCACCCCTGTAATTGAAAACAGTAATTTCGCACAAGAGCATTGTATGTAAATTCGGATTTCGCTGCATTCTTATTGGTCGACAGTTTGCTGCAAGTAACCTTAGTAACGATCTACTCCCATTTCTTGAAATGGGGATTAATAAGTAGATCCCGTAGTTCTGCTTTCTGAACTTTCGACGTTATGTTTATTTCAGTTTTAATTTTCGTTGATCTCTAGACAGTTGCTCTTTTTAATTAATTCTGTCTGTCCGAACTTTTTGCAACTCTCTATACTTTTTATAATCGAAACATCGGACATAATCGTCTTAATAACTCGAAACACGCTGTCAAATGGCCAGTATTTGTCCTTGAGACAAATTGCTCTTTTGACGGTCAGCCTTAATCAATTAGAGCGAAAAAAATGTTTAAAAGGTCTACATGTTTAAAGGTAGGGGTATGGGCTGATTCAAACCAACGCCACCTGACAAGTGTGTTTAGTCGGCGGTACGTTAGCTTAGGCCGCTCGGCCATTAAAACTTATGTGTCGTCGATGTAACTTTAAGTTTATATGCATCTATACTCTCGTTTTATTTGCCTTGCAATAACCCTCAAGCATACGAGCACGGATCATGGTTGGCCTCGAACATCCGATCTTCTGGTTGCGAGGCGGAGACACAAACACTACACCACCGCTACCTTTGTTGGTACACCTCCCCAATTTTATATATCAGTTTGAGATTCTATACTACTTTTTGAAACGAGGGGCGGATTTAAGAGACCGGGAGCTTGGATGCCCCTTTTCACGAATTAAACTCCCTGACCACCCAATGCGTTCCTTTCAGTTTATTTTTTAAAATTCAATTTCTGACCAACCAACCACAAAAACCTGACAGAGCAATTTTATCTAATCAATTTTGATGAAATTGAGTCACTTCAAAGAGTTTGACCACACTCATAATATTCAACAGAGTTTTTTTGTAGCTTACCTTTGCTGAAAGAATTTTAAAGGGCACGTTTTTAAGAAAGCTGGTGGTGTGCGATAAAAAAATTCCGAGGGGATGAGCGAGAATAACTTGCTATGCAAATAAGTACTTCTATCTCATTAAGATGCCAAAGTGTGATAGACGCTCTAGATAGACGCAAATTTTTGTGTCTGTATGTTCCCAGATTCCAGAGACAGGTCTTTAAGATGTTCCAAAATGTTGGATCCTCTCACAAAAATTTTTTGGATTCCGCGCACAAATACTTGTAACGTAAATTTTGTCGGCACATTAGTTTTTTCGCGGATTCATCAACGAGCAAATATAGGTAATTGTTCCGGATTCCGCAAAAGTAAAAGGACTCCGCAAATTTAAGTTGATTCCGTAACTTTATGCGAATTCCACTGATAAGTTGCTGATTCCACTTACAAGTTACAGAAGCCGCTTCCAGTTGGCGGATTCTGATTACGTTTGCGGATTCCAATCACAGTTACGGTTTCCACGATTGCTCAATTTTACTAAACACATTTATTATTATTTTTTTTTGTGGATTCCACAAACTTTTCCGGCTTGCGCAAGTTTTGTTGCGGATTCCACAAAATTTATTGAGGATTCCGGAAAGTTGCTTACTTTTGGAGCGTTTGTGAGCAATACAGTGTCTTAGCTATTTGTCCGTGGAGTGGTCTGTTTGTGGATTTCGCAAAATGTAAGGGTAATCCGCAAAATGTAAATGGAATCCGCAAATTTATGTGGAATGCGCAAATAAAATGCGGATTCCACTTACAATTTGCGGTTTCCACTTACAATTTGCGGATTCCACTTTCAATTTGCGGATTCCGCTGACAGTTGCGGATTCCGCAACAGCTCAATGTAACAATACACATGTTTGTGGATTCCACAAATTGTTCTGGATTCCACAAATACAGTTCCGAATTCCGCAAGTTTGCCTATTTTGTAGCGATTTTGAGTGTTACAAAGTTTTATGTATTTGTTTGTGCAATCCAAAACTGCAAAGAAGTTCAAAGAAAAATAGCAATTCGGCGGATTCCGCAAAAATTCTGTTTCTGGCCTGTTGCGGAACCCGCTTACAATTCACAAGATGCGCAGTTTTGCCTCGTAATGCTGTTTTAAATTTTTTTTTCATTGCCTTTTTCTCGAGGAAAAATTGCAAACAACACTGCCATTTTCGCGAGAAAATTTTGAAGGCTCCTTGATAATTCGAACTCAATTGATCATTTTTTTTTGTGATAGAGTCAGCCTTTTACAACTTTGTCTTGATGGATGAGCTTAGCTAATTGAACGAAAAAAAATTTTGCAGTTAATTGAACGAAAAAAACGAAATAGTTTTGCTCATTCTGGTTGTTATTACGACATCCCATTAGTTACAATGAGGTAAAGTGGATGTTTTTGTGTCCTTGTTTTGTTCAATTGTTTTTAAGTGATAAAAAGTTGAAAGAAATCCGGGAAAAAAATTTGAAATTGAATCTGCAAAACTCAAAAGTTTGTTTGTTGACTTATAAATAGAGCCCAATTCAGGTTAAGGTTATTTAAAAAGCCAGATTTACTGATTTTTACAAATTATATTGTTTGACTGCATATGCTTAGTTCTAAAACTATAAAGTTATCTCAACTCTGACCCTTTTTTTAGACCACAAAGAAAACACAAAAACCTTTACTAAATTCTATAAATGTGAGATTTTTTGCTTCATATTAAAAAATTCGCCTTTCCAAAAAAACCAATCCAGTTCAATTCAAAACTTTCCAACAAAACGCGTTTTCTAATACATTTCTTAGAAAGGTATTTTAAATAAACGCCAAAAACTAAAGAAATAGATCTGGATAATTGTGATGGTTTTCAATTTTCTCATTTTTGGTTCATGTAAACAGGTAGAACAAAACTGGGAAAAAAAAGTTGATTCCAAGAAACTGTTATTTTGCCTTAAATAGTGGTCTTTTTGTTCACAAAAAAATTCAAAAAAGTTTAAATCAATAAAATAATGAAGTTGTCCAATCCAGAAAGTTCGAAATTTCAATTTTTTGTTGACTCATGCTTTTGAATAAGCAAACTGAATTTTCTGACAACCCGGCAATTTAATAACTAGTCACGAGATGAAGCTAGTTTTCATTCAAAAAGTCAGAAAACGTTTTGAACATGAAATTGCAGCCAGTTTTTAAATTGTAACCATTTAACTGATTTTCTGAAGGATGTTTTGCTTACATCGTGGAGGAAAAACAAAAAAAGTGCTTTCATTTAGAATGGTATTACTTGATAAATGTGTTACTAGTTGAAAGGCGAAAGAAGAAACTAGGAAATTGACTGCTAAAATGAAGCGACGCTGTAATTGGTATGAATACTTTCCAAATGACATAATTTTTTATTTGTAGAAAATCACGCAACACAATTAAATTTTTTCAATCAATTTTTTCTTTACAAGCATTATACTAAGTGCCCAGATCGTCAAAATTGCTGCTTATAAAAATCTCAAACATGGCCAATACTTTTTAAACATCTAGTAAAATGCAGGAAAATTATATGACTAGCCTTCTTCCATAAAGAGGTCGAGACGCATGCAATCTTCCCGGGTTGAGGTCCTAAACTCATGATAAGACTTTGTCAGTCGGGCCGCATTCAAACATAAAATGCAGAGAAAGTCTGGAAATTCCAAAGTTTGGTCGCAAAAGTCGGGACACACGTTTCGCGAATTTATGCCTAGACCTCGGAGACCAAATTTAAGTTCTGACTTCTATGACCTATGCAGCAACTTTCGCGATTCATTTCCAGACTTTCCAGTTTTTATGTCCAGACTTTTCAGACTCAAACTCTCGGTTCGACTAGGCAATTTGGGGCTGGATCTGGACGCGGCGCGACCCACAGCGCAATTTTCGCAACCCACAGAGCGTTTTCACATCCAGACGTTTTAGAGTTTGTCGCAAAAAATTGTTTCTTGGCCGCGCCGTTTCAAACTTCTCCACGTTGCGCCTTTTCCATGTTTGTCGCCAGATTTGCGCCGTCTTCACCGTAAACGCGAAAATCGCGCAGTTTTTACCTCGATCGCAAAGGTCAGAAGGAAAATTGTCTTGGTTGTGCCGCCTCCGCCTTGTTCGCGAAAGTCGCGTGTTCCCCATCTGGGTCACGAAAGACTAGAAGTGGCATGTTTTGGTTGCGCCAACCAGGCCGTTTGCGGCGTAGCATGGCGAGTCGAGCTATTTCCTGAAGGGCTCCGTCTCCAACATGGTTGCGGAGGTTTCACCGTGTCCATATTGGTTGCAAAAACCGCAAAAAGTCGATGGTATTTTTCAAAAAATTACGCAAAATTTCACTGCTCTTTTCTCGAGGAAAAATTTTATAGCTCATTGAAAGTTCAAGCCCAGCATACCAACTTTTGTAAGAGAGTCAACCTCTTACAATTTTGTCATGATAGACGAATTTGACTGTTTAAACCAAAAGAGAGTTTCGGAAACTGTCCATTTTTCATATTTTTGCTTTTTCTGGCGGATAGTTGGACATCTAATCCGGTATATTTAGATAAATTGGAAGTTACTGTCCACTTGTTTTGTTAAATTGGATTTCAAGTGACAAATTGGATTTTAAATAGCAACGAAGAATGTCTGGACATTGAGCCCTTAGGTTATAGGTTATTTTCATAATTGAGGTCTTTCACAAAAACGTGAAATAAAAGATGTTTCACTTCCTTAAGGTGTAATGTTTTGTTACAGGCAATAATATCAAAATTCAATTGACATATATTTTCGTTTATCTGTTTTGGAAAACGACGAAAGTTGAAATTTTAAAGGAGCCCTGCAAAGATATTTTGGTTTCAGATGGTATATGTTGTCGATTTTGTAGATTTTTTAAACCACAATTTGAAAAAGGAGAGAATAGTTGAATATATCCAAGTTTTAGAAAAGAAATATCCAAAAACTTCATTCTTGGACTTCTTTAGACTGATTTGACCATGTCATACCGCTACTGCAGTAGCAGTAATTGTTTATGTATGTACGACCAACCTACGGTGCTTACTTATTACTTTTATGGTATACTCAAGGTCACAGTGTGTGATGACATTGAGACTAAGTGAGAGATTCAGAGTTTCGACACTGTTCTAGATCTCAGTAACTAATACCAAAACAAAAGTAAAGAAAAAACTAAATTCAATATTCAGAATACAGTATTGAATTACAACTTGTTTTCAATTGATATCGCAACGCATATCACATGGCGCAGCCAGCAGGATTCGTAGCCCAAGATAACAGAACGGATATGGAAATCCCGGTATTTTGGGCGTCAGCGAATCTAGATCCTCCGTGGCAATTCAAAATCTGGTTCGAACAATTTCTCATGGCGGTTACGGTTAAAGAAAATGTGAACCCAGAGATTATTTTGGAAGAACCAAAAGACATACTAGAGGAACCACCCCCTCGACCAGAAACACCTCGAGAGGGAGAGAATGAAGATGCGAGGAATGCGAGGACCCTTAGAGACAAGCTAGCAAGAGATAGAGTATTGTTGGAGAATGAAGAGAGAAGGACAAGGGGCCCACGAGTCGGACACAATGTTTTCTACAACGAAGTACAAAAGAAACTGGTGTCCAGATTATTTTTGTCTCTGGGTACAGAAGGAAAGAAACGTTTCCTACAAAAGAACCCACATACTGAAATATCGAAAATGACGTTCTGGGAAATTACAGAACTGGCAGAAGTTTCGTTTCAAAAGGTGAAATGTGTAACGTATGAAAGATTTACGAATGAAAGCTATTTACGAGAATGCAAGAATCTGGAGAATCTCTGGAATCATTTCACGCAGCGCTAACTGCGCAAGCAGCCCGATCAGAACTGGGAACATTGGAAAATGAAATAGTCCGTGATCTATTTATTTCAAAAATGAAGAACACGACGTTGCAGGACACGCTGACATTCGAGACCTTAGACCCGGAAGAGGTTCTGAAAAGGGCGTTAAAGTTCAAACATAGCAAGTTAACCACAATGGCGTTCCAAAAGACAAATGCGGCGGCCGCAGGAGGATCAAGTAACAATTACACCTCGGGTGTGAGAATAAAACAAGAACCTGTAATGGCACTTCAAAATTGTCAGGGACAACAAAGAATCAAAACATAAAGGAATCGAACAAAAGACAAAATAATAAGAAGAATCACAACATGAAAACAAAACCATGTAACAGATGTGGAAGGACATTCGACCAAGGACATCTAAAAAATTGTGCAGCGATCGGAAAAACTTGTAAAAACTGTGGCAAACCCAATCACTTTACAAAAATGTGCAGATATCAACAAGTAAGCGAAGTTGCGGAAGACTCAGAAGGATCTGTAGAGGAATGCGATCAGATAAGTGAAAGTGTTGAGTCATGTAGTGAGTTTGAAGTTATGTCGATACAAGCCTATCAACCGGAAAACGAGAGAGTTTCGAAATATGTGAAGGATCGAATTAATGAAATGAGGAGCAATTCAAATGCTGAAATGATACGAGTTCAGAAAATAGATTCAAATCGAGATCCAACATTGAAACGAGTAAAATCACTAAAAGCTATGGTACGAATCGACAACCAAATAATACAACTAACAGTTGACACGGGAAGTCCAGTTTCATTTCCAGGAGGATCAAGTAACAATTACACCTCGGGTGTGAGAATAAAACAAGAACCTGTAATGGCAGTTCAAACTTTGTCAGGGACAACAAAGAATCAAAACAGAAAGGAATCGAACAAAAGACAAAATAATAACAAGAATCACAATATGAAAACAAAACCATGTAACAGATGTGGAAGGACATTCGACCAAGGACATCTAAAAAATTGTGCAGCGATCGGAAAAACTTGTAAAAATTGTGGCAAACCCAATCACTTTGCAAAAATGTGCAGATCTCAACAAGTAAGCGAAGTTGCCGAAGACTCAGAAGGATCTGTAGAGGAATGCGATCAGATAAGTGAAAGTGTTGAGTCATGTAGTGAGTTTGAAGTTATGTCGATACAAACCTATCAACCGGAAAACGAGAGAGTTTCGAAATATGTGAAGGATCGAATTAATGAAATGAGGAGCAATTCAAATGCTGAAATGATACGAGTTCAGAAAATAGATTCAAATCGACATCCAACATTGAAACGAGTAAAATCACTAAAGGGCGGAAAAGGGCGATAAAGTTCGAACATAGCAAGTTAATCACAATGGCGTTCCAAAAGACAAATGCGGCGGCCACAGGAGGATCAAGTAACAATTACACCTCGGGTGTGAGAATAAAACAAGAACCTGTAATGGCAGTTCAAAATTTGTCAGGGACAACAAAGAATCAAAACAGAAAGGAATCGAACAAAAGACAAAATAATAACAAGAATCACAACATGAAAACAAAACCATGTAACAGATGTGGAAGGACATTCGACCAAGGACATCTAAAAAATTGTGCAGCGATCGGAAAAACTTGTAAAAATTGTGGCAAACCCAATCACTTTGCAAAAATGTGCAGATCTCAACAAGTAAGCGAAGTTGCCGAAGACTCAGAAGGATCTGTAGAGGAATGCGATCAGATAAGTGAAAGTGTTGAGTCATGTAGTGAGTTTGAAGTTATGTCGATACAAACCTATCAACCGGAAAACGAGAGAGTTTCGAAATATGTGAAGGATCGAATTAATGAAATGAGGAGCAATTCAAATGCTGAAATGATACGAGTTCAGAAAAGAGATTCAAATCGACATCCAACATTGAAACGAGTAAAATCACTAAAGGCTATGGTACGAATCGACAACCAAAAAATACAACTAACAGTGGACACGGGAAGTCCAGTTTCATTTCTCAATTGGGCGACGGCGAAGGAAATTATGGATAAATCAAGCAAAGTAAGATTCATTCCGTCAGGAAAACTGAACTTACAAACAAAATTCGTTGATTACAACAAATACCGATCAATATACTGGGAGCCTTGAAGACTAATCTTCGGTCGGCAGGCTGGGAAGTAAAAGGCGCTACCTTTCTGGTATCAGAACGTAAAACCAGATGCATCATAGGACTAGACCTGCAAGGACAAGTGGGAATAGTTACTACACAAAAACCAGCGCTAAAGGAGTTTACCAGGTTTGACGTGCTCATGTGCGATCAGTCAGAAGGTTGGAAAGAAAAATTTTTCACTAAATTTAAAAACTTATTTGATAGACCAGGAATTTCAAAAAATCACATTGTAAGTTCAAAATTTAAATACCCACTATGTCCAATTCAAGAAAAGGGGAGAAGAATCCCAATTCACATACAGGATAAAGTTGAAAAAGAAATCGAGAAGTTGTTGACAGAAGGTCATATGTCATTTAACAAAACTCGACAAATGTACCAGTGATTGCTTTATCGCTCCGATTGTGATAACAGAAAAAAAAGACGACTCAATAAAATTGGCCATGGACGCGAAACCAATCAATAGACAATTGTCCAAAAACAAATATCAAATGCCGAATGTAGATGAACTCATCGATGGAGTGAGCCAAATTGTTACCGAAAACAAAAATAGTACTCTATATTTCCCGGTGTTAGATTTGAAAGATGCGTACAGTCAATTAAAATTGGCTGCTGATACAGCTAAGCAATGCAATTTTAACATTGTTGGTGGGAAAGCAACCGGAACATACAGATTTCTGACAGGGTTCTATGGTTTAGCGGATATGCCAGCTGAATTTCAAAAGGCTATGGATAGGACTATCAATCACGCTAAAAACACGTTCTGTTTTCTGGATGACATACTTATTGTGTCAAAAGGAAATGAAATTGAACATGGAAATCTGGTGGAAGCAGTACTAAAGAAATTGGATGCGTAAAATTTGGCATTGAAATTATCAAAGTGTGAATTTTTCAAACAAGAAGTGAATTGGTTAGGTCATCACCTCTCAGAAGTAGGGGTTAGACCTAAAATCACTAAAACCGAAGTGGTTGTAAATCTGAACCCGCCGAAATCGCTTAAGCAGTTAAGGTCATTTCTGGGAAGTATAAATCACTTAGCTAAATTTATACCTAACGCAGCAAGCCTGACTGAGAAATTGAGACCACTTCTTAAAGAAGAAAATCAAAAGAAAAAACTAAAAAACATGAAACCCTCGGTCAAAAGTTTGAGTGGGCAGATGAACACACGGAAGTATTTAATACTATAAAAGAAGCTGTGGCAAATATAACAAAAGTATATTATTACGATGCTAGCCGAGAAACACGAGTTAAATGTGATGCGAGCCATGATGGGTTAGGGGCTACATTGGAACAGCAAAATGATGAAGGCCTGTGGGTTCCAATTTCATTCGCATCCCGATATCTGAATGCCCAAGAAAAAAAATATTCAACAAATGAACTGGAGTTATTGGCAGTTGTTTGGGCAGTAGACAGATATAAACACTACCTTTTGGGAAAACCATTTATCATCGCAACAGATCATAAGGCGCTTACATCAGCGTTAGATGGTAACAAGTCAAATAAGACCTATCAATCCCGGTTGACCCGGTGGGTTGACCGGTTATTGCCATATCAGTTTAAAATAGTTCACATTCCGGGGAGGGACATGGGTATAGTTGATTATTTATCGCGTGATCCCTACAATGATCCTTGGCCCGAATCAGAATTGGACAAAAAGTTTGTAGTGGCGACAATAAACTCCTTTCATGAAGCATTAGACTGCATGAACAGTAGGCTCAAAGAAACTGGGTCGCTCGACCGGAACGAAACCCTTCTAGAATGTTCTAGAAGGAATGCAAAGAAACAGTCATCACGTAATGGTTGCTATAGCAACCAAAACGGTCAAAAACGAACAAAGCTCGACCGGAACGAGAGAAAACAGTTTCCACGACTGCAAAAACAGCTAAACACAGCAGTTCAACATAAACCGATCATTTTTTTGTCAACTCAACTCAATAAACAGTCAGTCTCAAATAAATCGAAAATCGTAGAAAAATCAGCATCGGAAATTCAGAAAAAAAACAGACTCAAGGAACGAGATGTCAGGAAACAGATCCTACGATTGGTGGTCGGATTCACCACAGGAATGGCGTAACGACGAACGAGAAGAGAGCCTACTGGACCCAAAGTGGAACCGCTCAATGACAAATGCAAACGAACTTTCAGAAGAGGAGGAAATCACAGAGACAGTTCAGAGAACAAGAAAAATCATAAGAGGTGGCCGTAGAAATAGGGATAGCTCCGACAGTGAAACTAGACAGGCATCACGAGTGAAATGGCAGCTCGAACGAGATCAACAACGAGAAGCAGATCAGAGACTTCTTTCATTCTGGCAACTAATTGGCGGAGAAGAAAACATACGGGGACCCAATAGAGATTTGGTGGCACACACAGAGGAGGTCAGGGACAGCTCAGAATATGGACAAAGTTCAGTGATGCACAAACCAACCGCATCGGCGGAAAGAAAGCTAAGCGAGGTGCAGGTCATAGAAATGGACCTGACGACCACAGACGAGGCTGAGAGTGAAGAAGAAGTGTGTGCAATCGAACCGCCGAAGACGTTGGGAAAACTAAAACTGCCGAAGCAGCAGCAAGAGGAGACCCTGGACAATTTGGCAAAATTGTTTGACAAAAGTCTGTTGGCCGAATTAACCACCGAAGACACATGGATGGACCGACTTAGACGAGTGATAGAAAGAGGGGACGGACAAACAAGGCTTCGAACTAATGGGACCTTATACAAACCCGCTGTGGTAACAGATGGATAATCGGCTAGCGGTCCCAGTCCAACTAAGACAAGCTGTTCTCAAACGAATACATCGAGGGCATCCAGGCCAAGAAGCTATGCTAGGAGCATCACAATACTTGTGGTGGCCGCATATGAACAAGGACATTGTAAATCTAGCCGAGGAGTGCCGTATCTGTACCAGATACGGTAAGAATCTAAAATATCTTATTTCGAAAAATGCGTCAAAACCCCTGCCAGTGCTCATGCAGTCGGGACAGGAAGTACAATTAGATTACGCGGGGCCCATAGAAAATCAAAAAGGAAAAAAAATCTCCCTCTTAGTAGCTATAGATCGATTTTCAAAAGTTCCATCGGTGAAGGTTACGAACTATACAAGTGGGAAGTGTACAGTAAAATTCTTGAGATCGTATATCGACACACATGGGATTCCCGAATCAATTCGCTCGGATCAATTTTCAGGCTTTAAAGGGAAAACGCTGAAAAATTTTTGTTCGGAACTCAAGATCGAGCAAAAATTCTGTCCGGTGGGGGACCACCGAGGCTGTGGTTTGGTAGAACGTACAATCCAAACTATAAAAAGAAGACTGGGGGTGATGTTGCTCGAAGAAAATAATAAATCGATCAAATTATGTCTTAGTATTATAATGAGAGATTTGCGGTGGAACAAGCAGAAAACCATTCAAGTATCCCCATTCCAAGCGCATTTTGGCAGACTACCAAAAACGGAATTTAAAGTTGTGAGGGATAGGTTTTTAAACAATTCTGACTATTTAGACAAACAACACTTGGAACGCTCAGCACTGACGGCTTCCCAATTGAAACGCAGAATTGACCAATCAAAAGAGAACCTAAAAATAGTACGCAAAGGACAACTCAGCAGGGATACAAGCCCACTGCACAAGCAGCAAATAACATCGGACAGGGATAAAGAGAGGGCTAAAGCCCTAAAGGAGCTGTTGGAGGCAAACGCCCGCTGGAACAACGAGAGAAGGGATGCGGCTAAAAACGATATTAGACGACTAGTGGACGAGACTGGACTACTAAATCCTGATCTACGAAAGGAAATGATATACTCATGGGAGAAAGGATTTGTTGAAGACAAAGTTGAAGATCAAAGTAAATCCCCGCCTAAGACAATACTTAGAAAGGACCCGCTAAGAAAAAGTGGACAAGCACTCACAAAACAATTAAAGGGGAAAATCGCTTCAGAAACAGACGCAACGATCAAGACGTCTACAGGCTCTATCTATCGGAAGTCAGATATTGCAAAATCGAAACCAGTGCTGACACAGGAAAATCAGCGGAGTGCGAGTAAAAGTCCATCGGTGGAACCTACGAAAAAGTTTCTAAGGATCAGTTCCCCCGAGTTACTGGAGGAGTTAGGGTCCGATGAAGAACTACAACGAGACATGGAGATCGCAAATGCGACGAACCCCATAGATCGTTTCCAAAAGAGCCAAACAGTAGTGACTTCAAAAGACACGGAAGCAGGGGGAGGCCTGAACTTGGCAATTAAGAGGGCAAAACCAAATCTGGCGGGTCCAAGTTCAACTACAGAGGAAAGCGATAAAAAGAAGACGGAAAAGAAAGTGAAAGAAAAGAAAAAACAAAACAAGCAACAACAGGGGACAAGCCAAACTGCGACGGCACCCGATCCGGAGCAGGAGCAATCTACCTCAAAGTCGGGAAAATTAGATCATAAAACTCAAACAAGCTCTACACCTAAATCAAAACAGTTCGAAATTGAAATTTATTGATTCCCAGACACCTCCAGAGGACATAATCAACACATTCCACAATCGAAACCTAGCACCGTCCGAGTGGGAAAAATATGCAGATCAATTATTAAAACGAGGAGTTCAGCGAGTTGCAGACGAAATTAGAGAAAACCCACAACAAATTTCGGAGAAAGATACGACATTCGAGCCACCACAAGGATTCTTGGACGAGTCGAGTACCGAAGAGTCGGGCATCAGACGAAGCTCCAGGCAAACGAAAAACAAGGAACCGAAACGCTTTGGTGACCCGATAAAGCACTCAATTAAAAAGATATCAGAGAATCTGACAGGGGGAGCACTCCTGAAAGCAGCACTTCAGGAATATCGAAATCAGCTAAGAGATTTCAAGGAACGAAGCGACAGACCGGTGGAATCGAAAATAAGACTGCTCGAACGACACTTATTCATGCGTAAATTTGGATATGCTACACTAGATGACGGAGTGGAATGGAACCCGAGTTGGGAAATAGAGCTGGAAGAAAACTGAAAATTCTATAAACTAAACCGTCAATTAACCCAGCAACTTTCTTGGGAACTGAGTACAGTGAACTCTTTTTAAATAAATTATCCTACTTATGTTGTATAATTTATTTCCTTTACCGAGGGGGGTGTGTCATACCGCTACTGCAGTAGCAGTAATTGTTTATGTATGTACGACCAACCTACGGTGCTTACTTATTACTTTTATGGTATACTCAAGGTCACAGTGGGTGATGACATTGAGACTAAGTGAGAGATTCAGAGTTTCGACACTGTTCTAGATCTCAGTAACTAATACCAAAACAAAAGAAAAGAAAAAACTAAATTCAATATTCAGAATACAGTATTGAATTACAACTTGTTTTCAATTGATATCGCAACGCATATCACAGACCAAAAATAAAAACGTTTTTTTTTTCGTGTGCGCGCTCCCTCTTTAAAATGAATGAGCATCGGCGCCACAGGAGACTTTACAAGGATTTTAGGGAAGCATGGCCAAATTGTGATGAAGTAAGGTTTTACCAAAGAGGACATTATGGGGGCTCAAACATCTGTGATTGTCTATAGGATCTATAATCAAATCCAATTGGTTATTAAAGTTCCTAACTTTTCTTCAAGTTATCATAATCATTAGCAATTATGAATTCTTTAAAAAATTTAATATGGTATTGATAATCAATTTTTGCCAAAATTTTTTTAAGAAATAGGTGTTTTTTTGTCACTTGAACTGAAAAAGCTAATTTTCAATTTTTATAAAATATATCCTGCATAGATTGAGCTATTAAACTTGTTGTTTCTTCTTTCGCGTAGAGTTAGGATTATATTTGACTGGGTTTCTTTATTCAGACCAACTTTGAAAGAATGTTCTAGAGTTGTCAACGAACCTGGAATCTTCGTGTTCCCAGCGCATGGGCTACATACTATCATTAATGCAAATTGACTGGAGGTTAACTGCTCGATCAAAACTTGGGCACTTTTTAAAGAATGCTAAAAGCGAATACTAATCCGCGATAAAAAAAATGTTCTGAATTGAAATCATGTTCATAATATTTCCTTAAAGTATTGAACTTAGAACTCCACTAATATTTTATATTAATTTTATATTAATCTTTAGTCTATAGTTTATAAAACGATATATCAAAAAATAATTCGAAAGCAACTAAAAAGCAGTCAGATCATGCAGGGCTTTGCACTGACATACAAGCTGTTTTTTCTGATTTTTGTTTGTTAATTTTTACGGAAAAAAAAATTATGGCATGTATGTGCTTGCGATAATTTATTGCCGAACTAAAATATCTACTATTGTGCTTTCGGCTGTCCGAGTAAAATTCTGAAATTTCAAAAAATAATGAGAAAAATAGATAAAAAAAATTTTAAGCTACGAGATTTCAAGATTTGCAGAAACATAAAAGGCAAAATAATCTGGCACAAATATTAGATAAAAATGAATACCGGGAAGCTATATGATCCAAATATATAATTTTCTATGCCTTTAAAAATGCGTTCTCTATACAAAAACAAATTGATAATTTTTGAAAACTTTGAAAACAATTCTATGCTTGTCACTAACGGGCTCACTAAAAATCTGACTTCTTGACAAAAAACTCTTCATCACACTTTTTTCCTTAAAATTTTTCTTAAAAGTTATTAGATAATTGTTTAAAATTATCCGACCAAAAAATCATGGAAGGGACCTAATTAAGTCATGTTAAGGCATGTTTGTTATTTCTTATAACACTGAAGCGAACCCAAGTCGAAGTCGCAAAGGAAATATGTCTCCAGTAGTGTAACATGAAAGTGTCAGCTCTGTATCAGATTTTGCAAGTGACAATGTAGCTTAGATAAGAAATCAATCAAAAATCATAAAAAATGCAGTTCAGTGAAAAAAACTGATTCAGCAATGACCCAGTGCTGTTTTCAATTTTCAGATTTACTTATTCTGATCACTGCAAATTAGTGAAATTACAGGGATAGATTAATGTTTGCAGATGAACTAAACAGTGAACCTTGACCTGACTCATACCCTATTAAACAGCAGTCCCGTTTGTGCCTTCAAAAAGTTCACTATTTGGTCGAATTCATATCAGCGAGCATACAGAGCGTGTTATTATGCACAGGGTAAATTTGAAAGTGATTTTTTTTCTGATTTTTTCTTAGAAACTTCTTAGTTTTTTTTCCAGATTTTTGCACAAAAAAGATTTTTCCAGAAATTTCATAGTTACTCGAAGTATTTTAGAAGCCGTAAAAACAATGTTAAAATGTGAGTAGTCGTTCATTAGATTTTAATACTTTTCGCATCGGAATCGACTCAAAACTTTTTTTTATAAAATATAAATTCTAAATTTGCTTCCACAATTTATATTTGACAGATCCTGGTCTGGCGGATGGAAAAGAGTAGCACATGGAAAATGTAAACATAATTTATGTTTCAGCAAACTATGGTTCAGCAAAAGTTTCAATTGAAAAAGTCAGTTGTCTCGTTGGGCTAATTTGACTTGCTCTTTATTTACCCGTTTTTTTGTTCCGTTGAGAAGCAATATCTTTGACACCGCTTGAAATGGTTATTGGCCACTGTCTGACATTTATCACATGCAAAAAATATCAACTACGTTTTCTTTTTTCATTAATAATCATAACAATGAAATTTTAGTTTTTTTTCCATTTCGATTCAGAAATGAACTGCTAAATTTGAACAGTGGCTCCTACTCATGAATATTTGAATAAAAAAACTCTTTGCCTGACCGAACATTTCTTTGCCTCTGACCGAATCTTATCAATTCGCAAGCATTATAGTTTCCATCTGCTTATGATTTTAATACATTTCTTCAATCAGATAAATAGACTTCTTTTTGTTGAAAGAGACAATAAATTTACTTTTTAATAGGTTTAATAGATACAATTTTTTATAAGCTGAATTTTTTGAAATGAAGTTTAACTATGATAGCTTCTTTATTCTTTGTTTAACTATTATTTTTCTTGTCATTATTAGCTCGCGTAAATCTGATGTGAGAATTAATACATTTTTGCCGATGATTTCGAATGCTCGCTGGTCCAATATTTACAACCTTGAGAAATATTCAAACAATGAAAAGACAGCAAACAACCATCCAAACAATGGTGAAAATTTCGAGCCAGCAGCTGAGTTGAAAAATTGCAGCGACTGGTCAGAAGAGATTATCAAACATGTTGAAAAGTTTGTCTTCTTTTTCGGTTTCAACCGATGTGGTTCGACGGCTACAGGAAATGACTCTTTCTCGTTATAAACATACACATCAATTTATCATTTAATCAATTACTAGGCCAAAATGTGTTTTTTTATGAATTAACAGCGGATTCCGCAAAAAGGACGCTGCCTTTGTTCTTCTTTTGTTCTTTCAATTTCTTTGATCGTTCCGACAAAATTTCACCATGCTTAATGACTTGTCTCTGGAATCCGGAAACATACAGACACAAAATTGTGCGCCTATCCAGTGCAAACTTTGGCCTCGTAATGTTGAGCAGAACAAAAATTCAGCAAAACCAGTTTTCAGTTTTTTCAAAATCTTGGGTAAAAAGTAAAAAACAAGTTAGAAGACGCCAAACTTTGTTATCTAGCTAAGCAATAATAAAACAACACGTTTCTAAAAATCTATTATAATTTTTACGGGCACATTTGTTCAAGGAATCCAATCACAATGATTCCTACATAAAATGAAAATTTCAATGAACTTTGTTTTCTGAAAAGTTTATTGCAAACAAGTTTTGATCGTTGAAGTAAATTCCGCAAAATTTCATCGGATTCCACAGTTTTTTCCCTCATTTTTTTTTCGTCCTTGAATATTTAGATTTTTTTTAAACTGACTTCCGCGTTTGATTTTTGGTTTTTGCAGGATTTCTCTGGACTCCTCAATTGAATTTGCGGCTTAACAATGCGATCCAATGAAACTCGGTGTAGTTCTTGGTGTAAAGGCACTTAGCATAGTCATAAGGCGTTCAATTTGAAGTCGTCAGATCGTGTATTCGATCCCAAGCCATGGTAATGATATTATGTGAGAAAAAGCTCTCATTTGACCTGTAGCTTCAGGTTTACCACAGCTTGACCAATTTTGGCTGCAAAAGTGATACCACGTGAAAATTCTAGACGCAAAAATGACCTTGAGTCGCAAAAAAAGAGCTTCGCCCAAAAAATAACAGAGTCTGGAATTTGCGGAGGTAATTCAAATGAACTATCCTTCGACAGGAATGTTAAGGCCTACTGATAGCTCCTCTGCGATTCGCATGAACTTTAGAAAAAAAATCGATGCAACGGCAAGTAAAATCTTATCAATAAAGACTTGAACAATTTCGACAAATGGTAGCTCAATCCGGGTTATTTAAAATAACAATTAGTTTTAGCGCACTTATATACCAAACAAACTATTGTGTATAATTGAACTTCGAAAGTTTCGTCAAAAGAAGATTAACGCTAAAAATAATTTCGTTTGTACATGCCTATCGAAAAGGTATGAGTGTTTTTTGTGGCAGTCGATAGAGAATCTATATTGTTACATAAGAAAATTTCAGCAGGTTTGCAGGTTTTTATTTTTGGGCAGCATGATATTTCTTCGAAGAAATATTCCAGTGATATCAGTTAAAAGCTCTAAGTCGGAACAATTTTAACTTAAATAGCTGTTTTTACCGATTGAAAAATCGTAACCAGTAACGAACTTACGATTTTTTCAAAGCAAAGGTGAACTTTTTTCTTTAATTGAAAAATTTTGTCGACTTTTTTCTTTTATGTCGACCAAATTGATTTTTGAGCTCTTCCACGTCCCGTAACAAAAAAATCAGGAAAATTAGCGATTTTTGTACGTTGTTTCGGTCCTATTTTTTTTTGAACTTTCCAGTGCTAAATCATTGTTAAATTATAGCTGAACCAATCCCGACAATTATTTTTGTGGTAGTCTTCTTAAAACCTTAAAAATAATCGTCAATCTAGGTTAAACATTGAATCATTGATGGAACTTTTCATAAAAGGGGTTTTCTATGTTACAGCGATGATTATCTCTGGGAGCTAACACATATCTCTGTTTTTGTTTTTGTTAAAATAAAAAAATTGATTACAAAACAGATGGCTTCAAGTAGCAAACATTTTTATCTAATAAGTAAAATTTTGTCTAAGAGAAAAACAAACTACATGTATTGCATAACCTTCATTGAAAAACGGAACTTATTTTTTCAGTTTTTGCAGAACTTGCTGAGTCCGACTAGTGGAACGAATTATGAGCTGTTTGAACCAATAATAGCAGTTTTTGTTTTTCTATTACAATGCTTGTAACCTCTGAACGAGAAAGTGTATTATTAGGCAACGTCATCGATGCCCATCCAAACTCTCTAATTGGAAACGAGCTCATATTCTTGCCAATGTTGAAAAATCGGAGTCTGGGGTTGATGGAAGCTACCAGAAGGATTTGTGAAGTTTCTCGGAAACAGGCGAAACATCTGCATAATGTTAGGGGTAAAGGGTACTCGTACAAAATGGGAGACTTCCATGGAACTTTTCGGCAACCTCTGAAAGTCATCGGTGTGCGCAGATCCTTCGATACTATCACTTATATGAAAGAACATCCCAAGGGTTTCCACATTGCAATTAACAGGTAGTTATACACAAATATTCAATGTAAACTGTCAATTGGTTTTCGAAACAGGCAATCAGATTTTTATAAATTTTTCTATACGCATGGAAAGGCACGGAATTGCTTGATTAAATTTGACAAGCACTTTTGGTCAATTCGGTTGTCACGAGAACTTTAGCAAACTGATATAAAAACAATAACCAACATGAAAATTTCACAAAAACTCAAACATAGAAAAAACAGGAGCATAATTAAATCAATACGGGTTGAATTGATTCGAGCTATTCGTTCCAATTACTTTTTTTATCAGACGCATTTTACTTCTGAGTTTTTTTTAATTTTCTTTTTATATTTTGCTTGACATGTACAATAAAACTAAGAACAGATTAAAATAAGAGCTTAACAGCTCTGATACATGCAATCTTTTTACTATTTACAACCTTTGGATTGATTCAACAAATGCTCCAATAAAATCGTCAACAAACTTCAAAAACCTGATCTTATATTATAATAGAAACAGAAAAATAATCCAAAAGACTCCTTGAAATTAAAGATCTTCCTTGTTTTGTTTGTGATTAGTTTTGAAAGTTTGAAACTATTCTTTGTTGCTGGTGTTTTCTTGCCAAAAAAAATCGAGTTCCGTTAAAAAAAAGTCTGAAAATTTGGGTTTCTTCCCGTTATACGAGCACTCTGCTTGAAGAGTTTCAGCAGTGTAACAAAATAGTTTTTTTTGCTTAAAATTGTTAAATATTATATCATTTGATTTCTAATTTCAGTTCCCTTTAGTCACATTGAAAATGATTGAAAACCAGAAAAGTAAGTTATCTTGATTTTTGTTTCAATTTTAAATGAAGTGACAGGCGCATAAACTGTTTTGCTGTTTTCAATTTCTACTATCTCTTTTATGTCAGAATTGATCTTTGCCTAATTAGGATACTGAGCTGAGTAATATCAATCAATGTAAGAAAAAAATACTCTGCTAAAATTAAAATTTAACCGTAAAAGGCCAATTTCTAAGGCAACAATCTAAGTTAGGTTGTCAAATACTAAACTTCAAAGTAGACATCTTTGACTCGGTGGATTGTCTATTGAGCTGAATGCTCTAAGAGTAGAAAAAACCCAAGGGCAGAAAAAGAGACAAATTTTGAATTATACGGGCTAAGCGGTAAATTAAGCATTAAAAACTAAAAACTGCGAACAAATGAACAAATTATACAAATTTTTATTAGCTTCCGTAATGTTTTATAGAGTCAAATTTAATGAAAACTGTAAGCTGAGCAATTTTGTACATGGCTAGAACAATTTTTTGAAAAATTTATTGAAATTTTTTTGCAAAATCAATTCTTTGCACAAACTCACATTTTAGAAAGTAATTTTTCTTGCAAAAACTTGTGCATTTTTGTCTTAAGCGTGGTTCAATTTATTTGTACAAAAGAATTAAAAGTAACGAACCATGAATGTTTGTGTGAAACGAAAGTTAATATTCTCATACTTCATATTAAAAGATAAACTTCATTCTGTGAAAAACTAAGCCACAATTTCAGAAAAACATTGGTGATTTCATTAGAGCAAACAGTTTATACTACGTAATTGGTTTAGAGACTATCAATAAAAAATAAACCGAATATTTTTTATCACAATTGTACACATCGTGCGTACGAAGCAGAATTGGGATTAATTAATTTCTTTGACATGTCATTAAGCCCTTGATTGTTTTATGTTTGATACATAGAAGTTTGCTTATCACTTACATTGAATACCGCGAACCTAAAGTTAAAAATGTTTTGCTTTCTGATTCGAAAATCACGGGAATGAAATTGAAGGAAACATCAAATATGAAAAAATGAGTAAATTGAAGGGGATACCAGTTGAGTTATAACCGAGGTGGTTAACTCATGGAGTAATTTAGGATAGGGTACACCGTCTGCTCGTCACGCTATCTTATTTTCGGCCGGATAGATTCGTGCAACTTCTTAGTCTAATACCGATCCTAATCTTACTCTTATACTTATCTAGTCTCAGGTTGTTTAACTAGTCTCTGCTAGGCTCAATAGATCTAGGGTATACTGGTTTATTGCGGCTGCTGAAGTTCTCTTGGAGAGTCAACTAATTTTTAAGTTAAATTCAAATCTCTCTGGTGCTGAAATTACAAGTAATTTCAGCACTTACAAATAAGTGGGTTGTAAGTTAGATGGATCATGATTGGTTAATATTAAATACTTTACAGTGGTAAAATATCTAATTTATCCAATCATAAAATGTAGTTTAGATCAGGTTCCACCCATCCGGGTTTTACAGAGTTTTTTAGAATAGTCTTTCTGCAATTCAAAGGATGGATGATGGACGTTGGTATTTGGCGAACATCATAATTCTTCTGGGTTCTCTTGTTAGAGAAGTTCCAGGTTCAATCGCTGTGTCTTCTCATGACAACGACTGGGTTTTCGCAACAAACTCAAATCTGATTTCAGAATGGTTGGCTATGACAGGTTTTTCTGTTCCATGTAGAGAATTTCTTTTGGGTTGACCTTGTCTGGGAATGGCGTGGAGATTGTGCGTGGAGGGGATGCCTGGTTACTCGGATCTGTACGTATACTTGAACATCGAGGTGGTCATTGTTCTAGTTCAATGAAGTCCTTTTCTGCGAAGTCAAGTCGTACTCTAAATCCTTTGAGTTGTGATTGTGGGCGGCATATTGATTGTGGTTGGCCATTCTTTTTCGAGTGTAGTTGGGTCATTTTGTCTTTGGATGTTCGTCTTTGGTGTTGTATGCTGATCTATATACTGCAAGGTATAATTTACCTTTTATAAAATTTTTATTAGTTTGGTGTTTTAATTATGATTTTGGTTAGTTGTTTTCACAAAAGCTTTTTGTTTTAGTTTGGTTATTTTGAAGAGTTACTCACCCTTGAGTACCTCTTATTAAAAATAGAAGTGTGGTCACAAAGCGTGGATGTAGCGCGGTGGGTTAGGCCGGCTATAGAGCATGCTCAGGACGTCCTCTCTGGTGGGTTAGGCGTATTATTTCGTGCGGTTTCTGTGAGAGGTCGTGTTATGTGATGGGTTTATGTTGGGTTTATTGTGGTTTTTCTTATGTTTCGTTGGTTGTGTCCTTTTTTCAAAAATCAATATGTTTTTGGTATGGGTTTGTCTTTCGACTTTTTTGTGTTTTATTATTTCTTTCTTAGACTTTATAATAGTCTTCAAAAGAATAAATTATCCAGTTTTAAACTGGGTTAATCCGGTTTGGGTACCGTTGGTTTCCTTTTCTTAGTCATGCTGTTATTCTATGTGTTGTGGTGTTTAGTAAGCTGCGTTGGTTAGTTTTGTTTAGTATATAATTCCTTTCCAACCGGGTTAAAGGAAAGTTTGAAACTTGTTATCGTGTGTTAGAGTTGTTGAGTGTGAAAACTTGAAACTGAAATTCATTATTTTAAACAATTCTTCGTGGGCGAGCTGTGCGAGTTTGGATAGAATTCTTGTGCGAGTGAATGAAAACATCAAAAGGTTAGTACTGCATTTTCGTCTTATCAGTTTACTACATAGAATTTCAATTTTACTGCTAGTTTTGGGGAAAAATTAAGTTACAAATTTTCATCATTATTAGAATTACAGCTTTTAGGGAAATAATTTATAAATTAATTTACTACATTTGTATGAACTTTATTTAATTTAGCTGGTGCAAAAGATTATTAGAGTTTTGAACAATTTGAAGAAGTTTTCTATTTTTTATTTTTCTTTTGTGTATTTTGCAGATGATCGTGAGATGAAGACTAAAAATCAAAATGAGACATGGATAAAGAATGGTTAGTTTTTTAATTTGAATTTATTAGTTAAGAATATGATAAATTATACTTACCTGTTAGTCGTCGGGGAAAAAACCGTGGGGGAAGATGTCGTGTATTATGTCGGAATTTGTTAGTAATTTTGCTAGTATGCGAATGATGTTTTTAGTTTGAAGCAGTGGCCAAAGCAATTGAAGTGCTTTAATGGTTTTTAGTTCTTCAGTGCCAACTGCAAAATCATAAGGTGTGTTTTGGATGAGATTATATAATTTGTGATTGTATTTAGTGTTGTGGATGAATTCTAATATTGGGATTTCTATAGGTTGAACAAATTCATGTGGGATAAGGAAGGGTCTGGATTCTTCTGCGTTGAAGGTCTTTGTGAAGGGACAAAAAATATACGTTTGGGTTATGGGATCATAATTGCGAAGAATACCGTGAAGGTTAGTATCTTTGATGCAATATGTGAAGTTAAGAAAAAATGATGAAGTGTACTTAGAGTTTATAAATTGAAAACGGTGGTGTGGTTGTCTTGATGGAGTGTGTAGATCAAAGTGATTTTGTATGAAGCGATAATATGTATATGTGTGAGTTTGTTTAGTGCGTAACATAATATCGTGTGAGCAGTGCAAATCTCTTTCATGTGGTGCAAGGAAATGAAAAGTTAGTGAAAATAATTGAAATTTTTCTTTAAAACTTTCGTAAGATTGTGTGTCGGTGAGTGCTTCAGAAATGATGTGATCGAATTTGCGGTCAAATATATTGAGTGTAAATACATATGGTGTTTTGATGAAAAATTTTTCTGTGATTTGTGGGTTAGCGAAACGGTCATCATCTAAAAATTGGTCTTGGTTAGCTCGGATGATGTTGTGATCGTAATATTCTAGCGTGTATTCATTAGCTCGGGGTGCAGTGTATGTTTTGAGTGACTTTTTATATCCTATATAAGTAAATTGTCTATGTGTTAGTGGTGTGGTGAGTCGAAATAGCATATCTTTATTTCTTTCTATATCGATGTGAGTATTAGATAAAGGTAGGCAAAGGGGGTTAGTAAAATGATAATATGATGTCCAATGAAGTGTAGGCATTAAAACTTGTTCATCTACAAAATTACGTGTGTCGTTAGTGTCGTTAGGGGTGTTCAAGGTATACTGTGGAAATGAGGGTAGGGTGATGGCTAAAAAAACTTTCGTGTTAGTGTGATTTGGATGATTAATATATTCACGGGCTGTTCCTGGTTTTGTTGGAAATGGATGGTTCGGGAATTTTCTTTTGAAAGTGCGATAAGCTCTATTAGTGCTATTTGATGATTCGGTGGACGTGGAGGATGGTGCTAATGATGCGGTATAAGCTGAAGAGGGTGTAGGGGTAGGTGGGTTTAATGATTCTATTGTGGATGAAATCTGGTTCATAGTGGAATTTTCAAGGTGGAAGGGTTGTTGTTGTAGGGTGATAAAATTATCTAGTTCCTGGGAGATTTGGGGAGTATCTGGAGAATTGGATGATCGGTCTGAATGAAATGAAGAGTAGGTTGGGGTGACTTGTGAAGCATAAGAGGGTGTAGAAATCGATGGGAGTGGGTTATTTGGCGGGATTGGTTGAAAAGGGGGTTTTGAAAAAACTGAGGAGTTGGTTTAAAAATTATTGGATGGAGATGGTTCAGAGTCTGCAAATTCATCAGGGGTTTCAATATCTGGGTTATTGAGTTGTGAGATGGAGTATAAAACTGAGATATGTGAGTTAGCGTCTGAATTCATGCCTGATGTTACATTATTGATTGCGAAATCGGGTGGCGGGAAAGCAAAAAGTGGAATTATTGTAATTGGAGTGTTGAGGTTGGTCGGGTGGGAATTTGAGCGGTGTAGGGATCCAAGTTGTCGGCTCATCGTGGGCTAAAAAAATTATTATTTTGAGACTGAAAAGCGGTGGTATGGGGTTGTTCTATAATTTGTTCATATGTATTTTCATCTAGTGGATGGTGTGTCATTATATGTTGAATGGGACTTTGTGATATGGTTGGTCTAAAATTTGGATTATGTGTTATTGCTAAATTTCGAAAATTTCGTGGGACTAGTGATAGTGGATGGTTATGTGGTAGGGGTGGTAACTGTGGTGCTGTAGGCGTTATGTCTACATTGTTATGTTCTTCGTCGTATGTGTTCTGTCTTGTTGCTATTTTTGTGTTGTATTCTTTTATTTGTGCGTCTAAAAGAATTTTGTTTATTGATGATGAAAAAATTCCAAAAAATCCAGCAAATAGTATGCGTGCTACACTTGCTTGTCTATTTACTTGTGTGTGTATAGCGCATGTATTATAGATTCCTTTTAAAAGCGAAAAAAGAAATCCTATAAAGTTAAACATTGCGTATAAAATAGTCAATTTTTCTAAGATGTAGTAGGGCTATCCTAGAAAATCGAGAATTTTATTTTTTAGTGTAACAAAGCTAAAAATATTTATAGGTGAAATAACTTGTGGTCTATATTTTTCACCGTTTAGATATATATAGTCTTTAATGTCTTTAAAATATCCGCTATAGTCTTGTGTATAAATATCTGCAAATCCTGCGGTTTCGGCAAGTTTGCGTAAGTTTTGGTCAAATGATTGTCTTTGTATAGTGTCCATTTGTGTTAACAATTCTTGGAATTGTTGTGTTCTAATGTGATAGTGGATATCGGATTTTGAATATATTTCAATTGATTGTAGGTCAATATTTGGGTTTCGAGCAATAGCTCTTATGCTTTCAGGTGAAAATTTTTTGAGTGATTGCATTAATGTGGGATATGGGGTAAGAAGGTAATATTTATCTTCATCAGGGTTCAGTTGAACTACATTGTGGCTATTTTCTGATAAACATGGGACTGCGGTATCCCAAAAATAGGTTCGTCTTGAAAGCGTGTCAACGAAATGTACTTTATTCTTATAAAAGATAGGGATTCTTTTATAGCATCGTTTATCTTCAAAAACATATAGTGGTGATACTTTTTTGGTACAGGTACAAAACCATAAAATGTTTCCTTCATAGTCTAAAAAATTTGATCTATTTCCTGATAGTAAATATCCTGCGTAGGGTATTTTTAATACTGCTAGTGCAAGTGATTGTAGGATTTGTGTCCTTTCTAATTCGCATAGTTGGTGAAGTGTTTCTAATTCAGAGAGTGACATTTCTTGAAAAATTCGGCTAATTGTGTAGTCTAATTTCATATCTAGGTGAATATCATAGTGGATGTTACCGAAATATGTACTATTCATTAGTGATAGTTCTTGTAAACGTGTGCTTCTAGTGTCATGGGGCTTTAGATGTCCACCAGGTTGACTTTTACTTTTTTGAAAATCAACTGGTATATATGATGTTCCTTCGTTTATAGGGTGACTTGTGGCGTATGGGTCGATTTTTACTTTTCCAGTGGTCATGTCGAATCCTTTTTCGTATTCAACTAATATCTCGGAGTATTGTGTTTTGTGAAGTGGATTTCTGTATTTACATGCAAGTTCTGTTTCTTGATATATTTGAAAACGTGTCAATTTATTTTCTATATTGTCTATGTTTCTAAAATTAGAACTTTGTCTTCGTGATGGATGGACTTGTTCATATGGAATTGATTGTATAAAATATTTTTCGTGAAATTTTATCATACGAGCGTGTATTTTTGCTACTTGAAATGTTGTACATGTGTCTTCGGGGAACCAAACAATTGTTGCTTGTGTTCGTGTTGTAGGGTCACAATAGCCTTGATCGTTTTTACAAGGTAATCTAATTCCTTGATAGATCATTGTGTTGTCTGATAAATCGCGTGTGAGTTGTATTTTTTCGAGTTGTATTTTCCAATCGAAAAACATTATTTCTTGGTATCCTTTATTTTTTGTGTCTGCTTTGCAGTTTGATGGGTTATTTATACCAATATGTGGTATCCAGTGTTTATCGTGTATGTCATAAGTTAATCTTCCGTGTGCGCTGTTGTATGGGTATTTTTCATCTAATTTTATATGTCCTTGATATCTTTCAAGTTCTGCTTGATGTACAGAATCTGAAAAAACTTGGAAATATACTAATTTTCTATCTGTGTTTTTATTTCTTGTGATATTGAGTCTTAGTAACTCGTTTTTACAATCTTCGGGATTGAGATGTAAAAGTCGTTCGATATTACTCTGGTAGAATGATTCGTGGTCAAGTCGGTTTTTATTTCCATTTGAGACTTGTGAACAATGTACTTTCTTTTCGGAAAATGTTGCTGTGAATTTATATCCTATAACTGTTGTTGCTCGGGTTTTTGAATAAAGTGTCGCTATTACATTTGTTGTTTCTATAGCTTGTGGTTCTGTTTCGCATTGTGATACTTGATTTATTGCATATTTGTGTAGTGTTTTTTGTTCGTTTTCTTCACAATCGTAATGTGTTACTAATAAATCTTGGGGTCCTGTGCGGGGGGAAGGGTTTATGTTTTCATTTGAGGTTATTAGAAAAAGGAGTTGTAGAAAAATTAAAATTTTTAGAATATACATGTGTATGACAATCCTGAGTATGGGTTATAAAATGTGATGTAACCAATTGTCTTTTTGGTATATCTGTCGTATTTGTATATCACTTCAGTTGTTATAAACGGTGGTGGTAGGGATTGAGCTGTTATATTTGGTGGGTTTAATGGATAGGGATGTTGAGTAATGTTGTTTAATTTAACCGTGATTTCAAATTTTAATTGTAGACTATTTTGTTGAAGTATCTGGATGTTATGATCACGAATGTCTTCGTGAATGTCTTGTCTATATTGTAGTCTAGTTAGTGCCCAGTTGTGGAGTCGGTTACTTTCAGGGTGTTGTCCAAATAATGGTGGAGGTGCTGTGAATGTATTCCAGTCTAGTCTTAAAGGAATATTTGTTGATGATTGTTCTCGGTATCTAGCGTCGAGGTTATTTGGGAAATTGAAGTTAAAAGGCGTTGGTGAAATCTGACTGATTGATGGTGTTGATGGTAGTGATAATGTTTCTGGTAGTGATGAGGATGTTGTTGTATCCGTAGAAATATCTATTGGATCATTGATTAAATTTGGTTCACCTTGTGTGAATGAATGTGTTGTCCAATATGGTAGTCGTGATGTTTGGTTTGTAGGGTTAAAGGGATTTTCACGTATTTGTTCAGATGTTGGTGTTGAACCTAAGTAATCTGAGGGTAGGCTTGAGGTGCTACGTTGTGAAAGAAGCGTAGGGGTTTCTGGTAATATACCAATGGGGTTTTCTGGAGTACTTTGTGATGGGGATTGAGGTATATCAAAATGAACTCGGGGAGTTTGAAAATTTCTGTTTCGTCGAGGATGTATAATTTGTCTATTTATTTCGACTGTATTTTGGTTTTGACTAGGATTTCGTATTCTACTTAATTCTTGTGGTAGTGTTGGGTATAAGTTATATGTTGGTTCGCTTAGAGGTGCTTGTCGTTGAACTGGTTCTAGTGGTTCAGATAAGCGAGCGTGTCGTTCTTCAAAGGTATATGGGTTATCTTGAAAAGAAATTCGTGTGGATGTTTGGGGGTTTTAGGTAGTTGAAGATGGTGTTGGGTTATTTTGGGATGATGTCGGTGAAGACTGACTGAGGGATTGTTGGTTAGCAATTTTTGATGGTTTTTTATTTATTCTTTTAGTGGAAAAATTTATGTTTATTATATTATTCTTCTAGAAAAAGAATTAGGAGTATTGTTGCTAGAGCGAATGTGATGATTGCTTTCTTTATACATTTGCATTTTGTCAAGATGAGGGATGATAGAATTGTTATAAAAATTACAAATAGTAAAAAAAATATCTGTTCTACTAAAGATGGTTCGTATCATTTAGATAAGTTTTGTGAATCGTACCTGTGGATATAGTCAATAGCTTTTGAAAGCTGGAGGTATAGTTCAAATATGGAATAGAAAATTTAAAAAATATTGCAAAAAATGATTAAGATTATTACAAAAGATTCAAAGGTATCAAAAAGAAATATGATTAAAAGTTTAAATATCGTTAAAAAGTTTATGAGAATGTTAAGAATTATGTTGACTGGTCGAGAGAAGAGCATTTAAGAAATGGCTTCTCGATCGAATATTTTTTGTTGTTTGAGGCAATTTTCAAGTGTGGTCGAATTATTTATTGGTTTTTTGACAAGTGGGTTGAGTTTTGTGAAAAATTGTTGGGGGCGAATTTTATGGTGATCGGGGGGTCTTCTTTGTCTTTATTTTTATTTGTCAAGTGATCTGGGGTATTTTTGAGATTTTTATACTTTAAGCTAATTAAAATGGTCGTTCTTTTACTTTAGGCTAATTTAACATATTTGTTTGGGGGGTATTTGAGATCGGAGTTGGGGAAATATTGTTGATCTTTGGGTTATTAGATAAGGGAGGGTTATGATATTATGGTGGTATTTATTTTAGTTGTCAAGTTGGAGTGGTTTGCTTATTTTTGACCTGGAGGTCGCAAAGTTATAGTTATAGATATGACTGGAGTTTAATATCGTTCGTCTAGTTGGAAGGTGACGGATTGGATGAATCCTATTGGCTAATTTTGAACTAGAATCGTTGCTTATTTGTCAGCATGTTATTTTGAAAAATGAAAGTTCAAAATATTTCAGAGGTGCAAAGATTATGAAATATAAAATTAAAGCTGTTTTTGAAATTCGACTTTCTTTAATATTTTAGGTTGTGGAATGAATGTTTTATAGTTTTTACGTGGTTGATTTCTAAGTCGTGATGACTCTCTATGTTCTGATTTGTCGATTTGTTCTTGGGGTATTATTTTTTCTGTCAATTTTCTATTTTTTCTTTCTTTTTGATATATATTTTGATCTAGCTTTTTTGTATTGTTTTTCGTTATAGTTGATTTTTTATTTTGGTTTTCGAGATGAATGTCATGTTGTTCTTTTGTTTTATTCTCCGTATGTGGTGGAGTATTTTGAATAACTTTTAAACCTGTGAAAGAATATAATTGAGTTAGTTCGCGTAGTGCGTATTCTTTTGGGTAATAAGGTAATAGGTTGTTTCGGTGTTAAACAATTTCTTTTTTGTTTGAGTCGGTAATTTTATATGTGACATCAGTGGGTTTGGCAATTATTTGGTATGGTCCTTTTCGAAGGGGTTGTAATTTTTTAGAGATTCCTTTTTGAGTGTTAAAATTGGGTTTTGCATTTGCATTGGTTGTTGATTTTGTGTATCTGAGTATAAGAAACATTATTTTATTTCAGAGAAACTTTCAAAGAAGATTACTCTATTCAATGCTTCACATACTTTTTTATTTCACGATGGAAAGTCAATACACGTTTTTTCGCTAAATCATATCATCTGAACAATCTGAAAATTTTCTTTTCTTTTCTGTTCTAAAAGTTACTGTGATAAATCACGCTAGTTTTCAATTATCAAAGTGGAATAATTTTTTTTGAAAAACTGTAGATGCAGAAGCATGAAAGATTGGTTTCGCCATGAAAAAGCTTAGAAAGGCTTAATAAATTTTCAAAAATTCCAAATCATGAGCTTGGTATAGTCAAAGCGCAATATATTTCCAGCTATAAACGCGTAAACGGGATGACATATTGTGATCTTGTTATACATAAAATGCTTATCATACATATAGTGGTTATCGTACGCGTGAAAGACAATTTCTTGTCAGCAGAAAACACAAACAGAAAACTGTATGGAAAGCAAAGTATTAACCTAATTGAGGCTTTCCACTTGTTTTTTTGTTATGTTTACTGACGAGATTTCTTTCAGAATACGCGCTACCAGATTTTTTAATTGCATTACCAAGCAATCTCTATGTATTTTACAAGGCGAGCGGGCGAAATGTTTTTGTTAGAAAAAAAATTTGAAACTACATCACAAACGTTAAACAGCGGCCAGAATTTTTGAAAAACTGTTCTGATAAGAGTAGTTTATTTTTAATTTTGGGATTTAATTCAAAAAATAAAAGAATTTTATTTTAAAAAACCGTTTTTGATAATGGCGATGTTGTATTGCCAAATTGGAAAGTCTGGCTTTCCTAAAAACTTGTTAAGCATAGCACAAACCAAAGAAAGTTTTAAATTTTCCAATCAAATAGGTCGAGCTCCAAATTTTGCGAGCCTAGAAATAGCAAAGGTTGGCCATGATGCGCAACAAAAGCTTTAGAACCACAAGGTTGCAATTATCTCACTGCATAGATTTTGTTTCTTTAAACAAACTGTTTTGTTCCGAATTTCGAAAAACTTGAGAAATTTAGGTAAAAAGGATCGATGTATTGTTGGGATCAGTTTAACAAAAAAAATAAACATTGCGGGATCTATCCGTTAAATTGAACTCCCACGCCGGTATACATGCCCTTACATAATTTTGATTAGAAGTTGTCGTTTAACCCATAAAATTTCAATACGCATTTTTTTTATGCGTTCTAATTTGGCCAAAGTTGGGTTCCTAAAACACGCGTAAGCGGTGAATTGATGTATTCTATTTTAAATTGAGGCCAGCAATTTAGTCTTATTAGATTAATACGAGAAAAAGTACACTCTTTGTATTTACATTAAGTGTGGGGGGATAAAAATAAGAAACAAAATCAATATTTTTCCCGATTACTTCGTCAAATACAACATAGTAATATAGCTGTAAAAAGTTTCAAAAAAATAGCTCGCTCGAACCTGCGTTTTACAACAATCTAGCAAAAACAAGACTGCTCGTTTCTCGAAACAAAGCCCTGGCTACCCCCATAACTTTTCTCAAATAGTTTCTGGCAACGAAAAAAACTTCTGATAAACTATTAGTTCGAACTGCCAAAAACAAAAATTTAATGCTAAAATTTTGAATTATATCCGTAACAATACTGCTCCTATAACACATCAAAGCGGTGATTTTTCCGATTTACTTTAAGCCAACTATAAAGTATTTTTGTTTGATTAGTATGCAATAATTACTATTGCATCCTGAGTATTTGAGTTATTTGCTTTAAAACACTAAAAAAGGGTGTAAAATAGATACTTGGATTAGGAAGGATGTAATTTGAAACATTCAGCAAGAATGCTCAAATATCAGGGCGAAACCCTGCACGCTTCAGTTTGGAACTACTATGAAATCGGGATAATTCGCCTTATTATTTCGTGGGCTGGAATTTGTTAAGTAAAAATCTCGCACTTATAATCACTTTCAGACTAGTAGCTAGCATACTCGCAAGAACAGAACTAGATGGCTTTTGGAAAAAAAACTGATACGCAAAAAGCATGTATAAATTTTCTGAAAAAAACCACCCAAAGCATTTATCTTTCGCATTTCTTCGGAAGTTGGAAGAGAAAAAAAAACTACAGAGAAACAAAACTAAAAAAAAACCATAGGCAAGCGCGAGCTCTAATCGACTGGGTAAGAAGAGTAAAAACTTCTGATGTTGTTATTTGAATGAAACCTAATTGTCATTTTCGAGTTGTTTCAACACTTTTAGACAATAGTTATAATGACCGTAGCCTGCTAATTATAATTCAAAAAACTTTGCTTTCTGATGGCTCGAGAAAAATTATATAAACCATGATTTTGAACCATGCAAAAACCACTAAATCTGTAACCGGAAAAATTTCAAATAAAACTTTGTCTTTCTCAACAAAGTTAGAACCAATAATCCATTTTTTTGAAAAATGGTGTTCAGATCTGAAAAATATAGACAAGCATCTCTAAAGAACTTACAGAAAATATATAGACAAGCATCTCTAAATCAATGAATGCTCTGATGAAATCACTTGTTCAACTATCGAAGGTGATTTGCTCTTCGGGTAAAGATCAGTAGAGATGCGTAAGTTTGCTGTGTCTGTATGTTTCAAAACTTTTATGCTGAAACCAGATGGTCTTTATCACCAGCTGCTGACTTCAAAGTTCCCATTTTCCACAAAACGAACCCTGCTTTTTATTAAATGGGTGCTTATTTTGTTGAGTTAAACTACTTTATCCATTTGACTAAAACTGCTCTAAGATTGATATTCATTAGAAAATTTTGATTTGTTCAACTCTGATTCTTATTCTGATGGTTTTAGTTATGTGCACAATTGGTTTGATTGTTCGTATTTTCATTGTGCTTTTTTAAACTTCACTTTTAATCATAATTAGCCAAAATCTTGATTAAACTTGTAAGTAAACTTGCCCATCTCCTTCACACTTTATCAAAAATCCTTTTAAAAAAATCTCTGCTATCTTCATTGTTTTCTTCAACATTCTTTAAAATTTTCTCGAAAAGTTTTTGATATCTACCAAGATTCTTCGGCAAGAATTTTTCCAGGCAACCAATATTTTCTTTAAGATTTGAATAAGATTCTTCAAAAATGTTCCAAGAGATCAAAGATTGTTGAGTTTGGGTTATCTGCTGGGATTTTTGGGCATTGGATTTTATATCAGCGATCACAAGAAGCGTTTTAGTGTTTCATAGACAAGATAAATTTGCAAATGAAAAGCAAAGGTTTTCTCTAATACTAATACAGCAACCGTTTACTTTTATGACCAATATAAAAACACCTTTTAAAAGTGAATTAGGTTTTGAAAAATTTTGTATTGATTTGATTTTTGGTTTGTGCTGTAATCGACTTTTAAAACAGCATTTTTTTCACAAATCATAGGTTAAAATTGAAATTGAAAAACTTTTGTTTCAATTTGTAGCTACCTTTGAAACAATTTTTTATTGGGAACAGTTTTAGTTTCCCATTTAGTTTGTTTTCGTAGCATTGAATTTGGTAAATTGACTTTTAAGAAAACTTTTTTAAAACAATTAATCACAAAGGTTTTCACCGCAAAAAATGTTTCACTGATCCGTTTGGCGGATTGGACATATTAGCAGATGCAAATGGTAAACAATGATTTTATTAAAACAAGATTGAAACAACTTGTTATGTCGATCTTGGACAACATTGTATTCCTTTCTAGTTCATAGGCGAGGCGAGGCGTACTATTTGTTTACAGCGCTTAGAATTAACAGTTTTTTGTGGTACTTATACTAGAAAAATTGACC
The DNA here is from genome assembly GCF_963678635.1 of Symsagittifera roscoffensis. Lineage (NCBI taxonomy): Eukaryota > Metazoa > Xenacoelomorpha > Acoela > Convolutidae > Symsagittifera > Symsagittifera roscoffensis. The sequence continues at coordinate 3,658,779 of NC_087063.1, read as the reverse complement.
ACTGATACTATACTCATCACATGCAAAAACATCAATTCCGCTTTCGTTTTCTTTAGTAATCATAACAATAAAATTTATTTTCTTTTTCCATTTCCATTCAGAAATGACAGCTAAACTTAAACAGTTGCTCCAAAGTAGGAATAATTGAATCAGAAGAAAATCTTTGCTTGACCGAATGTTTTGAACTTAGGAGCTTTGGTTTCTTTCTGCTTCTGAATTTAATAAATTTCGTTCTCAAGAAAAATATACATATTTTTGTTAAAAGCGACAACCAAATTCTTTATTAAAAAGACAATAAGTCTTTGTGTCAATCGTTGTATGTTTTCTATCATTTGAATTGAATGAAATGAATTATAACTATCTTTTCTTCTTTATTTTTTGCCCAACTATTATTTTCCTTGTCATTATCAACTCACATAAATCTGATGTCAAAATTAATATGTTTTGGCCGATGGTTTCGGATGCTCAGTGGTACAATCTTTACTCTCTTGAAAAAAATTCCAACAATCAAAAGACTGCAAAAAACAACCTAAATAATGGTGAAATTTTCGAACCATCAGCTGAGTTGAAAAACTGCAGCGATTGGTCAGAAGAGATTATCAAACATGTTGAAAAGTTTGTCTTCTTTTTCGGTTTCAACCGATGTGGTTCGACGGCTACAGGAAACGACTCTTTCTCGCTATAGACACGCATCCCCGTACCATCTAACCGACAAAATAAAAGCTCAGCAGTAATTGTTTTCACATTTTTTCAAAATTTTTGTAACAACGCGATTCTAAAATCTTCTACAAAATTTTTCAATGTTTTACGGGCAATTTTGTTCATGGACTCATGGAACTCAATCACAATGAATTCTGTATGAAATGCCGACATACCATTTTTATTTGATAAATTCAATTACAAACTAGTTTTGGTCGGGTTGAAGTAAATTCCGCAAAACTTCATCGATTCCGCAGTGCTCTCCAGAAATTTTTTATTTATTTCTGACCTGTTTGTGACCCCGCAATTTTTCTCTGGATTTCGTTGTTTGTCTCTTGATTTCGCGATTTATTTTGATGCTAGATTCTGTTTTTACTCATAATCAGATATGTTATTTTTTAAAAATTTACCTCCAACCGTAGTCTTTTCACGATAATGAAAGTGCAGATTTTTGAAATTAACAAATAAAAAGAAAAATTTGAAATAGTTTTTGCGTTTCAATTTGATTCTATTTGATGTTTGCTTAGTCCCATTGAATAGATTTTGTCTGACGGAAAACTTGACAGTCGACTGAAAATCCAATGCTTTTTCTGAAAATTCTAGATCCGCCACTAAATGCTTGTGCGTTTGAAAAACACCTGAAATTAGGGCAGAGATCAGAATGAAGTTTTGTATCTCGGGTTCCTCTTAGTTCATTGAAAATATGGGATATAACGACAGCTGACCTAAATTATACACCTGTCAAATAATGATTGTTTTTCTAAAACTACTACAATTAATGCTGCTTTTCATGGCCAGTTGAAAACCAGCGTTAATTTATGTAAAACACTTAACCCTTGATGAAAAATCATTGAAGAAACTATATATAATTTTCATCACAAAACTGAACATGTATTTTTAAAAGTCCGATAGAGAACAAACTTTGAGCTGTTCGAATTTTGAGCTGTTAAAATAAAAGCAATTTCTCTTTTTTAAGCAATGCGTATAAAGTCAGTTTGAAACAAATCGTGTGCCGTTTGTCTATAGCGAAAAAGTGCCTTAATAGGAAATGTCATAGATGCCCATCCAAACTCTCTAATTGGAAACGAACTCACATTCTTGCCAATGTTGAAAAATCGGAGTCTGGGGTTGATGGAAGCTACCAGAAAGATTTGCGAAGTTTCTCGGAAAGAGGCAAAACATCTGCATAATGTTCGGGGTAAAGGGTACTCGTACAAAATGGGAGATTTTCATGGAACTTTTCGGCAACCTCTTAAAGTCATCGGTGTGCGAAAATCTTACGTTACTATCACTTATATGCAAGAGCATCCCAAAGATTTTCATTATGCAATTAACAGGTAATTACATCGAGACTTAAATGATAACCGGTTAACTAGTTTGTGTAACAAATTTCAATCGATCATATTTTATACATTTTTCTGTACAAATGGAAATTTTTTTTTCCATAGTTTTTCCATAATTTGGATAATAAACTCCAATCAGGGTTATTTTTTAAAAAAATTGTGCAAGAAAAGCTGACTCTGGTAAAAGTTTGATGGTAATAGAAAATAATGAAACGGTTAGTCAAAAATCTAAGCATGGTTGTCAAATTAAACTTTCAGAAGAGGTAACTTTCGAAAAATTGAGGAATGAATAATTTTGATAGGGGTAATTTTTTGATACGTAAAAAACTATATCTATACAATTTTCTGTACGTATTGAAATGTATGAAGCTGCTTAATAAACGTGTGACAAACATTTTTGGACTAACAAAAACAAAAACAAACATGAACGCCTCATAAGAAAAAATCAAAATTAGACAAATCAGGAGCTAAATTAAATCAACCCAAAATGAATTAATTCAAGCTATTTTTTCCAATAGTTAAAATTTTATTATAATTTCCAACAATGCTCCAAAAACCTGCTGCTCATAGATAAATAAAACAATTGGAGAAAATAATGAAAATACTGAAAAAAATCCAAATTTTTTTTGAGATTGAAGATCCTCCCATTTTGAAATTTGAATCTTTGAAGCTATTTTTTTTTGCGTGCAACTAACTAAAAAAACTTGCGTCGAGATAAGCTCTTCCAGGTAAAATTCATTGTTTTGAAAATACTGCTGGGAAAAAAATGCTTTAAAGAACAATTTTCACAAAGATTAAACAACGGACAGAATTTACCATCTAAGATCGCTTAACAATAGCATGACATTTTAACTGATTTCAGTAACTGTTTATGATTGCTTTTTTGTTGCATTTTTAACTGAAAAAAAATTGTTAAAAGAGAGTGATGAAAATTAAAGTTTTTTATTATTGGGAGCGTTTTTTTACTGCTGATACTTTTGTAAATTCGGCAATCCAAAACTTGTCCATAATTTATCCATGTTTCTTTGCTAAAATATAGTCGAGTCCGGTTAAAAGGGATCCGGAAAATTGACAATTTTTATACCGTTATACAAACACTCTTCTTCAGGAGTTCCAACAGCATAACAAAATAATTGTTTTGCTGAAAATTTCGACAGTAAGCAGGCTTTTCTTGCAGATTTTTTTTGAAATTTACTTTGATTGGAGCTAAACAGTTTAATATCCAAATTTTGGAAACAATTTTCTGCGAAAAGAAAACATTGCAGAAACAGATAACAGACTGATTTGCTGTTATCTGTTTCTGCAATGCTTCAATTTTGCATAAAATTTTTTCCAAAATTTGGATATTAATTTGTTTAATTCCAATCAATCTAAATTTCAAAAAAAATTTTGCAAGAAAAGCCTGCTTACTGTAGAAATTTAAGTTTAACAGAAAAGGACAAAACACTGAGGCAAAGATTGTCAAATATCCAGAAGAGACAACTTTTGAAAAATTGTGGAATAAAAAAATATGCTTGGTGTAAAATTTTGATACGTAAAGATCATTTTTGACCGACCGGTTTCAAAATCATACAGGTAGGGAAGCTATATCTAAAAAAGTTTTTTTTTCGATTGACAAACTTGGCAATTTGTCATAATATGGACTTACTTATTGTGGGTGGATTTAATGTATGTAAATTTGTTCTTGAAAATTTAGCTCAAAAAATATTCGTTTTGAGTTTTGCAACATCAGAGTTGTTCCAAACAGAAATGAGACCACCTTCTTGTCTTTTCTTTCGTAAAAACACAAGCTTTGCACTTTTTACTTGACAATTGGATATTTATAGTTCATCCAAGTTTCCTTGTAAAAAGGTAGAAAGTCCTTGTAGAATGTCGTTAACGGTTCAAGGGATTTTTGAACAATTACTGCCAACCAGACTCATATAGGTCAAAAAAGTATATCTAAAACTTTTCTATCGGTGTCCAAATTGTTATATTTAAATCCGATTTTGGGATTTTAAATAAAACAATTTGTCATAATGTGGACTAATTTATTGTAGGTGGACTTGATGATTGCAACTTTAATGATGAAATTTTGGCGTGAAAAAATATTCATTCTGAAGTTTTCAACACTCAGAGTTGTTCCAAAAAAATGAGACCAGCTAAATTGTCTTTTTTTTTTCGTTAACGACACAAGTTTTGCACCATTTTTTTGACAATTCAAAATTTACAGTTTATCCAAGTTTCTCCGTCAAAATTTACTGGAGTCTGGTTCGACGGCAATCGCAACATTTTCCCCCCATCTTACGATCAATGTTTTTCAAGAGGTTCAACAGCATAGTGAAATTATATTTTTTGCAAAAAATTTAATATAGTTTGTTTTCAATTTACCTTATGTTTTGTTTCATTGAACGCTTTGTTGCAAAAAACGAAGTGACAGATGCATAGAGTGTTTTGCTCTTATCTGTTTTGCTCTTATTGTTTGTTTTAGCTGAAATTTTCTTTGATAATTTGGTTATAACTCCAATCAATGTAAGGTTCAAAATTTTGTGCGAGAAAAACTAAATCTGGTAGAGTTAACATAAAAAAGGATAAAAATGATAAAAACCTGAGGCAAAAAGTTAAGCGAATTGTCATATGAAAATGTTCAGAGGAGTTAATTTTCAAACTTGAGGAAAATATTTCTATGCTATATAAAAATGTTTAATAGTTAAAAATTATTTTCGGCCAACCGGACTCATTTACGCCAAGAAACTGTAAGCTAATTTTTTTGTTTATGGGGATTTTGAAATTGTCGATTTGTCAAGCTGTGGACTAATTTTTGGTGGCCTCACTCATTTGAAATTTTTGTTGATGAAAAACTAGCGCAAATAAACGATCCTTCTGAAACTTTCCACACTCAGAATTGTTTCAACCAGAAATGAAACCAGCTAATTCGTCATTTCTTTTTCGTTAATGTCACAAATTTTGTACTATTTGGTTGACAAGCGGAAAATTCCAGTTTATCTAATTTTCTTGCTGAAATTCAGTCGAGTTTAATTCAAAGGCAGTCGCAACAATTATAATTTTTGCCCGGTTATACGATCTTTCTTCTTCAAGATTTTTAACAGCAGGAAAAACTTGATTATTCCGCTAAAAAAATTCCACTAAGGATTTTTAAAAGCGTCAATTTGACATAATATGGACTAATTTATGGTGGATGGACTGGACAATTTTAACTTAAATATTGAAAATTTAGCGGGTAAAATATTATTCGTCATGAAGTTTTCGAACTTCAGAGTTGTTCCAAAAAGAATTGAAAAGGCTAAATTGTCATTTTTTCGGTAAGGATCCAAGCTTCGCACCATTCACTTGACAATTTGATATTTATTGTTTATCCAATTTTCTTTGTAAAAAATAGTCGCTACCGGTTCAAGGGAAATCGGAACAATTATAGTTTTTGCCCAGTTAGACTATCTATATTCTTCAGAAGTTTCAACAGCATAACAAAATGAGTATTTTCCTCAGAAATATTTTACAAGATTTTACCCCATTTATTTTCATTTTAGTTTCATGAAAAAGTTTTAAGACGAGAGAAGTAAAATTAACTTGGTTTTGTTGCAAATTCAAATGGAAAAACGTAAGCGTTTCTTTTTCAGTTATCTGTTCTGCAATCTTGTTTTTGCAGAAAGCTTCCCTTCTATAGTTTGGATATTCACTGTATAGCTCCTATCGAGGTCACGTTCCATTTTTTTTTTGCGAAAACACTTACTCTGCTAGAGGCTAAAATTAATAGAAAAGGACAAAAACCGGATCAATTGAGCAATCTCCCCCCCATTCCCGCGTGGGGGGGAGAAAGCTCAATGGGTACTTGAGACATGTTTACAACCACTTGAAAATAGTTCTAAGCACTTAAAACTAGACTGATATTATTTTTGAGAATGGATTATCAAAATTTGCTGCCTCTTTTCTCAAACAATGAATTAGCCATAAATTTTCTTAAACAAAAAAATCTTCTGAAAAATTCTTGTCTCTGCACTGCTTGCCAGACTCCCCAAAACTGGACAAAATATCAGAAAACCAAAGATGGATTTAGCTGGAGATGCCAAAACCGGACGTGTAGTCGATTTAAGCTGACAACATCAATTCGAAAAGACAGTTTTTTTGAGAACTCAAACATTGACCTCCCGAAATGGATTCAAATTATTTATCTTTGGGGAATGCGGGGCTCAAACAAAAATGCCGCAACGCAAGTGGGAGTTTCACAGAGAGCAATTGTCGACGCGTTTGCCTCCCTTCGAGAAATTTGTCAGCGGCATCTTCTCGCCAACCCAATTCAGCTTGGCGGACCAGGAATTGTGCTAGAAATCGACGAATCTTGCTTCAGTCACAAGCCAAAACATCACAGAGGTCGCATTCCACAGCAACCTATATGGGTTTTTGGAATTGTGGATACCAGCTATAAACCGGCAATTGGTTATATGGAAATTGTGGAACAAAGAAACGCTGCAACACTTCTACCGATTATACAGAGCGTAGCTCGTCCTGGATCAATCATACATTCCGACGAGTGGCGAGCTTATCGAGGAATTCAAGGCATGGGATTCGCCCATAAAACAGTGAATCATTCGGTGAATTTTGTGGAACCCGATGGGACACACACTCAAACAGTGGAGTCCTACTGGAACCGAAAAAAGACCCTAATAAAAAGCATGCTTGGATGCAGACGAATTTTCCTGCATTATTATTTGCAAGAATTTATGTGGAGAGATCGATTTGGCTCGAGAGCATTTGAAAACATTATCTTGCATATGAACAATTTTTATTCTCTATAAACCTGAACTGGCCAATAAGTGTTATTTCATTGTTTAATGTTTGAATTTTGGTTTAGTTTGTTATAATTTACTTCTTTTTTTGGCTGGGGGGGGGGGGGAGAAAGCTCAATTGGTCATTACGGGGGGGAGATTGCTCAATTGATCCCAAAAACCGCGGCAAAAGCCTAAGCGAGGTTGACAAATGTATACTTTCAGAGGAGATCAATTTTCAGAGGAGAAGCTAGGGGTAAATTTATGATATTCAAAGATCGTTTCGTGGAACTGAGCTCTTATAATAAAAATAGAAAATATACAAGGTTTTTGTTTTGATGACGTTCTGGCCAGATGTTAAATTTGTCAATATGTCAGGTTGTGGGGTAACTTATGGTGAGATGCTAAAATTCCTGTTGGCTTTTTGAACTCCAATTGAATCATTCTGTAATTGTTTTTTTTTTTCGTGGCCAATATTATTGATTGTTCCGTTCCCATAAATCTACAGATTTTTTTCTACAAGTTTTCTCCATTTTTATTTACAATAGGTTCACTTTTATCTAATCAAAAAATAGAATAAAAACGAAATCAAACTAAAATTCTGTATACTTGCTTCATTAGAGGTCAGTGTTTTTTGAAATTTGTCTGTTCACATTTATCTGGAGCTTTGTAATTTTTACGAAAAATTCACTTTCATTTTAGCAAGTTAGTAAGAAATACCTTCAAAAACTTTACTTTTTCATTCATTTGTTTGAACGTTACATAAAAACTAGAGCGTAAGGAAACATTAGAGATTCGATAAACAATAAAACTTAATGACTACTTAAGCAAAAATTATTAATGCGACTTTGTTCAATCAAATTTCTTATTAACCTGTTAGGAGTACGTTTCATGGAAGCTTCACCTTATTTTTTTTTGACAGATTACAAGAGAGATGGCCGCTCGTCGGAGTCATGGTTGTTCGGAACCCATTCGACATGATTTCAACTCGAAGCAAAGAAATGGGTGCTGTTATGACCTTAAAACATCCCCAAACTGGAAAGCTGTTTCAGACGACGATATGGAACTGTAGCAAAATCACGCCCCCAATTTCTAGCTGTCTCGAATTCATTCGTGACTCTATGGCCAATGGAACCACAATTGTCAGTGAAGATAAAGATGTGGACGAAGCCACTGATGCTATCGAGGAACACGCTGAATTAAGGTTTGATATTTTTGACCGTTTTTTGGTTGAGCATATCGTCCCCTTTTTGGGTCTTTTTCTTTGAGGATAACAAAAATTTTTTAAGTATAAATTAACGATTTCACAATTGTGATTCAAAAGATTTGAAGCTGGATCAAAATATTCGAGAAAATTAAAATTTTTGGACGTTTTTTTGATTAATCGTAATTTTTTTGGTCTTTAAGCCAGATGTGGGGGAGGTCTTTATTTAGCTGAAGTTTTTATTGCGACATATCTGAAAGCGTGAGGCGACAATTTGTCGTAAGGAACAATTGCTCACACGGGAATATTGGTAGCGACAATTCATCGCAGATCAGTTTTAAAAAAATACCTAACTTCGAAATTCTTAGCAACGAAACAACCATGTCCGGCTAACGAATTACATTTAGAGTTTTTAACAGAACTTCCGTGAATGACAAGAAGACGGGTCTGCGTTTGAGCATTCAAAGTGGTTTTTTGTAATAGCGCATCGGAGCCAATGACCAAGCATGAGTCATCAAAAAAGTTGAAATTTCAAAATTTTTGGAATGGAGAAATTACAAATTTTACTGGTTCAAACATCTGTTGAACTTTTTGGAAATAGAAAGACCACTTTATTAAGGCAAAATCACAGTTTTGTTGAAGCAAATTTCTCTACTCAATTTTGGCTTACATGTTTACTTAAACCAAAAATGAGAAATTTGAACGTCATTACAATTATCGAGATCTACTTGTTTAGTGTTTGGTGTTTATTAAAATACTTTTATGATATAAATTTCCATTGGGGTTTATTCAAAATACCGTTTTACGATTTATAATAAAAAACGCGTTTCGTTGAAAAGTTTTAAATTGAACTGAATTGTTTTGTTTTGGAAAGCCAAAACTTTTTTTAATATGAAGCAAAATATTGCAGATTGATACGAAAAAAGATTGTTTCCAAAAGTGGACATTTTCGTAGTTATGCTATCATATGAAGCAAAACTACTAAAATGGACCGTTTACAAAAATCTTTTTTCGTTCAAACAGTCAACCTCATCTATCATGAAATTGATATAAAGCGGTTGTCTCTCTTACAAAAACTGATAAGCTGAGTTCGAATTATCAATGAGCCTTCAAATTTTCCTCGGGAAAAGGGCAGTCAAAGTCAGCAAATTTTCTCGAGACAAAAGCCAATGAAAAAAAAGAAATTTTAAAACAGCACAACTCGTGAATTGAAAGCGGACTCCGCATCAGGCCAGAAACAGAATGAATGCGGAATCCGCAACAATGCTATTTTTCTCTGACATTGTTTGCTGTTTCGATTCCACGGACAAAGAGCTAAAACACTGTATTGCTCAAAACGCTCCAAAAAATAGGCAACTTTTCGGAATCCGCTGCAACAAAACTTGAGGAATCGGGATCCGTTTGTGGAATCCGCAAGCAAATCATTATAATTAATTTTAGCAAATTTAAACTGTCGTGGAATCCGCAGCGGTAAGTGGAAACCGGAAGTTGTAAGCAGAATCCACCAATTGAAAGCGGATTCCGTAATTGTAAGTGGAATCCGAAAACTGTCTGCGGAATCAGCCTAAGTTTGTGGAATCCACTTACACTTGCGATGTTCGCTTAAACTTGCAGAAACCGGAACAACTACCTGTATTCGCTTAATGCGGAATCCGCAAAAAATTAAAATAACGACAAAATTTATTTTACAGATATTTGTTCGCTGAATCCACGGAATATTTTAAAATGGATTCCACCTACATTTTGAAACAGGTTCAAGGACTTGTCTCTGGAATCCAAGGACGCAAAATTGTGCGCCTTTTCCAGTGCATAGTTTGCCTCGTAATGTAACTTCGAAATTCACAGCAACGAACCAACCACGAATCACTTTTGGAATGTATCACAGAACTGCTGAGCCAAAAAGCCCCCTTTGGTAGTAATTTAAAAAATCTTTTTTGAAAAATGTTATTTTAATTCCGCCTCCCCACGAGAAAATTCTATTTTCAACACTGCCTCGACTTGTAATGGGGAGTGTAAACGTGAGGGGGGGGGGGTTGAACGAGGAGGTGTAAGATTAATCGATTATTATCCATTGAACTCCAGTGCGGGAGGGAATGATTTGGATCTTGCTTAACGGGGATAGTTAAAAGTTAAAAAAATCCAATGGGTTCAATTTTGACAAAATTTTAATTTTACAATGTTTCAGTTTTTTCTTGAAACTTTTATGCTATTCGCTAGACCGCCAGAATAAATTTATTAGGAAATTATGAGAGACAGTTAGAAGCAAAAAAAGCAGAAGCAAGGCACCCAATTGAAGAGAAATGTTAGCCGAATAGCTAATCACTATTTATTATACTAGTTGATCCCATTTTCCTTCGTTTTGAGGGCAAGCACCTGTGAAACAATTATTCGCTCACCACCTGGTGGGTTCAATTAGCCACCAAAAAGCCTTCATTTACTGCTTTCTAAGTTCACTGTCTAGATCAGACACGTCCCTAGTCACGGTTACGTAGCAAAAGTAGACACGTCATAAAGAATACAACTACTATTTAGATACCTATCAGAATAGGGAGCAAACGTGGATATAAATATTTACCAATTGTTTTTTTTCCTAAGTTAGCGTTTTGTTCCCAATTCTGATTGGTCAAGATAGTACTTTTCTACTTTTTGACAGGTATGAATTGAAGATTGTCTTCTTTTTGACCGCAATCCCCTTGTCAATCACCAGAACATATTAGCAATTAGATTTTATTGAACTGGTTTGCTGGTTTGCGATTAATTGTCGATTTTCAAAACTTCCTAAATCACCTTTAAAACCCTTTTTCTGTTCTTGCAAAAAACTTCTGTAAAAACTTAAAGATATACTATGTGATCAGCAATCTTATTTTCAGCAATCAACTGATGGAATCGATGAACCACAACTTTTCAGCTGTGATTGTGCAGCTCGAAGACCTTATATCCCACCCACGAAAATATGCAGAACTTTTCTGCGAAGTATTGGAGCTGCCTTGCGATGAAACCTACATCAACGGTGTAGTTGCGGGGGTGCTGGATTCGCCTAACCCTTCCAGAAACGGAGTTAAATGGACTCAAACGCAGATTGAGAGAGTGAACAAAATTGTCGACCGATTTCCGAGCATATTCACAATGCCACGACTAGCTCGATTGGATCCTTGACTGAAAATGCATCAAACTTAAAACTTGAAAATCCAATTATTTAAAAAATTTGGTGTCATTATAGCAAAACTATCAAAATTTATGTGGGATCAATATTAAACTACAGAATACGCTGTCATCTATCGTAATCTTTTGAATAGCCTTCTCATTTGGCAAGGTTTTCGAAAAAAAGTTTCAGATGCAATTCCGATAGGAAGCCTGGTCACCTTATAGTTTTGAATTACCTCTTAGTTTCAAACATAAAACTAATATTGTCGTTTATTTGAAAAACACAGTCTGTATCTTGATGGTCGCTCGTCAAGGAACTGCCCAGAAAACTCGTTAATAATCATAATAAATTCGTTTGCAAGAAGGGACAGACTTGATTATTATTTACATAAGTCAAAACAATAATAAAAAAACTCCCAGCTTGGAAGAACACTAAAAAGGCCAGTTAGCTGTCTATCGAGTGGTGTCTTCAAAAATTTCGCTAAATATTCAATTGAGAGCAGTTAACTTTGCTAATTTAAACTAAAAAACCAAAAAAAGAGAAAACTACTAAAATTTTCAGCAAGAAAACCAAAAAAAAACTAAAAACCAAAAAAAAAGAGAAAACTACCAAAATTTTCAGCAAATGTTGCGCTGATTTGAGTTGCCTTAAACTAATAAAAACTTTACCTGAATTTTGAAGTGTGAGACAAATTAAGAAAATATGCAGTGTATAATTTGGCGCGACAATTTGTGTTGTATAATGTGGCGCGATGTATCTATTTTTCGCGAATAATACGAGTCGTATTTGGGTTAATTTTTTGATGTAACATAGGGTTCGCATGAAAGATCAGGGCAATGTTTTAACGAAGCTTCTCAGATCGAGCCTCCCTTAAAGCGAAACAAAAGACAAAAACTTTGAAAATATTCTTTGAAGTTTCAACGCATAGATGCTGACCCACTTTGTTGTCTGCAAGGTGCTTCCATAAACTTTGAGACATTTGATCCCATTCTTGTTTTTCTTTGCTAGTTAGGTCTCGTTTCCGGTATATTTTTTCAAGATTCAACTATCTATCTGCTGGAAATAAAATTGCTCGTATCAAAATGAGGTCTTGAAGGATCAGACTGCCTTTTAAGGTCTATACAGTAGTATTCGCTCTAAAAAAACGAAAAAACTTTCAAAAAAACGAAGGTTTGTACAAACTGGCAATGTTCAAATCCCGATAACTTTACGAAAAATCATCACAGTTGAAATTTTTTTTTTAATTTGAGCTCAGGACAACATCATCTTCCGAATGATATTTTAAAAAAAATCAAAAAAGGGGACTTAAGAATTGAAAACTGTCAGGAGAAAAAAAATTTAGGGTCCGTCACCGAAAATGGATATCTCAAAATAGTACAAAGGGGGACCCCTTGGATCGGAAGGGGGTCGATTTTCTGAAAGGGGGCGTCTGCCCCCCTCTAAATCCGCTGCTGATAGTACTATAAAAATTTGGGCAAAAAAGGAAGAAAAATGACTAGTAAAACAAAGGAACAAAAAAATAAAAACTTAAACATGTTTTTTTCAAAAAAACTGTTGCCGAAAATTTTGGACTTTTTTGAAGTTTTCGTTTCCCAAAATGGAGTTCAAAAACTCTAAAATTAGTTTTACTTACTCAAATTAAAGTTTCATGGCTTAGTTTTTAATTTGAACCAAGTTGAAATTAAGTTTAAGCAGGAATAAGCTGTTGTAAGCCCGCTCGCTCGCTTTAGTAGCTCGAAATTGAAATAAAATCAAAATTTTTAAGCCAGTTTTTACTCGATACTGAGAAACATTTTGAAAAGTTTTTAATGTCAATATATGCATTTTCCTCACTTTCTTCGAACAATAGTTAATCCTGCAAGTTTTGATATCAAACAAACAAAAACTTCTACGGAGTTCTGATAAAATGAAATAAGAATTAGCTGCATCAAATGCCACGTTCCAAAACGAGAGACCAAATGATGACATCGAAATATTTGCGCCCAACTCATGGTTGAATATGCGGCTCAAAATTTTTTGCTCACAAAAAGTCATCGAACTAAATTTTCCTATTGTTGTCTTTTTTGCAGTTTTTTGCCATATTCCAGACTGGCATTGCGATTCAACTTTTTTGCGACTCAAGGTTGTTTTGTTTGCGTCTAGAACTTTCACGTTGTACCATTATTTCAGCCAAAATCGGTCGTAGACCTCAAGCTAGAGGTCAAGTGAGAGCTCCTCGTCCTCACATACTACCATTGCCATAGCATGGGCAACCGGCCTTTTAAAAATAGTGCATAAAAAAACGCGAGCTTCCAAATCTTCGTTTTAAACTCCCAAACTTTCGTTTTGATTCCAAACACCTCATTTGTTAAGAGTGATAATTCGGGAAACCATCTATGAGCGAATCAAAATGAGACGGAAAATCTTGTATGGTTCTCAGGCTGTTATTAGAAAAACGTGTCTGACAAAAGCGAAATAACCCAATAAAAGTGTTCAGTACTTGAATGAAATTATTCCCGCATTCGCCAATGTGGGCTACTAGTAATGCCTCAAAATATCACTATTGACTTGAAAAGCTTTATCAGAGACGTTAACTAATAACAAATTCTTGACCCAAAATAGTCTCTTTGATTTCAGCGGAACGAGTTTGAAAATTGTCTACGACTTCAAAAGAAAAAGAAAGAAACCTATATGAAGTTGGAGTGGCATTTGCAGTCTTGAAAATCGTGTACGCATAAAACAAGACAAGACTGCTCGAAACAGGGCAAAGCCCCGAATGTCCCGACTGCCTTTTAAGGTTTATCGAGCAGTAATAACATTTTAAAAAAATATATGGAACAAAAAAATGAACTTTTTTCTTCCCAAAATTTGAGAGTTTTTGTAAAAAGCATCCCCCCACACGCCAGTTAAAGTACAAAAGGATAGATTTCTCCCCTTGTAACAAATCAATTATGGCACATGAGCTTCTTTAAACGTTATTAGCGCGAAATATATTGCGCTTTAGTTGTCCCAAATTGGCCAAAATGGCACTCTTTAAACCCCCATAACTTTACGAAAAATGATCACAGGTGAAATATCTTTTCAAAATTAAGTTCAGGACAATATTTTTTGAATGATGCAAAAAACAATCCGTCATAAAATGCTAGTTAAAAAGTCGAAAATTGTCTGAAGAAAAAAAACCACCCCGAGAACAAATACTCTGTTACTTTCGTACAGAGTTACTCACAAGGATAGCCGGTAACTGTGCAAGATAACGGGCCGTGCTGGCTTAATGATGTTCTCTAAAACGATTCCAATTTGTATTTGTAATTTTTTATAAATATTTCTGTAACTAGATATCGTTTGGAAACAATTTATTATTGAGTAGCATAGAATCTTCACAACCAGTCTTAAAAAATTACAATATATTTTTTTTCAAATTAGTGTAATTTCTTCCACGTGGTGTGATTGAAGTGTTTGGAGCGTTTCAAAAAACTATTTTTGATATCAGCAGGATTTTAAATTTTCTCTGAACTTCTTGGTTGTCTCCTTTTGGCTTTTTTAAAGTTTAAACTTGCATAACAAACTGTTATGCTAGAGCAAAAGCTTGCATAACAAACTGACCAAATTCAGCCCACAAATTCAAACTTTTTGTGTTTTTGCGAGGAAGTGCCCACAGTCAGATAACCTCTGAAACAAGTTATGATATACTGGCGAATGTTCACCTTCAAATCTTGATTTCTCAAACGTTGATCAGGATAGCTCCTGCCAATATTCTCATTTAGCATGCGGCAACGTTTCGATCATATATCTTATAGGTTGCCTGCAAAATAACAGAAACGTGACAATAAAAAATCATTTGCGCGTTGAAATCGAAAATTTACAATTTATACGTCCCCTGACTGTAGTTTTTATTTAAGAAAATCACACTCCATCACTCAAATTGCTTTGCTTTTTCAGTTCTTTATAAAGTTATTGTACTTAACGAAAACTTGCAATAAACAAATGCAATGAAGAATATCTGGCAATCCATCAATCATTTTATGCAATGCATTTTTGAAAAATCCTGACTGAAAATGGAAAATACTTTATATTTAACAATTTTTTTTTCTTGAAGTATTGCTACATGAAATTAGGTACCAAATTGTTTTGAAGATATTTTCTGTTCCATAAGAGTCAACAAAAACCGGTTAAAGTTTTAGATGAAAGATTAGTTTTTTCGCAAAATCTGTTTGCGGTCAGAACGTTGAACGTTCTATGATACTTGCACTGTTTTCTTCTTTTTTGATATTTAATTATTTTACTTAAGCAGTTTTTTCCCTCTGTTTTTAAATCAGTTTTGTAAAAGTCAATCATAGATTTCTGTTTAATCTATCCGATTCAAAAAACTCTGACTGAAAATAGTTATTCACTTGAGCTTTGGTTTTTTCTTTGACAAGAAAGTTACAGCTATCATCACCCAAATTATACAAACTAGGGGATTGCAGGTCTGGAAAGCAAAATGGTGCGCAGCTAGTGGAAGATTGATTGCTGCTGCGAATTGTTAAAAAAATTTAAGAATACAATCATATTAACACTGAATTGACGAAACATAAATATTAACAAAAAATCTATATCTAATTCTGATAAGTTATCACAAATTTACATAGCGATTACAGACCTTCAACAATTATCAAGCGTTTGTTTCTAGCAAGAAAAATGGTCGACTACCGTCAAAGCTGTCGTCCTGGTAACTTCCATATATGGGCGTGTTGTCCCGAATAGTCGTGACTTGTGGCGAGAAAACTACAGTCGGGTGCTTGACGGTGGTGTTTGACACAGTTGCTGAAGTGTTTTGATAGTTATGCTGGTTATTACTCTGACTAGTTATCGTATTGTGGTTCTGGCCTAAGGTTGTATTCGAGTTCGGGTTTTTAAGTGCCGATGCTCGTTTGGGTACCGTATTTGAGCCATTTAATTGGTTAACTCCAAAATACATTTGGCTGCTAAGATTGTTACTAAACTGTTGGCCATGCGCATGAAGTTGGTGGAAATTTCCGTGATTTTTCTCGACAACTTGTTGCTTTGCAATCAATCTATTTCTTTGGTTTTTTCGTCTGGCCATGAAAACTGCGAGAATAAAACAGGATATAAAAATAGACATGGCAATTATAGCTAGAAGGGGAGCTACAGATGGGACTGATTTCACCAAATCACCGGCTGTCATGGTTTTGTCGTTGTCGAACGTCGGAGCTGTCGGCTCTTTGCCCGTTTTCTGAGGAAAAGTCGGTTGACCAGATGTTATTGGCTTAAGAGAGGACAACGGTATTACTGTAATCAAACTTTCCATTTTCAAGGTTGCTTTATCATTCGATATCGTGTTCGCATCACCGAGATCAGAACTTGATGACGACGATGACAACTTTCTAGAACTTTCTAGACGTTTCTGAGTGATGACCACGTGGAGCATCCAAATGTCTGTCATATTTGGTTTAAGAAGAGGAGCGCTTGAGAATGAAAATTTTCTGCTCCCTTCGAAGGTGATCTCAAATTGATCTTGATTGATTACTGACACTTCGTCTTTTCGCTATAAAAACACAATTTTTAAGTTTTCTTCTAAAATCTGGTGTCAAGCTAGAACTAATTAGCCCAAAAACCAAGGCAGGGGTGAGTATTTGTCTTCATATGATGAAAACGAGTTGACTCATATTTTTTTCCTGGTTGCAAGTTATTAGTTCAAAAAACCGAAAAAATATTCAGGTATTTTCTTTTTTACGGCCGCAAATTAATCGACCTTTTTGATATTTTGGAAATTAGCTCAGAATGCTAAATCTGATTGATTGAAGTTTGTTACAAGGAAACAAAATCTGGAATATAATTTCAAATATAGTATTACTAAACCTTCTGGTAAATTTGAGTGGCATAACAGAAGAAAAGGGCTCTTTTTCCTCAACCATCACCCACCAACAACTGTAAATTTTTTTGGGGGGGGGGGGGGGGGGGAGTGGGAGGAAAAAGAGCCTAGAAAATACCTGAATAACCAGAAAAGAAATGAAACTAACAAATAGTGGCATAAGTGTGTGTATGAGGAGGTCGTTGGTCCACTGACATCCGAACATCATCCTGTCTGGTCTGTACTGGGGAATGTACCCGTTCTGTCCCCTACACACATGTGCTTCTACCACCCTCACCCCTCTCCCTCCCCCTCCAACCACTTCTGCGGTGATGACGTCATCTGAAACAAAGTTGGGTGTCCCAAATGTGTTAGATTTGGATCGGTGCAAGGCAACAGATTTTTTATGAAAATTTTATTGAGATCGATGTTATAAAATTTTTCATAACAATACTCTTGCCTTGCACGCAACCACAAAAAAATTTTCAACAGCTACGGGCAGTTTTAAATGACGGACAAAGTTAGGTGGCTATCTGTATTACTAAATTTTCGCTTTCGATCAAATTTCTCCTCAAGATAAATGTCGATCAATCAACCACAAAAAAATAATATGGACAGTATCGCAAATACAGTTACGTTGACTTGAAAAAAGGTCGACTAATTGTTCAACAGTTTTTTTTAATTCGCGACGCCCCTCGCCCTGACAAAAAAATTCCTCGCCCTCGAGTAATGGTTATAGACAACAGACAAATTTGTATGAAAAATATCAATTTCTGATTTGCAAAGCAAAGAAAACGCAATTAAATTTTGATTTGAGAGCAAACAAACAGAAAAAAAACTGCCTGCATCCAGTTTCAAGCGTTAATAATCAATTATGTGGCAATTTTAGTAACCAGTCATACATAAATTCATTAAAAACTAATTTTATTCAATTAATAATTCATTATAATCTCTCTTTTTGAAGTCAGCTTATAATCAATTATAACACAATTTAATCGATTATAATCGATTATGTCCCATTATTTTAATCCCAATTTCTAATTCATATGTTTTGCACAAAAATCAAATATAATCGTTTATAATCCGTTTTGTTTATCCATTTGGTTTTCGAACTTGCTTCTGAGTTGCCTATATTTTATGATCACAGTTGTTTCATGATGCACATTGTAGGCTTTTTTAACCACAACATCAGCAATTTATTTTAGTTTCAAGGTTGATTCGGAAAATTTGTTTTTCATCTACCGCGGTAAGCTTTCAAGTAAAATGAAAGGATCTCTATGAAACTTTTGTTTCGTGTTTAAACTTTGTGTTCAGATGAACCAAAGTGTGACAGATCTCGCTTTTAGACATTTTTTTAATAACAGAAAATATTTAACCCATGAGACGTCATTCAGTTATTGTTTTGTTGTGACGGTTATAATTGATTTTAAAATCGGTTATAATTGATTTTAAAGTTTTTTTGTATAAACAATAATCAAATATAACCGATTATATGAGATTTATAATGCCCTGGAAAATATCACGATATATACGACTTTAAATCGTTTAAACACTTACTTTTGATAATTATAATCAATTGTAATTGTCAAAAAATCATCATAACAATCAGTTATAATCAATTACTTACGCCTAAAATTGGATGCGTACAAACTGTTTTTCGAAAAAATCTAAAAGCAAAAAAAAGCAAAGCAAAAAACAAAGCCTTAAGGTTCTTTGAAATTCAAGCACAATTTATCATTGAATATTTTGTTCATAAAACTTGATAAAACGGGATCCATAGGTGACGTTTTCAGTCCGCTGAGAATTTTAAGAATTAAAATCCACTGTTAAAACAAGTAGTCGATCAAGAAATTGATGTTAGCAGTCGACCTATACACTTGTTGTTCAAGAGTGGACTTTGTCTTCCTTTTAAACAACGAATTGTGCTGAGCTTAAAAAGAACTCAAAAGTCAAACAGCAAAAACCGTCTTATGGTGCATGAAGTATAGAATCAGGGCGGATCTAGGATTTTCTCGAGGAGGGGAGATTTTCAAAAATGCTGTTGACCATCTTTTAGGTAGTCCAAATTGATTTTCAGAGCTCTTCTAATGCACTAAAAAGACCCTGTTTTGGCCAAATTTTCTGCACCTCTAGTAAAACTTTAAGAAAAAAGGCCAAAAAGGCGTTTTTAGGCATTTTTTGAAAATGTTGACCAAAAAATAGCGTATTTTTGGTTCGCGCTCCCCTCTCAAAATTAGTACATATTGGCGTCAAAGGCACCTTTAGAAAACTTTTAGGGTCCGTCAGCCAAAATATGTACAAAGGGGGGACCCTTTGGGTCGGCAGGGGGTCAAATCCCTGAGGGGAGGGGGCGTTTTCCGCACTTGCCCCTCTAGGTCCGCCCATAAAAAGAATGTTCCATACAGAAGTTTTCAGTTTTTCTCTATCTTATCAAGAAAAATGGCCAACAACAAGCCTGACTTAGTTTCTAATTCTATTTTAAATTATTTCTGTTTCCCGCTTTTTTGTTAGTTTCTGGACTTTTGCTAGTTCTGCATACCACTAATATTCTTGTTTGACTTCTAAATTGAGCTCTAACTGAGCAAAATTGAAATATTCATTTAGCATAATTTACGCGAGTAAAATATCATTTTTGGCGAATATCATAAAGTTAAGCTCACTTTTGCGATAAAGTTGAGGTAACTCTGAAGACTGTACATTTTCGTTTCTTCGGGGGAATGTGAACTTAATTATGGGCGTAAGGGGGTCATTCGACTCGTAAGGGATGACGCGTAAGTCCAATTTGTCAATTCTCAGCTGAATCGTGAATGTCATCTCGTTTGAAGTGTTGCACTTGATGAGTCTATCTGGGCCTTGAGTTTTGTCGGAGCAAGGCAGCATGTAAATTGACAAATGTCCACCAAAAAATGCAGAGTCTCTCTAAACATTTTTTGATAAAATTTTAAAGTTATTTTTTGAAAATAAAATAATAAAAAGACTCATTTGATTTAAAAAATAGCCATGATTGAAGCCCGTTTAGATTTTACAAAAAAATGTCTCGAAAAAAATTACTTGGGTTTGCAAATTAATTTTCTGATTGCTCGATAACTAGGAGTGTTTTTAACTAGAGCTAAAAAAACATCATAATAACTTCTACGACGAGCCAATATATCTAAAACATCACTCTCAAAATTTGTTGACCCAGTCGAGTTTTTTTATCATGTATTCTATTAAAAAATATATATAATTTTTAAAACGCCACCGATGTTTACAATAAATTTGGCAACATATTATAACAAAAAATTATTAAACAAAAATTGAGAACTCACAGCTAGCGAAGTTATGGTGACATCCCAGTTTTTACTATTCAAGTACGTGGATCCCTTTTCAGCGACATCAACAAAATAACTTCCCCCGGTGGAGGAAACAAACTGGGGTTTTCTAACTGTAGAAGCGACTAGTTGTTCGCTGTTCCCATTAGACAACGCTTTGCTCGTTAGATTCAACTGAAGAGCATCCGAACTTCCTTCTCGGACGAATGAAATACTGTTCGGAAATAGATGCGCTGAAAAATTCATACTTTTTCCATACAAATATTTGAAGAGAACGCCATTTAATTGTAATAATTTCAAAGTTTATGTAAATACATGCTATAAGTAAAATTAATTTTTCTATATTTTAGGAGACTACATTTTTCAAGTTATACTTTCAAGGGATGCTAAAAATGGAATAAGGCAGAGGTGATAAAATTTTGGACAAAAAATAATTTAGGAAAAACTAAAAATTTAGAAGAATAGTTATCATCAAAGTTTTAGCCTAATAAGTTTCTCACCTAACAATATATTATTACCCTAAACAAAAGTTTCAGAACTTTGACGCAGATAGTATTGACCATTTATTAGAAACCGCATCTATAAAGTTTAATTTAGTTGTATTAAGAAAAGTTTTCTTGAACAAAAACGTACCCGAGAAAATTTCGCCGTTTTCTGAGCGTTGCTGTCTTGCAATACCATTGTACCATTCTTCTTTTGTATTTTTCGCCGTTGAATAGGTGTAGATGAACTCAATGTCAATCCCAGCAGTTTTCGATTCAAACAAATCCGAAGCTCCGGCAAAAGTAGACTTTGGTGAAAATTCAATTTCGTGTACATAAATCGGAACTTTCGTTTTTATGACTGGAAGTGTTTGGTGGTGTGAAACTTTAAAGTACTCTTTTTGGACAACGTTGCATTTTTCGAATAAAATCTTCAGCGTAAAATTAGCGTAAAATTTCCAACTGCAAGTCTTAAAATCCAAATTTGAATATAGATTGCGTGCGACAGCGCTTCGAAACTCAGTAGAGTCGTGCTGACCTGGAAAAAATGGATCCGAAACCCAATTTTTGAAACCGATATTCGATTCAACGTTGTTAGGATACTGGCAAATATTATTCCATAAGTTATCCCTATCCTGAAAATCGAAACCGGAGTTCAAAACCAGATTTCTTGGTTCGACTGGAATGCTTCCTATTGAAATGTATGGGTAGAAGTTGGCTCGG
Organism: Symsagittifera roscoffensis; assembly: GCF_963678635.1. Taxonomy (NCBI): domain Eukaryota; kingdom Metazoa; phylum Xenacoelomorpha; order Acoela; family Convolutidae; genus Symsagittifera; species Symsagittifera roscoffensis. Next base: position 3,637,279 of record NC_087063.1, on the reverse strand, counting down.
ATCGGAACTGAGACTTCGAACTGGAGAACGTTCGGTTCAATGAACTCGGGAGTAACGATGGTGTCAAGTGATGACGTCAGATGACAGTTGTTCAGCATTTCATTTTTTATGGTCAAAAGTTCGCTCGGAACTTGTTCGCCTGAAAAAAAAACATGAAGTAACAAGGATAGCCGGTTACTGTGCAAAGAGAACATTTTTTTTTACAAAAACAATTTTTTTTTCAAAGTAGTGTCGTTTTTTCCGCATGTTGTGATAAAAAGTTCTGAGCGAAAAAAAGAACTTACGCATATTTGATAGTCATAGTAAAAAGGCCATTCGGAAAACAGTTTTTGAAGAAAATTGACTAGAAAAACGAAAAAAAATTTTGCAGAACTTTTTGGAATTTTTAATCTCTATATAAAAAATGGCGCAAAAAACATAAAAACTACTTTTATTTGAGTACAAGTACGTTTTCACGGCTTGAAGTAAGCTTAAATAAGCCATCGTAAGCCTACACGCTCACACCATACTAGTACGAAATTGGACCAAAAATCAAAAATTTCAAACCGATTTTTCTCGACTCAGAGAAAACAAAATTTTTTGGAAGTTTTTTAAAGTCATTCGAATCACAATTGAAAGGGATTTAATATGATATATTTTTCGACCCATTCCGATAATTATTTGTGGTACCTGATTTTGAGTGGAAAACAAAAGAAAAAAAAGGATAGCCCGTTACTGTGCAAGTAGCACAGAATGTTCCGACCATAGTTCTCAGAATGAAGCTAAAAAACTCCAAAAACTAGTTTTACTTGCTTAAAACTAAGTTTAAAGGTCTGAAATCAGGTGTAATTCAGCTTGTAAGCCTGCTCGTTTGCTTTATTTGCTCGAATTAAGACAAAAATTAAAAAACCGGTTTTTCTCAACTCTGGGAAAAATTTTTGGAATTTTTTTGAAGTGGTTCGAATCACGACTGAAAGGGTTTCAATATGATATATCACTCAACCCAGCCCAATGATTGGTTGTGATTTTGTTGGGAAAACAAAAAAAAAACTATAAATATAAACTAAAACAAAAATTCGAATACAAAAATCCTCCCCATTTTTCAAATGGTCGGAGCAAAAAGAAAACCAAAAGTAGAAAGAAAACCAAAAACTGTAACCTGGTATAAAAAAAATTAGACTTCAACTAAATCTATCGGGGCTTTGTTCTATTTGTTTGCAATAAGCATCATCAAAAAGTTATGACACGAATTCTTTTCGCTCATTGAAATTTTGAGTCCTTCATGCTTTCGAATATGTCATTTACTTTTCAGCATTATTTGAGTTATGTTAATTTCAGTCGGACTGTAGTCACTGTTAAGCAGCCCGAAGCTTCTAAACAAATCGACGACCTCATTAGTTTCTAAAAAGTATTGAAGATGAACAAAGTATGTGGAATATATCTAAAATAATTGGCTTTATCTCTCATATATTGCCCTAGTGTTCCGACTTTCGTTGAGAGGTACAAATTAAAATTTCGGTTCGGGGTCGTTTATTTTTTCCAGACGTTTCGTTTTTTTATTGATATTTAATACATCCCATTGTAGTTTCAATTAGCGTAGGATGAGTTTGAAAATTGACCGTTAAGTTCAGTCGGAACAATCAGGGCTTCGCTGATGAAAAAAAAATAACCTTCATTTTTCCAAAAAATTTCATCAAGTTTTCAAAAAAAACAATTCAGGATTTGATAATATAAATTTTTGAACCACGCTGAATTTTTCCAATTTATAGCAATGCAATTTAATTCTTTCAATTTTGGAATTTTCAAATTTTCAAATTTAGTAGTTGGAATTTTTTAATTGATTTTCTTTTCGATAAACAATGTATTGCGCTAACCTTTATGGGTTAACAAAATATTCAACGCTCTGTCCTACCACGAGCAATTTAGTGTTAGTTTTACAGCAGGGGCCGATCTAGAATTTTCTCAAGAAGGCGGATATTCAAAACAAAAACCGAAAATTTTTCAACTTATTTTAGGTCGACTAAGTTGATTTCCCGAGCTCTCCCGAATCACTCGATTTACCATTTTTGCTGAATTTTCGGCAACAGGCACAACAGACCAAAAAGGCAATTTTTCTTAAAATTTTTTACCAAAAAAATGAGTTTTTTTGGCGCACACTACTCCTGAAATTAGTATATAAATAGAAAATATTTAGGGTCAGTCAGCCACAAATGGATAAAAAAAAGTTCAAAGGGTGACACTTTGGGTTGGCAGGGTGTTCAATTTCTGAAGAGGGTGGGAATGTGTCCGCGCCCGTCCCACCGCTAAATCCGCTACTTCATACTATTTTGTAGTGATGAAGTTATATTATCGAACTTATGCAGACTATGCATATCTTGATAAACTATTTGAGTAAAAGTTACTCCGCAAAATTGTTGTGGCATTTCATCATTTTCATTTTCCCAATTCAATCAATTGATTTCTCAATTGAATCAAGTATTTTTGGACCGATGTAAAATTTTCAATGATATGTCCATGCTATGGAACTTCTTATCTCAGATCTTTTAAATTTGTATGGTCTGTTTTTATTAGTTCAAATGAAATTGGCAACAGAATTGTTTTCAACGGCATTTTTGAAAATAAAATCAAAAGAAATGGATTTTTAGCGCACCATTTCAAACACCATCATTGAATTATTTCCAAAATCCTACAATTTTTTTACCTTCTGGTTACAGGATTTTTTTAATAACAACATGACCATAAAAAAACAATAGCGTTTTCAATCTTTAATCATTGAGGTTCAAAATTGAAAAAAAAGTATTGAAATTTTTATCGTCAATTTTTTCGTCATACCATTTTTATCATACAATTCCATTGTATGGAAAAAATGGTTATCATGTGATTTTCATACGATTTTTTTATTCCATGGAATTGTATGGAATCGTATAATAAACATTTTTTCCATAGTATTGAATTGAATGATACGCGTTTTTTGTCAACCCGGGGTACCTTTTTGGCCGTTTGTGCCGACAGCCGTGGTTACACATTGTACTCGGAATCCAGGCACCACGAACATCGGATCCAGAACCTGCCAGAACCACGAAGTGTGCAGAATGTTCTCGTCCACCGGAATCGTCATTGATCTGCATTAAAAAAAAACTATATAAAATTATAGTTAATAATTGCAAAAAATAAGCGCCGAAAAACAGAGCAAAATCAGTGACTATAATCTAATAGAAGCGGGCTAGCATTTTTCCCGGTTTTCCCTGACGCGTGGGACCTCTGATTTTTGGTTGTTTTGATGGCCTTTGGACTTTTTGGTTTTAAATTTAGGCGTGAACTGATCATAAATTAAACTTTCTGACCCACTAATTTGCCCATTTTTCATTTTTAGTGAAATAACTTTTGCTGGTTTTTTTGACGTTTTTGTCCCGACCGAATGAGTTAAATAAGAACTAAAATTGTTTTTGCGAGTTAAATTATCTTTTGTATCTTCTCTTAAATTTTAGGCTCACCTGGAGGGCTAAAAAACTTTTTTCGGGTTAAAAAATCTTCTCTATCTTTTTTTAAACTTCAGGCTCACCTTGACTCGGAAGAGCGACTGAATATCCTCCATGTGTAGAGGGTGCGTGAGTTGTTCACGTGTGAACATGCAGAGATGAGTTCATTGAAGTGAGTTTTGTTCACGGGGTTGAAGTCGTACTTCGGATCACAGCCCTGGAAATCAGAAAACTATTAGCAACATTTTGAAGTTCAGTTTCTTTTTGGGCAGAAAAATCATAGTTTTTGAAAGTAATTTTTTATTTTCATTGAAAATTGACGCTCGGGCCAAATGAAAAACATAATTAGTTTGCGATCATTTTGCGTGAAAATTAACTGAATTGAAAACTTCCATGTTGGCCAATTTGTTGGAATAACTTATGCCCAGTATATTGTTTTATATCTGTTTATAATTTATATAAAACGTTTAAAGGCTAGGTCCGAATATTCGAGCCTTACGAAGTTCTGCGCTCTAACTTAGTCCTTTTAATTGTTTTGAAGAAAGTGACAGAATGTTTATGCTTGGAGTAGTTTTTCTGCGCTTTAATTTTGTCCTTTTCATTGTTTTGAAGAAAGTGACAGAATGTTTATGCTTGGAGTAGTTTTTTTATTCAATCAATTTTCAATTTTTAACTAAGCGTTTTTGATGGAATTTTTTCATACCAACTGAAGAATTCTGTTGACAGAGATCTAAAAGAAAAATATATTTTTCCACCTGTGATCTTTTTGGTAAATATTCTGACAAGTTTGCGATTGAAAACGCGCGACATGTTGCGTTTTTATAACACGAGTAAACTGCGAGTTGAAATGAGCAGGGTTGGCAAAATGTAAGTTAAAAACAAAAATAACAAACTAACTGTTATTTATCGAAAAAAAAACATGTTATTTTTGTTAAATTGTTAATTGAATTAACATATCAACAAGAGTTGAGTTTCTTGAACAGCAACGCCAACTTTCCGGCTTTCTCAACGCCGAGTTGAGCACGAAGCTTCCCATACGTCAGGTGAGATTTTTCGCTCTGTAGTTTGTCAAGTGAAACTGCAATTGGTTTGAAAATTTTTTTTCATCCGTTCGGGATTCGCTACAATCGTTTCGGAACAAGCATGCAGTATAGTTGCGTTGTGTTTTTCTAAGAATTACTCGTATTTCTAAGAAATAGCTAACATCACTGTTAGAAATTATAAATAACACTGTAAGTTAAATTAAATGTTAAATAACATGCCAACCCTGGAAATGAGGCAAGTCATTCGATCTTATTAAAAAATACGAGACGCTTAAAACATCCTTTTGTAATTTACATAGCGTGTAGGGGATAAAATGAAAAAAAAAACAAAGAAAAATAGAATTGAATGATCCAAATGTCTGTTAAAGTCGATGGAATAGTGTTCACTTTGTTAGAAAAAGTTTTATAATGAATTTTTTTTCGCGGAACTTTGAAGCAAAAAACTGAATTTAGTTAGAAAGTAAATGATGCGCTTAGAAAGAAGCTATTAGGACTAATAAAGATATGCAAAAAATGAACTGATTTTGTGAACATTTTTCAATTTCATGAGCCGTTTGAATTGACACTGTTTTTTAAACTAACCAGTTTAAGAAAAAATGAGTGAACAAACAATTTTTTTTCCACTGGAAAATCGACAGCTTACAAAACACTCGAGACTATTTTAATAACATTTTTTGCACATTATACATTTGGTTATTCGAGAGCCTTATTTGCCTTTTTTCGAGGAAACAAATTCGAATCAAACTTGAAAATTAAAACCACAAAAAAATAAAATGTGAAACACTGCAAAAAAGTTGCAGAAAATTTATTTAAAAAATCATAACTGCTAAGCAAGTCTACTCGCATCAGGGCATAGCCCTGAGTGTTCCGAATGTCTGTTAAGGTCGATGGACTAGTGTTCAATTTGTTAGAAAAAATTACAAGAAAAACATTAGAAAATTTCTTAGATTCTTTTTAAAAATCATTCCCCCTTTTGAAGGCCACAAGTTTACAAAAAAGGATCACTGATCAATTATATTTTTGTAATATAAGGTACAAAGTGATCTATTTTGCGGACAACAAAATTTTTAAATAGCACGCCTCAGTTCATTTTGGATTGAGTTCAAAGACGGGTTAAATCTTCGCTTACGCGTTAATTGTTCCGTTCGTAAGACTGGCAATCTTTAAACCCCCGCGATTTCGTGAAAACAATCACAGGCGAAACATATTTTTTTCACATTCGAGCTCAAAACATTAATATCTTTTGAATGTTAAAAATCAATTCTGCCAAAGAATGCTTTTCAAAAAGTCGAGATTTGTCTGAAAAATAGTTGGAACAATTAAAGGTAAATTGTTTCAGAAGCCAAATAGACCAGGAGAATTGCTGAAGTTATCAAATATTTTTGCCGCAAATTTATCCAAATTTAGATCTTTTTACCCTTTACAATATGTTTTAATTGTGTTACGAGTTATTTATATCGTTTGAGAATAATTTAAAAAATTAAATCACTTCATATTCAAACGGTTAAATATATTTCATCAAGGTCCAAAAATCTTGTTTTTGACTATCTAAGCTACTACAACTGATTTTTTTCTCATTTATAACAAGTACGCGCTAAATTGAAAGATGTGCTTGAATTTGAGCAAAAAAAAACAGCCTGTAGGTTCATTTGACTTCTCATTCTACATTTCTACCCAAAAAAAAAAACAACACGGAATAACAAAAACAGTTGCAAAATAGTTTTTTTAGTCTTCCGCAGATTCCAAATTTCTTCAAAAAATAGCAAAAAAACTTGCAAAGACATTTTTTATAATACAATGAGTTTTTGCGGCTTATGAAAACGTTTTTTCATTCTATAACATAAACACAGACAGAAAAGCTTCAACAACTTCATTTTGTTTGGAAAATATCAATATTCATCATTTTAAACAATCGTATTTAAAAGCTTTACTATGATTGCCACACAAGGAAATTACGACGAGCACATTTGCTCTTGATGTAATGCCTTAGATAGTTATAAAGCTGATAGTTATATAGAAGGAACAAAACTCCTAACAGAATTTGCAAGTCTTAGAAGAAAATTTGCATTAAGATTTTGTTATCTTTCAAAGCAAAATTTCGAACCGGTTTTTCTTTCATTTGAAAATTTTTCAATGTCGAACAAAACACGACTGAAAGAGTTCGAATATGACAATCAACCATCCTTATTGATAAATAATTGTGGCACTAGTTACCACGGAAAAAAGTTTGAAAAAATTCAATTAAACCCACGTGAAGACAAATGTGCGCCAAATTTCTAGTTATCGGAACAAATCTTTTTTGATTTCTGCCTTTCGACTGATTGAAGCAATCTGATATCCCATTCGGAAAAAAATGTCGGAAGAGGGTTTTCTATCTAATCGATCACAAGTCTTGGCCAAATTCAATCTTTTGATTTTACTGTACAGAAACTATCCATTTTGTATGTCAATTTCTCTGAAAATCTGCAATTGTAATTGAAACATTGAAGCTACGAATATTAAATTTCTTTATCATGCTTCGACTTTTTTTTATCGATTGGCTTCGATTTATGGCTGAGGAGTTAACATTATTGTCTAGTAAACTTGAAGACGGGAATTCTTTTATTTCAGGCTAGCAATAGCCTGTAATAAATCACTATTTGATCAGAAATCAGATTTTAAAAAAAGTTTTTAGAGACCCCACGTTTCATTTAAACATTTCAGAAATAATTTTCTGGCCAAATTTTCTGCTTGGAATCAATTATTTTGTGTCAGAAATAAGGAATTCGTTACAACGGGAATTTATATGCATCATAGCTTGACTTTTGATGAAGATGTTCTTTTTTTATAGCGATAAAATTGCAAAATTTATCGAATGATCTGCAAAATCGTCAGATCGTGTATTCGATCCCATCGTGCTTTGAAATCGTCAGATCGTGTATTCGATCCCATGCCATGGCAATGATAGTGTGTGAGGACAAGCTCTCACTTGACCTTCAGCTTTAGGTCTACCACAACCTGACCGAATTTGGCTGCAATAGTGGTACCACGTAAAAGTTCTAGACGCAAAAAAACGGCCTTGAGTCGCAAAAAAACAGCTTCGCTCAGCAAAAATAACACTGTCTGGAACGTGGGGAGATAATACAAATGGACTATCCTCGACAGGACTTTTAAGGCCTACTGATAGCTCCTCTGCGATTCGCAGGAACTACAATTATTATTAAAATAGCCCGTAGAACTGCAAAATTTATCGAAGGAAATTCGGGCTCGTAGAAAAGTTTATGGACCAACCGACAGACATACAAGTGGGACCCCACTTATGACAGTGTTGTCCAGTTGCTCCTCCCTCTCCACGCTCATCTGACTGAGGGGGACTATTTTGGGGGGCAGGGGGAATGCGAGCAGGTGGGATTCGTACTCCTGGTCACGGATGTAAACCAATGTTTTGTTCCTCTGAAACAAAAAATAAGCTAAGCTGAAACCAAACTTCTCATTATTCTAGGAAAAGAAAAATTAAGCTTATATCGGCTCTGAACGGTGCCCTAGTCATCAAGGAAGGCTATCTTGCAATATCTTGCAAGAATCTTGCAAGATTATTTTAAAAACGACGCATCTCTTTTAAAAACGACTTTTTGAAGAGATGCGTCATTTTTAAAATAATCTTGCAAGATTCTTGCAAGATCTTGCAAGATAACCTCTCTTGATCGACTAGGGTGTTCCGTTCCGATGATAAAACATAAATTAAGTACAAAAAGTTCATTTTGAGAAAATATCGATAAACATTTTTGCTGCATTTTTTCTTGATAAATAGAATCTTTTGACATATATTAGTGAAAAAAAATGGAAACACGAGGGGAAACAGAGGTCATGGTTTTATACTTGTTGTTAATTCTCACCTTCGAGTAGAGCATTTCTTTTGAGTCCTGATTGGTCAATTTCAGAATGAAACTTTCAAACGAATCCCATCTGCCGTCGGGAAGAATCTTCACCGTAACGACCTTCTCGACATCTCCGGGCCCAAAAGTTAGAGCTGAAAAAATACAAATTAAATAGATCTCGGATCATTTGGGGGATCTTGTTTACAATCTACACTATCTAAGCGACTAAATAATTTCCTCATCTGTAAAGAATTAGTTCAATACTAGCAGTGCAATTTAAAAAAAAACTAGGCGTGAACATTTTTGCAACTTTGTTTCAAATCCCCTCCTTCAAATCCCCCTTTGCAAAAGAGGGGGTTGAGGGAACAGTTAACAATATCAGGGGCGGATTTAGGGGGGGGGGCGGGGGGGCGGACGCCCCCCCCCCCTCAGGGATTCGACCCCCTGCCGACCCAAAGGGTCCCCCCTTTGATACTTTTTCAGAAATCCATTTTTGGCGGACCGACCCTAAAATTTTTCTAAAGGCGCCTTCGGCGCCAATATATACTAACTTTGAGGGGGAGCGCGCGCCAAAAAAAACGCAATTTTTTTGTCAAAATTTTTCAAAAAGTGCCCAAAAACGGCTTTTTTGACTGTTTTTTCAAAAATTTGCCTGCGGCGCAGAAAATTTTGCCAAAATAGGCGCAAAACAGTGCTTTGGGAAAAATCAATTTGGTCGACCTAAAAAAAAAAAAAAGGTCGTCAAAATTTTGGAAAATTTTTCGAAAATCCGCCCCCCCCCCCCCCCTCGAGAAAATCCTAGATCCGCCCCTGAACAATATCCCATATGGTTGTTACAATACTGTTCATAGTCGCCCAAAATCCAAAACCTGTACTCAGGTGAGAATTTAGGATTTTCTCTTTTCTCGAGGGAGGTGATTTTCAAAAGTTATGATGACCTTCTTTAAGTTCGATCCAATTGAACCAAATTTTGCGAGCTTTCTCAAAATGCCATAATTAAAACGCCTTTTTTTCACTAAATATTCTGGGCCGCTTGCAAGTTTTGAAAAAAAATCAAGCCAAAAAGTTCGTTTTTTGGTGTTTTTTGGAATGTTTTGACCAAAAAATCGCATTTTCTCAGTGTGCACTCATTCTCAAACTCAGTTTATTGGCGCCAAAGGCGCCTTTAGAAAAAATTACAAGTCGTTCGATCAAAAAAAAAGATATCGTCAATGACCAATACTAAAATTGATGCAATGTTTAAAGTTTTGGATGACTAAACGCTTTCTTTTATTCTGTAATACTAACTGAGAATTCATGTTTTTTATCCAAAGGGGGAGAGGGTTGGGGTTGTTAGTTAACAAAATATCTCAAGCTCCGTTTCTTGTGTGTTCATTTTTATTTCGCTGACCTTTCTGAATGGGTTCGTAGTCGCTCTCGTCTGCTGTTCCGTCAAATGAAGTGACGAATACTCGGTTAGTGGTAGTCAAGTCTCCTTCCCTCTTCACAAGCACTTTCAATTCACTTGAAGAAGCTGCTCTTTCTTCCACAGTATAGGAGGCCTTCTCAAAGTACACGTTGGGAGCTGAAATATTTCACAATAAGTGTCTGGGTGGTCCGGCAAATAAGACGACAGGACATTAGGACGACAACCAATTGATGGGATTTTAAGACGACATTACACGCAATTCTCAACGTTGTATTTCTGAGAAATATATTTAGTTTAAACTCGAACTGTTCATTTATATGTTTTTAAGCTCATTTGTCGTCTTATTGTCTTGTCGTCTTATTTTCCTGTCGTCTTAATGACCTGTTGTCTTAATGACATGCCCTCTTATTTTCCTAGCACCAAGTGTCTGATGTAAAAATTTAATTTTTCTTATCCTAAAATTGAAATTCTTGTTTTTTTTTGTTCTATCCAATATTGTTAAGTTTTGAATTTAGTTTTGATTTTCGACTTTTTCTAACAAATATAGATGAAATTTGAGATCCATTAATTGTTTCTGATCAAGTCTGGACAATATAAATGATTTTTTGCCCAACTCAATAACTGGCAATAACACTATTGATTTTAAAATAAGTTGCAGAAATGTCGAAAACAATGATGGCAAATTTCAAGGTCCTTTATTCTCACCATCATCATCCCAAACTTTCAGCATAACTTGACTGGGTTCCCGGATGACAGGGGTGAACATCAAATCTGAACTGGGGGGCTTGGGATTCTTCAAGGGGCGCAAAGTGATGCTGACTTCAAATAACTCGAACATGGATTTGAAACTGTTGTCGTTGTGAAGTTCGAACCTGCACAAACCGTTTCTCTCATCTGAATAAAAACATTAGTAATCAGAAGGACAGAAAATTGAATATTTTTCGCATAATTTTTAGTCCAACGAAAATCAAATTTTTTTTGTAATTTTTCTCAGAGTTACTTCATCAATATTTTTAATGAATTAGATCTTCCTTCGGCTGTATGGCCGAAAAAGTAAATGAAAACGTAATAATTTCTAGTTTTTATTTGCTTCATAATAGCAAGCATATTTACTACCCAACAGCTCCTGTAGCTTCGCAAAACCGTCTTCGAGAACATAAAATTGAAAAGCATCCCCCCTTCCCCCTATGGTACATATTAACGAACAACCACCACTATAAAAGACTAATTAATCCAAGCACACAATTTTTCGATCTCTATATCTATATCCCCTCTTTTGCAAAAGGGGGATTATTCGTTACTAGGTATAAAAATCTCATATGCTTTACCGTTGATTCGTTTTTTTAGAGGGGGGATATTTGTTACTCGGAACCCGCGGGGGGATATAGTTCAAGAGATCCCAATTTTTGTACCTGATGGCAAATCCTCCCCTTTGCAATAACTGGGGGGGGGGGGGAGTTAAAACAAGTAAATAGATCCAAGATATTACCGATTGGAATGACTGCGTTGAATTGAGACGATTTGAAGCTGGTTGATTGTGAGTCATTGACTGAGCAGATGAAATGGACAGCCTGGGAGGCGTCCCCCTTCCTACTAACCCTCGCCCACACACTCCCGTTACCCTCCCCCACCTGCACCAAAGGGGGGTCCATGAAACTGATGCTGGTCCCTGGAAAATAGCCGGTGATTAGAACAAAAACGAATAAAATGAAAAATAATAGATTTAATAATTGAGTTCGAGACTATAAAAGAAAAATGAACCAAAAATAATGGTTTTAATAATTGAAGTCGAGACTATAAAAAAGAATAAAGGAAAAATAATAGTTTTAATTTTGAATTTAAGACTACAAAAAATCCAAAGGTATCAAAGGTGATGATAGTGAGTAAACTTCACACGCAAAAAAAAAAAGATTTTTCCGTCAGTGGCTGATTAATAGTCAAGGGATCCGGAATTTTTTTCATCCATTTACTTTTGTAAGAAGCTCAGACTGTAAAAATTGTAAAAACAAACAAGCTAGCCATTGAAAAAGTTTTTATAAAGTGTATTTTGAAAATTTTTTTAGAAAAAAGTAAAGTCATGGAAAACCTGACCAAAAACACTATTTTCAAATCTGATATCTTCTAAATTCCAGAAGTTTCTAGAACAAACTCACGGTCAGTTTCCTCGTCTGATATGTACACCCAATGAACTTCTTTACCCTCTCTCGATCTGCAATGTGAGTACTCCTCAATCTGTAACTTCAGAGCTTCCGTTCCCTCCATTAGGACTCTGGAAACAAATAGAAGATCAAAACTACACGGAGTATTGCAGCCAAAGCTCCGCGCAGCACGCACCGAGCGCCCATGGATTCTAATCAATTATAATGGATTCCCGAGACAAAAATAATGCTATAATTCATTGAAGATGTAAAATTCACACCACGAAATTGATTATATTGCCAATTTTATAATTAATCCATTATAATCAATCATAAACCATTATTTTGGCACTGAAATCGATTATTTTGGTCAAGGTAATCCATTATAATGGATTATTTTTGAAATACAAATCCATTATAATCCATTATAATTGATTATAAAACATTTAAATTTAGAACTAAATCTCGATTTTTTTTGCAGAACTTTTGCAAATTTTGCAGGAAATTTGCAAAATAAATGCCATGTCTTTTACATAATGCCATGTCTCAACGTCATTTGCTCAAGCTTTTCCCCAACTGAAGAGAGAGAGAGAGAGAGAGAGAGAGAGAGGGGGGGGGGTAAACTGGGGAGGGGGGTGTCAATCATAAACCCCTGACCCAAAGACTACCAATAAATTACCTCACCCAAAGACTACCAATAAATAACTGTAAAAAATTCACCCCTATCTTCGCTCAAACCATACCCTCCCTCCTCCCGCAAAATGAAGTGTTAAACTGAGATGAATTGAAAAAAATGACAAAAAATATATAATTGTATAAACTTTATAAAACGTAATACGTAGCAACTGCACTAAGCAAGAAATGCGACAATTTTAAAAAAAGTTGTTAAATTTCATGAATAACCACTCAAAAAACACATTTAATTGATTACAGTTGATATGAATTAATTATAATGATGATTTTAACATAAAAAACATTAGGATCATAATCCAGTTTTAATGGGTTATAAGCGATTTGTAGCGAAATTACTTTGTAATTTTATAGATACTGACCTTATTATGACAATAAAACCAATTACGATCTAAGGGCGCTCGGTGTGGGTGATAATCAAAATCTGTAACTAATTACAAACTTATTTTGACTCAAGCCATCTATAGCTACACATCTCTACAATCAACAGGGATCTAGGATTTTCTCGAGGAAAAGAGGGAATTTTAAAAAGTTTTGTTTTTCGAAAAGTTAGTCGATACTTTTCGGGTCCACCCAAATTGCTTTTCCGAGCTCTTTCCAAACAACAAAAAAGTCCTATTTTGACAAATTTCTCTGCGCCGCCATTAAAGTTTGGAAAAAAACAGGCCACAAAGAATGTTTTTGAGTAGTTGTGAAATGTTTTGACGTAAAAATAGGTTTGTTTTCGATGGTTTTCGAGGTTTGTTTTCGAGAGGCATTTTGGGTGGCAAGGAGGTCGGAAATCTGAAGCGGGTTACCCTAAATGTGCTACAGCTAACAAAATTCTATTTTCTTCTGTCGAATAACTAAGGAAAATCTTTAAAAACAAACAAAATACAAAATTGCGAGTGTAAATACAAAATAATTTTAAAAAAATAGATGAGTTTCAACAAAATTTGCAGCGTCAAGCCCAAATCTAAAGGCATTAATAACCGTCAATTGTTACACGCACTCAGTAAAAAGAGAAAATAATCGATTATATTATAATTATAATCGTACTTTCAGCAAAAAATATAACTAAATATAAGTGCCAATTTTAGATGTTTAAACGATTTATAATCCATTATAATAATTAATTTTTTTGTTGAAACGGAACTTTAATATTTTATAATCAATTATAATTGATGGTAAATTTTCCGAAAATTTCTTATAATCTCTTACAATCTATCATAAAAGATTATAATCACTTTTTCTATCAAAATATTATTTGAAAAAAAAATTACTATAATGGATTATAATTTAGCTTTGAAACCACAGTAAAAATCAAATTTATTTTAAGTTTAAGCTATAAGCAAGGGCGGATCTAGGATTTTTTCGAGGAGAGGCGGATTTTAAAAATTTTTTTGAAAATTTGTCGACCTTTTTTTAGGTTGAAAAATTTTAAGGTCAGTCAGCCAAAAATGAATATCTCCAAAACAGTGTAAAGGGGGTAAACACAATTACAAAACATAAATGATTGTTTTGTAATTACCGGGTATTTCATGGAATTTCAAGATCTTTTTTCATGAATAGCAATTTTGCCTTCGCTATCTTCAAGTGTGGTTTTAAAGAAATCAACTAGAAAACAGTCATTTCAGCAACTGTGAGAGAACTGGCAAACACGTGTTTAGCATAAGTTTGCTCCTTTTTTTAAAGCCAATGAAGTGTTTGCTTTTAAATGTATTAATAAAATAACATAATTTCTTCCAATTAGTTTGTTCGTTAAAAAACAGACATAGATTTAGAAAAGAACAAAGTGTGACACACCTCACTGAAGTTTTCAGCAAGCTTGGCTCTAACTTTTTCAACAAAACTAAATGGATTTTGTCCAAAAAAACTTAAGAAGGTTTCTATTTTCGAATTTTTTTTAATAACATTTGTTCATCATAGAAATACTAATTGTCAGATTTGTTCAACAAATTAATCAGAATTTGCTTTGGCTCCAAATTTCATCCAGTTGAAACATTATAATTAAAACTACACGCATTCTTAATCGTTTATATAATGGTTTGAGTACCAGTCTTACTAAAATCGGGAAAAAATCGATTTGAATGAAATAATAATTGATTATAAAATTCTCTTTTTAAAATCAAGCTATAATCAGATAAATTAAATTTTAGTCAAATGTAAATTATTATTTATCCATCAGTTTTTCGATACAAATATAATAAAATTATATTCGTTTCTAATCGAATAGTTTTATCCTAATTCATAATTGACATGTTTTGCAAATAAAATTCGTTTTAATCCTTTTTTGCCCATTTTGTCATCGACCTGGGATCTCATTTATTTTCAATTTATAACAAATTGGTTTTTTTTTAAATTTCTTTTCCATAGAGTTGTTTCAAGATGCACATCCTAAGTTTTTTTAACCGCCAAAATGTTAGCACATTGGTTTCGTTTCATGATTTCAAATAGTATAAAAAGATCTCTATAAAACTTTTGCTTTGTGGTAAAACTTTGTGTTCAGATGAACCAAAGTATGACATCCTATCCCACTTTTGGAGATTTTGTTTTTGACATAAAAAATAACCTGTGGGTGTAATTAAAATATCATTTTGGTGTGACCAAATTTTAGCAAAATAAGAGGTTATAATCGATTCGAAGAGACTTTTTTAATTGGAGCAAAAATCTGCAAAAAAACTGTCCGTAACTGCAACATGTGTGTTGTACCTGGATGAGGAGTTGGTGAAGAAGAGGTCGTCGTGGATCCAGAGTCGGAATCTTGCCCTGCCTGCCTCCCGCTCGAACACCACCCTCTGCGCACTGCACATGTAGTCATTGCCATCTAACACAAAAATTTGTCCTTGTTTTTTATAGTTTCATGCAAGAAATCTACGATTTTTTTTAACTGTAGCCCCCCTTTTGTAAAGGGAGAGGGGGGTTAGATGCAATGTCGAAAAAAAAATGGTTTAAATCTTTTGAGTTTTAGTTCAATTTTGAAGAGTAAAGCAAGCGAGTAGAATATTACAGAAGGATAGGCCATGAATTTGTGAAAATTTTATACAGCGCATTCTTGTAAATCAGAAATTCAAGAAAGAACAAAAATTTTCACAAAAAATTGAAAACATTTTCTTAAAGTTTGGAATCGTTTTAATATTTATTTTAAGTGAAAAAACTGTTGCCAAATCTGCTCAATTTTTTTGCTATCGTATTTCTAGGCTTCCGTTTAGATTCACTGATGACAAAAAACGACGCAATTTGAAAAACAGAAGTTTTTTTGCAGTTTTTTAAATGAATACGGTCGGAACATTCTGTGCTACTAGCACAACAACGGGCTACTCTTTTTTTGTTTTGCTTAGATACTGAATGGAATTATTTAATTCTTTAGTAAATGCCGAAAATTTGGCAATATTTGTGAATTTGAGCAACCTAATGTGTTTTTTTTTTATAGGTTAGTGAGAGCTTTTTAGGTTAATTTGACTTTTCGAGATGGTTTTTACATGCTGAAATGAGTGAACAGAAAACTCTTTAAAATGAGCTGTGATATGTTAGTTTTGTTAGTCAAAACATATTGCAAAATTGTTTTGCCAATACTTTCTGGCTTCCAATTTGATTTGACTAGCTAACCAGCAGGTGACATGTGTCCGATTAGCTCATCCTGACTCGGCTCTTCACACCGAACGACGACGGACGACACGTAAGATAGGTCGACTCCCTTTCGGATAATAGTCACAAACAATTCTCGGTCACTTTCTTCGACTTCAGTTGACACTTTCTCAAACTCAACAACGGGAGCTAAACAAATAATATGAATTGGCGAGGCTTTTTCTCATTCTCAGCCTCTTTCTTTAGAATTTAGGAGCTCTTTAACTAATTTCTTCCAGCCAAAAAGGGGGAATAATTAAATTTCTTCTTCGCAAAAGGGGGGATAAATAACTAAATCTTCAATCATACGTCATTAAGGTATAAGGTATCAAATGCAAAAAAAACCTGCGTTAAATTTTATACGAAAGTAAGCTGTTGCGGAGCATAATTTATGGAATAAACAATATTAATTTAAAAAATATGTTTGCTAATTTGCTCGTTCATTTGCAAGATCGAATGAATGGCCAAGTCAGCAATGGTTAAAATCCAAATCAAAAACAAAACGCTTCTAAAAAACACTGATATTATTGTTGACATTTTGTATGTTATTTCGTTTTAGTGTATTTATTCACGGTTAGAAGCTCTTTGCGTTAGAAGCTCTTCCAAGGAAAAAGCTTCTTTGCGTTAGAAGCGCTATTGCGTTAGAAGCTCTTCCAAGGAAAAAAATTTTCAAAAAAATTTTAGTTTTTTAAAAATGCCGCACAATTTAAATTTTCAAAAAAATACCGTTCAATTTACCGTCAGTTGGATCTGGTAGTATGATCACTGTAGAAAATGACTTCCTTTTATTTATGAAGTCGTTGTCAAGGTCACTCGCTGCGTGCACGTAGAACAGTTCCGGATTGGGCTCGTAGTTGTAGTCATCATTAATTGTGACGTTGCAGAAGTTCTCGTTGATTCCTGGCAGGAAGATGACAAAGTTTCTTTTCCTTCCTTTGTCGGAGAGCGCCTCGAAGTCGCCTTTGAAGTTGTAGCGAGAAGCCTCGGCCGTATCTGAAAAAAAAAAATTTAATCAATTAGTATTTTTTATAAAATTCAACTATAGTTTTGTAGTTGCATTATTACTAAAACGTTTGTTATAATTAATATTTCGGCCGGTAAAAAGTCGAAGTCGCCTTTGAAGTTGTAGCGAGAAACCTCGGCCGTATCTGCAAAAATGAAAAAAAAATACAAACAAATTAGTATTTTTTCTAAAATTCAACTCTATAATTTTATACTTGCATTATTACTAAAACGCTTATTACAATTAATATTTCGGCCGGAGTTACAAGTTAATAAGTTCGAATGAGAACTCTAGTTTGATAGTCAGTTTCTAAGGAGAACTGTTTAAAAAATTAAAGTCAATCAAAGATTGTGAACCTTGGACAGTATAGCAGTAGACTGTGACATTCTTCGTGAGATCTCCAGATCTTCTGAGAAAGATTGACACTTGTCCTACTTTTTCACTCACATTGTACTGGCTTCGCACCATTTCAATTTTTGGACCTGAAAACAATTATTTTTGTAATAACAGTGAATTGTGTCGAAACGATATCTAGTTACAGAGTTATTTACAAACAGTTACGGCAAAAAATCAGGGTCCCCCTTTGTACTATTTTGAGATATCCATATTTGGTGACGGACCCTAAAAATTTTCTGAAGGCATCTTCGGCGCCAATATATGCTCACTTTAAAGGGGGGAGCACGCGCCAAAAAAACGCAATTTTTTTTGGTCATAATTTTCTAAAAAGTGCCTAAAAACGCCTTTTTTGGTTTTTGGTTTGTTTTTCAAAATTTTGTCTGCGGCGCAGAAAGTTTTACCAAAACAGGGTCTTTTTAGTGCTTTGGGAGAGCTCGGAAAATCAATTCGGTCGACCTAAAAAAAAGAATGACAAAATTTTCGAAAATTTTTGAAAATCCGCCCCCCCTCGAGAAAGTCCTTTAACCACCCCTGGTCCTGGATGCATGAAAATTGGGATTTTTTCTGTTGCTTTCGAATGACATGTTTAAATATGCCTTCATCAAAGCCTGATTGATTAAAAGTTCATTTTGTAAAAATGATCATCTTTAAAAAAAATTTGCCAAAACTTGTAAGTTTGATATTTTCATAATATTGTTTGTGTGAGACCACACATCCACAATGCAGCTGGTTACCAATGCATTGTCATTGCAACAAGGTCGAACCTTTGGTGACTCTAGTTTTGAGAAAACCAAGGACTTTGTTACTTGTCTTCGGTTACTAATACAACCCGAAAATTTTGAGAAAAAAAAAGAAAATATAAGAAAAAAAAATTTTTGGTTTATAGAAAAATGCAAGTATTTAAATAGCAAGTATTTCAATTTTCATATATGAAAAATTACTACTGATACTACAGATTTTTCTGTTTTTATGGAATTGCATGAAAAGTGTATGACTAGCATTTTTTCATGCATTAGTATTTTTGGTCAACCCGAGAGGCTGGTGTCCAGAAAATAAGACGACAGCTGTTAAGAAGACAACCGTTTTAAGTGGGAATTCAAGACCACACTACATGCAAATTTTCATATTTTGTTTTTGAGAAATTTAAACCACTCAAATTCGATCAGTTAAATTATATGTGTTAACTTTGATTTTTCGACCATTTTTTTGTTTTCCACGTCTTACTGTCTTGTCGGTTTATTCACTTAACATCTACCAGAGCAGCAGGGCTCGTGTAAAAATGTCCCATTAAACGGAAAACATGTTCGACTTCTTGAGTCCCATAGTTGTTTCGATTTGTCAAAATTTGATATGTTTGCAATTATTTTCTCCTCTCTTCTCTATACTTCATATTATTCTTCATAATTTGCAACAATTTAACTGCAATAGAGATCCCCTTTCAAGAAACTGATCCAGACGATGAAAAAATTTAAACGAAATTTTTTTTGCAAAAAATAGCAAAAAGATCTAGAGAAACTCAAATTTGTTTGAAATCAAATTTTGCGACATTGTTTTTAGCGTTGAAATTTGCTCATTGAAAGTGCGAGATTTATTTTGATTACAAAGCCGTTTACTATTGTTTTTCCGACCATTGAAAAGTGAATGAGCTGTGTATTCGGGTGTTTTTTTTTGTTTTCCACGCAAAATCAGCTACCACAAATTATCATCGGAGTGTTTTCAGCCATATCTCATATTAAAGCCCTTTCAGTCGTAATTCGAACGACATTAAAAAAAGTTCCAAATTTTTTTCCAGTGTCAAGAAAAACTGGTTTGAAAATTGAGTTTTAGTCCAAATTTGAGCAAGTGAAGTGAGCGAGCAGGCATAAAGTAGCTTATTTATGCTTAATTTAGGTTATAAAAACTTAATTTTACTGGAGTTAAGTTATTTTTGGAGTTGTTCTGTTGCCAAATCGGGAATCAAAAAGTTTTGAAATTTAAAACAGTTTGTTTTGGTTTTAGAGTGAGTTTTTTTGTTATTCTAGTCCCTTTTCTACAGAAATTGTTGTCCAATTTCTTAATTTTACTATGACTATTGTATATACCTAAGTTCTAGTTTGTCATTCTGATCCTTTTATCACACCAGGTAGAGAAAAAAGACACTAACCTGAACAAATAATAATTGTATTTATGTAAGACTATGTTCATATTGTACAAAGCAAAGCTATTTGTACAGTAACCGGCTATCTTTTTTGTTCCGACCGTTGAAAATGGGGAGAAACTGTGTATTCGGGTGTCTACTCGCTTTTTTTTGTTTTCCTCGCAAAATCAGGTGCCACAATAAATCATCGGACTGTGTAAGGTGAAATGTCATATTCAAGCTATTTCAGTCTTGATTTGAACTACCTTACAAAATTCTGAAACCTTTTTACCAGTGTCCAGAAGAGCAGGTTTGAAAGTTTTGAGCTTCCGTCTAAGTTCGAGCGAGTAAAGCGAGCGAGCACGCTTATTTATGCTTAACTTAGGCCGTTTACAATATCTTATTTATGCTTAATTTTAATTTTACTCAAAAAAAAGTTAATTTGTGGAAAATTTTAATGCTATTTTGGGAATCAAAAACTTCGAAAATTAAAAAAATTTCTGCAAAAAAAATTTGAGAAAAAAAAACAATTTATTTTTTTTTGATTTTTTCAAATGATTTTTTTTTAAATTTTCTTGGCATTTGTCTTCAAAAACTGTTTTACTGTTTGTCTAAATTACTATGATTGTCGAATATGCCTGAATTGTATTTTACTTTTTATCACACCACGCAGAAACACTACACTAATTTGAAAAAAAAGTTCTTGTAGTTTTTTGAAGACTGAATGGTCGGAATATTCTGTGCTACTTGCAAAGCAATCGGCTCCTCTAAATTTCTGTTTGTATTTTACATTTCTACAGAAAAAAAAATACTCTTGTTCAAACTAATTCAATTCCTACGGTCTTCATCGTCGTTTATGTCAACAATGGCGTTTGAGGGTCGCAAAGGGTCCGGGTCAATGCCTCCGACCAGAGGATGAGTAAGGAACACGTGAAAACTCTCAGTTCCCTCGTAGATATTGTCGTCCAATAAGGCGACTGTCCAGCTAGTCGACATCTGGCCCTTCTCCATTCTGATTTGACGAGAGTTGACCAGGTTGACGTCGTGAGAGGCCGTTTTCCGAGAGCCGTCTCGGGTGCCGACAGGGCTGTTGCCGACTTCTAAAACCGAGACGCCGAATCAACCAAGACAAGAACATGCCAATGGCTATTCTCAAATAGACTTATTTGACGCAAAAACTTAGCTAAGCAACAATTTTTCAGGAGAATAAATATTTAAGTCTCTTTGAACTTATCATGAGAACAGTTTTTTAATTGAAAGCTTTGGTCTCAAAAAATTTGACAGCATTTTTTGAAGAAAAGTTTTGACAACTTTGGAAAATCGTTGCGTCAAATAAATCTAAGCAAGTTTTGCCGACTTTTGTGCAACGCGAGATATGCAAATCAGCTATGTGATATACATGACACCTAAATTGAGATCCGAGATCATCAAATTAGCTAAAATGGCCTTTAATTCAAAAATGTCTGCTTTTTGGAATTATGACAATCTATTCATTATAATGATTTAAAATCATGACCATGAAATCATTCCTACCCTTTGGCAAAGTAACGAGCTCTAAAATAGGATTGAATACTTCGGGCTAACTTCAAAACTTCAAAAAAAAACTCGCTGATACACTGTAAAAATTGAAGAGAAAAAATTAAATCCCCCCAAATAATAATTGATGAAGTGTTTTGTAAGTTAGTTCTGTATTTGTTAGCAAACAATTGGTTAGCTGCAGATTTATTAGGGCCGATGAGTTAGTTGCTCAAACAACTAGAGTTATGGAGGGCAAATTTCAATTCAGCATACGAAATGATATCAAAATAAAAGAATTAAGAATTTCAAATTTTGAACTTTGTAAAATTCAAAAGGAAGGTATCAATAGAACACAATGAAGAAGTTTTCGAGGTTTTCAATCAGGGGCGGATCTACGATTTTCTCGAGGGGGGGGGGGGAGGGTTGGGGTGAGGATTTTCAAAAAATTTTCCGTTATTTTGTCAACCATTTTTTTAGATCGACCAAATTGCTTTTTGCTTTTCCGAGCATTCCCAGAAAACTTCAAAAACCCGTCTTTAGTCTTTTTTGGAAAATTTTTACCATAAAATTGCGTTTTTTTTGGTACGCGCGCCTCTTCAAAATTAGAATATATTGACGCCGAAGGCGCGTTTAGATAAACTTCAGGGTTGGTCGGCCTAAAATGGATGTCAAAAACTATGTGGTTGGTGAAAGGGTC
Organism: Symsagittifera roscoffensis; assembly: GCF_963678635.1. NCBI lineage: Eukaryota > Metazoa > Xenacoelomorpha > Acoela > Convolutidae > Symsagittifera > Symsagittifera roscoffensis. Next base: position 3,615,349 of record NC_087063.1, on the reverse strand, counting down.
GAATCCGTTTTCCGAAATCTGCCCCTGTTTTCAATGATAAAACTACGAATTTCATTTGGAAAAGTTGGATAAATTTTACGTATAAGTTATCCATGGTTTTGAATTGATTCTCAAGATCACTTCATGTAATTTTTTTATAAGTTAAATAATCAAATACTTTCTTAAAAAATTTTTCTCCTAAGAATTTTTCTTGTGCCAACTTTGCGGAATAAGTTTTTTTTTTCACAACGAGATCAAAAGTCTTAAGAGTTAATTAGAGTTAAACACAAGTAAGTTCCTTCTGTTTGTTAGAGATGATTAATATTTCCTCATCATCACAAGACAGTGCTGTGTACTACGTGCAAAATATCATTATTTCTACTGCTGTCTCAAATCGCACCAAATCACCAATAAAATTAGTAGCAAAAATTTGGAGCAGACAGAAATAATTAAAAAGAGCAATCTACTAGTGCACAAAATTTTCGGTGACCTTTAGTCATCCTTTCTGTCTGTAAAATAGCTTTTGCGTGTTAAAGTTTTCTGAGATAGGTAATTTGCTGTTTTGAATTAATTTTGTTTGTTCCAATTTTTTGCAACTCTTTTTAACACATCCGCTTTCATATATGAATCAACTCCAAATATGCCACTCATCTTTGGCCTGGCCAGCCGTCAACCTTCATTTGTGCTCGATTCAGATGTCACCGTCAAAGTAGTCCCAGGAAATTATGTTTCAAAGAAAAAATAAGAGAAGTTTAAATCATAACCAGCAGTGTTACGAAAGAAGCTTTAGAGGTTAAGTGCAACGGTCTCTCTCAATTTTAACTCATAATTTTCCCTAGGGATCTGATTTTTATTCGCAATTTTACTTCAATAAGATTTTGCAGTTTGCTTAAACATTTTTTCTGGAAAATTTGGAAAATTTGTTCGAAACCTTCAAAAAATGCGAAAAAGCTGTACAATCCATCTTTCAAGAAAATATTCTGAACAGAAAGTTTTTCAAAATTTTTTTTCCACTTAAAGATTTTTTTTACAAATAAAAATTCAAACTTTGGTTGAAACTCCATAAAAGCTAATCTGATTAAATAAAAAAACAAGCCTTAATTTGAAACTGACATTTGATTATTGCTTTATAAATTTCTGTAATGTTAGCCTGTGACTTCTTGGACAGATGCGCATTCTTTCCGTTACATTTTTTGGATCTCTTTCATTATCCCCCCTTGGTACCTAGTAAGTAATTGCCACTCCTATAAAAAATAATTCAATGGTTAAGCATATGTAAATTTTGTTCCTAGTAACGAATATCTCTCCCCCCCCTATTGCAAAACGGGTGGGGGATAATTAAAGAGATCCCATTTTTTTGTAGTTGTCGGCTGTTATACCTGAGGCCTGGTCGGGGCGTTCCATGAACACACCCTCGGTATTCCACCACGAATCGACCGAAGTGGCCTTCCAAACATTGACGAAGTCGGTGCCTGGATAAGCGCTGATTCCCGACACGAAAACATCTGCATAGAGGCCGCAGATTACATATGAACATAAGTTATTATCCGTCACAACTCGTTTCGAAAAGTTAAATGGATTAAAAATCCTTTATAATGGAGTTTTGTTGCCTAAAATGTCTAGATAATTGGTTATAGTGCCAAATTTAGACAATGTGTAATAATAGGAACTTGACTGTTAGACTCTTCATCTGATGAAAATTTAATGTCTAGTAGTTTCTGATACATCAAAAAAAAATTAAAATACATCAAATTTTAATATTTTTTTAAAACACGATAACATAAATATTAATATTACTAATTCTAATTTTAGAACAAACCAAGAACGAGGTATAACAGATATTAAATGAATCAATGTTAAGCTCCTTTTTAAAAAAATTTTCAGTGTTTTGATTTCATATCGAACATGGAAATTTACAGAATCGCTTTTCAGGTAAATGAAATTTTCGATTAAGCTAACATATACACCCCTCTCCTGATAGAAAACTTTGTTTAGTGACTAAAATGTTCAGCTCTGATTGGCTGAAAATTTCAACTTAAAACCCAAATCAACATCCCCCTAAACTGTTTCAAAGGGGGGGGGGGTGTTAACTTGGTCTCAAAAACAAGTTTTATATGAACATAACCAGCACATGAAAACTAGCTGAAATAGATGATAAAAATTAGGTTGATCACGCCTGTCTGAACTATTTACGACTCAAGGGCCGAACAAATGCAAGTTGTCAGTTCTATTTAGCTGAAAACACTGAAGTACCACCACCAGGGAAAATTCCAGAGACAGAATTTCCCAATTAGATTTCATTACTGCAGGTCAAACTAGGGTCAAAAACAAGACAACCGATGATTTATATCCAATTTCAACTAGGATGTTTCCCCGCCCCAAAATTGCAAAATCGAATCACATTTCGATTCTGAATTTAATTGAATTGGTCTGGGATAGGGATTTAATAACTTGAATCACACGCGTCTGTTAAATCTGGTTATTTTTCTAGGGCGGCTGGGTTTGGGTTTAATCTGGGAAAATACAAGGAAGAAGTGTTAACTGAGAAAGCGAAGCTGGTAAGATCCAATTAACCCTAATTGAATGAAGTTTAGCTGTAAGTGCTTAGGAGGGTTCCCCTAATTTAACGGAGGCTGAAAATGTTACAAAACAAGAAAAATGACACTGCTGTTATTTATCAAATTAGCTGAATACTCTTTCAAAAGGAATTTTTAGAAGAAATCTGCCTCTATTTGTAGCTCAATCTGCTTTTTTTCACTACCTTTTAGAACCTAAAGTTTTGATTCCGACTGTTTTTCTCACATATTTTTGACCTAATTTCACCTTCTTATAATTCTTTATGAACTTATATAGCCAAGACATGTACATGCATGATATTGAGGGTTTTAGTAATGGGACTAACCCACTTAAATCGCAGTGTTTGTGTATTGTCACAACTTAAGGCTTGAAACTTACATTTTACTACTTTTCAGATCATAATGTTTCGATTTCGACTGTTTTTCTCACGTATTTTTGACATAATTTCACTTTCTGGTAATATTTTGTGAACTTGTAACACCTAGACACCTAGAAAAAATAGATTAATATAAAAGAAAAAATGAGAAAAAATGCATGATATTGAGGGCTTAATTGGACTAACCCACGTATATAGTAGTGTTTGGGTAGCCTCGTCTAAGGAGCCTTAGAGTGACATTTCCCTGTGTCTCTTTCACCTGGTAGTGTTGCTTCTCAAACGACACAAATGACCACGCTAAAGTATGTCTGAACAGCTGGGGGGCTCTGTTACCACCTAAAACATAAAAAGACTTCAAATTACATGCTTTAATTTCTGCACTAAGTTGTACTAAATTGGGATCATCCTCCCCCAGATCGACCAAATTAAGATCTTCCCTTCCAACCCAGCATTTAATTCCCATTAAATTTGCTAAGCGCTGCATGTGAAACGCTCGATTCTGATTGGCTGAAAATTTCTAACTTAGAACCGAGTTAACATCCTCCCCCCAAGCGGCTTGGGGGGGGGGGGGGAAGGATCATAAGTTGGTCCCTAAATTGTACTAAACTGTTGTATTTTTTCGCTAGAATTGATGGGGAGGGTATAAAACGAAAATATGTGCTGTTCCCAGGCCTTCATCTGTCAAATTTACCGGCCAACAAGCCTAAAGATCAACAAACCGAAAATAAAGTTACCATTACAACAAGCCAAAATTTGATGTTGTTTTGCATCGTAGCAAGAGATTATTGCTGTTGTTATGCAATTGTTGCGTAATTGTGATAGCTTTATAATTGGTTTGGGTCTAGGGCAAATATCTGAAATGTCAAACACCCGCTATGTCAAACATCCGACATTATGTAATAATTATGTAATAATAAATTATGTAATAATAAACAATCTGACGTAAGACTTTCAAACACTAGATATAACTTAGCTAGCCGATTCTAATTTAGCAGACTTTCCGTTAATTGTTGCCGGTGGGCGCTTTACGCGCGCGTCGATTCTTTTCAGGGATAGCGGGTTCCAACTTTCATAGTCACAGAGTGCTAACTTCTGTTGGCAAGATCGCACACGCTGATGCGACTGCCGCAATGAGTATAAGTTCGACCAATACAGCATCTTCTAAGCGAACGGAAGAAATCTTGCCTATTTTGTGAGAAATGGCGAAAGCGCAGGTTTCGCCCTAGTTTTTGGATGTTCGCAAAACTTTTTCAGATGTTTGACAAATCGGATGTTTGTACGGTACCCTGGTGGTGTTAAGGTATCGCGGTTTGTTGAACGTCCGCCGTACAAAATATATAAGAAAAAAATCAGCGGCAACCACTCAAACTTTGCGTGTTCTTCTTATATCTTTCATTTTTGAGCCTTGCTTAGAACCAAATTTCAAAGATGTTAAGCTAATCGGAGTCATCATCTGATCTCAGATTTTCTCGATGCGAGCGCGAAATTTCAAAAAAAAAAAAATGAAAATTTGGTCGAGCTTTGTGTAAGGCTAACCAAATTATTGATTTTGTGAGCGCTCCCAGAACAGTAGAAAAACGACCAAAAAATGTGCGCCGCAGGCAACTTTTGAAAAAATGGTCACAAAAGGCTTTTTTGGGCACTCTTTGGAAACTTTTGAAACCAAAAATCGTTTTTTGAGCGCGCGGTCCCCTTTAAAGTAAGAATAAATTAGCGCCAAAGTCGCCTTTGGAAAATGTTAGGGTTGGTGAGCTGAAAATTGATGCCATAACATAATGCCAAACGGGAGAATCTTTGGTTGCTGAGAGTCGAATCCCTGAGAGGGCAGCGTCTGCACCTGTTAAATCCGCCCCTGCTAAATCCCCCTTATCGCCCCCCTATAAATACGCTAACCTATATCCTAATTCATCGAAACTTTTCGGTAAACGGGGGGCTGGGTTAAACTGGGCGGATGAGCTGGGGAGGGGGGTGGTGGGGTTGAGCGGTAAGGGGACTGATTGTGCATTAAGAAAATGAGTAGGTTTAGAACTCCAGTAAGACGCGAGAATAGCACAAAATGCTAAAATTATTAATTACAATTTTACATGGAGTTTAATTACAGTTTTTAGATCACATTATAATCGAATTTGGTGGATGCAACTCCGAGGCATGATCTCCGTCTCAAAAAACAGCATTATGGAGTACTAAATGACAGGGGCGGATCTAGGATTTTCTCGTGTTGGGAATTTGATAAAATAATTAAAAGTTTGTCGGTTTTTTCCCCCCACTTCGTCCGATTTTTTTCTAAGCTCTCCTTTATCACTATAAAGACCATAAATTGGTCAAAATTTTAGCGCCACAGGCTAGTTTATTTAAAAAATTAACAATTTTAAGCTTGCTTTGGAAGGTTTTAAGCAAAAAATTCCCCCTCCCCCCCCCACAAATTTAATATATATTGGCGCTAAGAAAAATTTTGGCATCTGTCAGCAAAATGTTTTCCTAAAATTGTACCAAAGTGTAGGTCCTTTACGAATCAAGGCTCGAGTTTCTGGAGGAAAAAGGGTGTCTTTGTCACCCCTCCCCCTCAATCCGCAATTTCTTTGTGATAAATTTGCGCCAATGATCAAAACTATGCAACCAACGCGATAGCATAGAGATCTGCAAACAGTTACAACAGAACAAAATCTTAATTGAAATCGAAAAGTTTGGCCGGCAGAATATAGTTTTCAGACAAAATTTTTGTCTCAAGACCATCTGAAAACCTCAATTTGCCACATTTGATCTAACTTGGTCGAATGCCTCTTCTTGCTACTCATTATTAACCCTTTATTGAAATTGTTTGAGATCCGCCAAATCTATGATTGTATCAAAACAATGAGACTGGTTTTTGCAGAAAACGCTCATCCCACTGGGTCTTAACTGTTCCGACTGGATTTTAATTGCTCTCAAATGATTTTTGAAAAAAAACCTGATACAAACAAAATTTTGACTGAAAATTTTTTCCCAACCAACAAATATTGAGTGGATTGCTTTGAATCAACTAGCTTCACTCAATCCAATTACAACAAAAAATCAATGAGTGATTAATATCCACGTTTCGATAATTCTATTTCACATTTCAAAATCGGAGACAAAAACCTAGGATAGTTCAAAATGACAGCTATATTGGCAAATTCTTGACACCAGAGGTTTTGTGAATCTAAATTGGATCGCAGATACTATATTCATTACATTTGAATGCTAAGAGTTATTAGTTTTATTGGTTTTTGGAGAAAAATTGTTTAAAATCTACGTTTTTGATCGATGAAAGCGGTTTGATTAAGACATCACGGGAAGTCAAATAATTCTTCGAAACTCAGATAAAAAATGATAAAAGCTACGGTTTGTTCCTCTTCTGAACTCTACTCTCATACTCTTAACAACTTGACTCCAAAAATGTCACACAATTTTTTTATCGCTTATTTGGTTTAATCTTCTTTCACTACCCCATACATTTTAAACCCTTCTTCACGGATGACAACTTTACCTGAACAGCCGAACTGCATAGTCTTAGTAGCTTCGTAGAAGTTTTGCACGGATCTAGCGTTGAATCGAATCAAGACTGAGAGGGGAGCCAAAAGTATGAGAAGGAAAAATGGAAGATTAGTTTTCATGTTTTCAAAAAAAAATTGTAAAAAATTCGGCATGTCATATATTCCAAATTTCGAAAAAAATGAAAAAAGGTAAAAAACCAATTTGCTTAATTTGATACATAATGTGCGATATATTTTGTTCTACTAACTCGTGAGCGAAGACTGAATCTGGCTCAAAAATTGTTCCAGTTTGATTTGAGGCAAGGTATTTGAAACTATTAACGGTAATGATACTTTTTTAATTATGCCCAGCGCTTTTTTCTGCGCAGCAAATTCGTTCCGAATGGAACTGAAGAGATTAGTCTCTCATAATGGAGGAACAGAATGAGGAAAACTTGAATTGAAATTTCAAAACTCTCAAAGAAATTGCTAAAATCTGAAAGAACTTCAGTTGATCGAAGCCAAGAAAAACCGATTAGAAACAAACAAATACTCAAAGTTTCAAATATTGCGGAATCGAAGTCGTGTATTGGAAAAATCTAAAACTATTTAAAAAAAAAGAAAAAAAAATGTATATCTATATCAATTGTACAGCTGTAAACTTTGTAAAACTTTGCTGTGCTGCTAAAGCTCATTCTTTGTTAAAAATGACTTTTTTTGTGCAAAAGTCATTTAGCTAACAACTAACAATTCTGATTGGATAAAAGTGCTCCGTCTCTCAGTCCATTTGTCATGAAAATACTCCTCTCCCCCCTCCCCCCTCCCCGAACTGATGCAAGCTAATTGGTCATATTCATTCAAACACGAGTCAAAATTTAACATAAGTATTTGATATTATCACCACAAAATTCATCATATGTCACTATTTCAGAAACAAAAAACTGTTTCAGACAAGTTAAAGGAATTTCGAAACATTCTGGGTTTTGTATTGATATACGAGCAGTCTATTTTGAACTACTTGGTGACTATTTTGCAAAAAAGGAAAACATCATATGTTTTCTAGCTCATCATACTAATGGCGCCTGCATGTATTTTCCTTAAAATTTGGAACCGATAGCTTGATAAGCTTTTAGCCATGGGAAGGGATGAATTAATGGAACCCTTATCACCTGTTTTCATATCTCCCAGATCCAATTTTGAAAACTAAGCGAAAAAATTTCGCGTCGATGAAGATGGAAGGTTTTCCACATCACAATTTAATACCGCTTAAGTGACAGTAAATATCTATGCTTATCGGCGTCTTCAGATAATAACTAATGGCATAATCAATGAAAACCTTTTTGTCACAAAAAACCCGAAGTTATTCAATTTATTAAATCTAAAGGAAAACATGCAGATTTTATTTGAATATGATAAATGGGTATTAGTTGCTAGCATGTTTTTTTTTTCAAAAATAGATTGTGAAAAAAATCTATAATTTATATCTCGTGTTTTTCTGTGAGAATTGACACTAATCCATAAGTTGCGCCACCCTACACTGAAATTACTACTCCGCTAATCCAGCATAAAAAGCTGAAAATTTCCCAATTTCATAAATAAAATGAGTAAGACGTGTAGTAGATCGAGCAAGCAGATGAAATCTGCTGGAAAAATTGATTTCAGATTAAAGTCGGTGGTAGCTTCTGGCACCAATATGCAAAATTTAGACCCTATTTGGTCCATACGTGAAAACATTCAATAATACTGGATAGTTTAATTTATTTACGTACCATTACTGGTTTCAAATGAAAGTTAAATATGCTTGACATTCAAATTCTAAACAAACAAGGGTATAAACAACGAAGTTGTAGAAAAGTTTGAAAAGAAAAAAAGAATCAAATATACAAAAAAATTATTGGCACGCATGCTATGGATTTTTACAGAGAATAACTTGTAAAGCAAAAAATACGCAGTTTTGTCCACTCTTCGTTTTGTCACCTAGATTCTTGTGAGGACCCTGATGTTACATTTAAAATAAGTCATGAGTTGATTACTCTGTTAGCTCTAGGTGGTTTTAATTTAATTATTCCCTTTTTTCTCTCAAACTGAGCAATTGAGCGGTTGAGTAGAAGTGAACAAGTTTAAAAGTATTCAAAATGACAGAACAAATTGAGTTAAATGGTCGACGATTGATGAATGGTCGAACATCACTAGAAAATGAGCTTTCCGTAGTTCACGGTCGCATAACTGAGAGTTTAGACGGACCAATTCGGAAAACAAAAATAAACGCCTTAATTGAATCTTGCAAGAGTATTCTCGAAAAAGCATTAGCTAAAAATGATGAACTTGTGATATAAGCTAATAAAACCGATAAACCTAGCAAATTATTAACGGAGTTGGCTGCATGATGGGATAGGATAGTTAAAGTTAACGATGAAGTTACTGGTAAGGCTCGCGCTCATATGGAATCTAATCAAGCTTCAGAAGTCTGCGTCAGTGAAACTAGTCGATCAAAAGTTTCATCAAAACCGGCAAAATCCGGGTCGAGGAAGCAAAGCTCAATGAAATCATTGACCCCCAGTGAGCGCCGCAAAGAACTGCTCCTAGCGAAGATGAAGCGAGAAGAGTTGGAAAAACAACATGAAGCAACCTTAAGACTGAAACAACAGGAAGCCATCATCGAAGAGCAACAGCATCTGATTGAGATGGAACGAAAACTACAAGAAATTAAATTTGAAATTGACCGTAAAGAGCAAGAATACCGTTTACGAATCGAAAAAAGTCGGCTTGAAATGGAACGATAAAGCGAAGAAAATCGTATTAAAGTAGCTGAAGCAAAAATGGTTGAAACTGAATTTCTCGAAGAGTCTGAAATAGATCAGCATCTCGAGCTGGCGTCTTCGGTTGATCGTCGTTCTGACAGGGTAAACGATTGGGTTGATCATGCATTAGAAAACCAAAAAGGGCCCGAGGTAGTTCCGTCTTCTTCAAAGTTTGAAACCTGTATAAATATAGAAAGTGGTTCGCATCAAAACAGAAATGTGTCCACAGCGGTAGCTTCACCTCGGCGATCGTTGCCGAATCAGACTTTTGGTTGTGATCAACAATGTTATCCCTATCAACCAACCGTCTACTTCAGCGATGGCGATGGAATCAAGCACGCTGTATCCACTAATCCTGAGCACGAAACGCAGTCATTGCTTATTTCAAATAACGCTACACTTTGCGAAAACAATAAATCGTCATTATTTAATCCAGCTGTAACAGCAGCTACCAATACTCCGGTATGCTGTTACTTCTCTGTACCTCATCCTTCGTCTTCCATTCAACATATCCCCTTCAACAACTTTAATAACGATTCTCGAGTTGTTGGAAACATGCCCGCCATCTCCAATCAATACTCTGGATACACCCCCCATGCCATTTTGTCACAAACACCTGCAAAATTAATCTGCAGAAATCAAAACTTGCTATCACATAACGTGTATAGCAACCCTGCTTCAGTGAACAATCCATTTAGCGGACAGTCTGCCGTTATTAGTCAGCCCAATTTGCCACTAATGTCACAGTGGATACCTGCAGTCGCCCAATGTATCACTGGGGTAACAAGTGATGGTAACACGAACCCATCAGTTGGTGTTTTTTCATCCGTATCGCCAATATCTCAGCAACAAATCCCCCACTTATCAAGTGGTGGTACCGTTTACTATGGGTTTCCCAATCACGACGCATTGGCTGAAAACACTTACATATATCAGCAGCAACCTTTTGCAGCTGATCCAAGCAACACATTGCCGTCGTTGCAACCAGCTCCCCAACCGCAAGCCGTGACACTGAATGACTTAATCCTAGCTCTGTCAGTCTCAAAGAAGAATCCCCTTCCAGAATGGAAGCTGGCCCAGTACGATGGCAACCCGCTCCAATGGCACGAATGGTTTGGCCAATTTTGCAGTACTGTAGACGCAGCGTCCCTAAGCGATGATGTGAAGTTAACTTATTTAAAAACTTTAGTCATGGGAAAAGCTAAGTCAGCCATAGCAGAGTTCGCATACAGTGGAAAAATGTATAAGGATGCTCTGAAAACTCTAGAAAGAAAGTTTGGCCAGCCACAAAACGTAATTACGGCCCACCTTGATAAGTTGTCCAGTTTCCGGCAGCTTCGAATGCGCAACTCTGAGAACATCATTAGCTTCTCGATGACCATTTCAAGTCTAGTGGCTGTCTTTAGGTCTCTTGATTATGAAGAAGATTTGAAAAGCGTCTCTTTGTTAAATCAAGCTCTTTCAAAAATTCTACCAAACATGAGAGAATCGTGGTCACTTTTTGTCGTGAAACGTAATTGGTCACGCCCCAACCTAATTGACTTTAACAATTGGTTAAAAGATAAAGCAGAAGCTCATGAGCAAATGAAAAATATGCCTGGAAAGTCGAAGAGCCATCCAAAACTAAAGCTGTAACGAGAGTTTTTGCCTCGACAAGTACAGTTGAGAAAAAGTTTGAATATCCTTCTTGTATCCTCTGCAAGGGGAAACATGCCTTGTGGAAGTGCTCTGTGTTTATGAAGAAAACTCGAACACAACGTGCGAAATTCTCTGCGGAAAACAAATTGTGCTTCTTCTGCTTCCAAGGGAACCACGCATTCCGGCAATGTCCCAGAGCAAAGAAATGCACCAAACCAGGTTGCACCAGCACCCATAGTGTACTTCTCCATGGTGCTGAACGTGTTTTTCCTGGTCGAAATCCGGACAAAAATGATAGCCATACAAGACCCAACGCTGGTCAAACAAGATCTAATGCAGAGCCGGATAAAGCGAGCACAAACGCTGATCGAAAATCATTCAGCAAGAATATACCAAACGCAATTTCGAATCATGCAGACATTAATCCCGTTCCGTTGGATGTAAGTTGCGCAATCTCGAACGACCAATCATCAATCATAACATCGAAAAGGTTACTGCCCATAATCAAGCTCCAAGTTTTCACCGATTTCCAGAGTGCTGATTGTTTAACATTGTGTGACTCATCATCTAGTCATTACTGGATATCGGCTAAATTAGTCAAATGTCTGAATCTCTCAGGAAGAGATTTGGATCTCACAGTAAATGGCATTAACACAACGACTGTTGTTAAAACGAAACAAGTTCAGATGAAGGTATCTTCTAACTTCTATGGATTCGAATACATATTCGAAATAACCGCATTTGTCAAGGATGAACTTAAAGTCGGTACCGATACCGTCAATATCCCTGCATTACAGAGCAAAAATCCGTACCTTGCTCCAATCAAACCAATTGTGTATAGCTACGCCGATGTAGACTTAATAATTGGTCAAGACTCCTTCCATGCTATTCGGCCTGAGGAGTATTTCAAGAGTGAGACCGATCCAAACACTTCGCCCGTCGCGGTTCGCCTTCCAAAAGGCTTGGGTCTTGAGCGGCCCAATGCCGACTTCTACTGGTTTCCTTTCTACTTGTTTCAAGTGCAATACGGATGATACCGAACTAGCTTGTCAAATCAAACGCTGGTATGAAATAGAGTCATACGGAGCCTACAAACAGGTCGACTCCCGTTCAGCCGAGGACAAAAGGATGGCTAAAATACTTGATTCCTCCACAGTCCATGATGGATCAAGATACGCTGTAGGTATGCTTTGGGCAGAAGAATCTATCATGTTACCAGATAATTACTATTCCTCTTTGGTTCAGTTAAAATCGTTGGAAAAACGTTTAGCGAAAGATCCTCACTTAAGGGATCAATACTCAAAAACTATCGAAGATGATATGAGCAAAGGATACGTGATTCAAGTTCCTATCCATAATTTTTTCGAACCGCAGCATACGCGAGTGGTATCTTCCTCACCATCCCGTGTTGAACCCAAACAAACTTGGTAAAGTGAGGCGTGCCCTTAACGGAGCGTCTAAATTCCACGGTACGTCATTGAACAAATCGTTGCTAGTAGGACCCGACCTACTGCAAAAACTTGTGTTCGTTCTCCTCCTTTTTCGTCAACATCATTTTGCCGTATCGGCTGACATTGAAGGGATGTTCCTACAAGTCGGCGTCCTTCCAGAGGACCAACCATCTCTTCGTTTTCTGTGGCGGGAGGACCCCACAGCCGATGTGGTTGTACACCAGTACACCAGACATATCTTTGGAGCGAGAGATTCGCCAACGTGTGCAAATTATGCATTGCAATGGACTGCAATGGATAATCAGGCGATGTTCCCTGACGCAGCGTCCGCAGTTCTAGAGAAATTTTAAAAGGAAGACTACCTAGACTCTTTTGAGGACCCTGATGTTGCGTTTAAAATGAGTCAAGAGTTGACTACTCTGTTAGCTCTAGGTGGTTTTAAATTAAATAAGTTCATAAGTAACGTAACTAAAATTAATAAAGAGTCAAACCCGCCCCAAAGCGCGCCGCAACGGAAAAGTAAAAATATTGTAACTTGTGGGGATAATTCTTCTCATGTTCTTGGTCTGAAGTGGGACCATATCGACGACACTTTGGTCGTAAGCCGTGGTGTCAACCGTGGACTTAAAAATTCAATAACACAGCGAACAGTGTTAAGTTTTGTTTCTTCCGTTTTTGACCCCATAGGTCTCGTAGCGCCCTATACCGTAAGAACGCGATTATTGTTGAAAGAAATCTGGCGCATTCAAGGTCAACAATGGGATGATGAGCTACCGGTCGATATCAAGACAAAATTTCTTGCCTGGCACTCTGGTTTGCCATCTTTAGGAAAAATGGGTATAAAGCGCAGCTACTTCTCCGCACCAGTCGATTGGGTTGAGTAACACATGTTCGGTGACAGCTCAGAAGAAGTTTTTTGTGCTGTAGCTTTTCTTCGCGCCCGTGTGAAAACTTCACTCGAAACACAAGTTGCCTTCGTCTTTGGAAAAGCAAGAGTTGCGCCCATGAAAGCGCTTTCCATCCCGAAGGTTGAACTGCAGGCCATGTTACTCGCTACCCGCTTGAAGGAAGATGTCCTCAAAGCTCCAACCATTCCTGTGTCAAACACGTTCATGTGGACTGACAGCACTACTGTGCTCCAGTGGTTAAACTCAGGTAGTAAGCAACCCACGTTCGTGGCAAACCGGATTAGACCAGTGGTTTCACGTCTTAAGTGGAGACAACCCTGCTGATACGGGAACCAGAGGAATCTCAGCGGAGTCCTTAAAAACAAGCAGCTGGGTGAACGGGCCAAGTCTGCTGAAAAGTGGCGAGTGGCCTTTCAAGCCGAGCATAGAAATACTTAAGAAAATCCGCCTGGCTGGTTCCGCTTATGACCCTAACGAAGGTTTGGAGCAGGCCTCTATTTTTCAAACGTTGCACAAAAACAAAAACAACCCATTTTATTTGCATGGGAAGAATTCAGCTCGTTTCGTAAATTCCAGCGAGTGGTTGCCTTCATGCTCAGACTAAGTCCGAAATATCGGCAATACCGCACTAAAGTCAAGGAAATAACCGATCCGGTTGAATTAGAAACCGCCAAACAACGACTTTTGTTGATTTCCCAAAAGGAATCTTTTGAAGCGGAATATTTACTCCTGTCCTGCGACAAAACCGTCAAAAAGTCTAGTCGTATCACACAATATGCACCGTTTATGGGTCCTGCATTCCTAATTCGTTCAACTGGTCGAATTTGCCGCCTAGTTGAAACTGAATATGACAGAAAACACCCCATAATACTTGATGGAAGACATTCTCTGGTGAAATTGTTCGTAAGTGATATTCATTATCGCTATTAGCACCAGTTCTTAGACTACCTGCGAGCTGTAATTCACTTAGAGTTCGCAATCTTGAACCTTCGCTATTTATTAAAGTCCATTGAAGTCCACTGCCTTATATGTAGGAAGCGCAAAGCCAAAACTGTCACACCTATGATGGCAAAGCTTCCAGTTGAAAGGCTTGGTTACTTTTGGACCCTTTTACGTCTCAATCAGGAGGAGTTCTGAAAAACGATGGTGCTTCCTTTTTACATGTATGACCACCAGAGCTGTACATATTGAGATTGTCTCATCCATGGACACGAGTTCTTGTGTAATGGGAATCGAAAGATTCATTGCCCGTCGCGGCACTCCATCAGTCATTTGGTCTGATAACGGCACCAATTTTGTGGGAGCCGAGAAAGAACTCTTAAATTGTATTCAGTCGTGGAACGGACAAGCACCCCCAGAGCTGGCGAAAAAGGGTATTAAGTGGAAATTTAACCCCCCGGCAGCCCTGCATCACGGTGGTTCCTGGGAACGTCTCGTTCGGTGTTGTAAAAGGGTATTCTACGCAATAATAGGAAGTAGAAAGCTCACTCCCGAAGTCCTTGAAACAACTTTCTGTCTTGTAGAACAATCACTGAACACTCGACTAATAACATCAGTAAGTGCAAGTCCGGATGGTTTCGAGGTGTTAACTCCTAATCATTTTTTGTTAGGCCGAAATGGTACAAGCTTCCCTTCTCTCTCTTTCGAGGAGCACTTCGACATTCGAAAACAATATATCCGAGCGCAAAACTACGCCAACGCAATTTGGAGTCGTTGGCTGCGAGATTATGTGCCAGCGCTGAATAAACGCAGTAAGTGGCACTCCGAAAGTGACTTTATTTTAAAAACAGGGGATTTAGTGTGGATTGTTGACAAACGCAGCCCAAGGGGACACTACTCTCTGGCTCGTATAAAAACCCTTAATTACGGAAAAGACAACGTAGCCCGATCCGCCGTAGTTACCATCCGCTCCAGGGAGCTAACTCGACCGGCCGTAAAACTCGCACCCGTTTTCGCTCCTTTGGGCGCGGAAGATGTTCGCGCTTAAATCAATCTTAAACTAATGACGTCACTATAGCGCGAAAGTGAAAAAGCTAAAATTAGATTTTCTTAGACAAAAGGCTTTGAAAACTACTGGTTTGTCCGATTAAGGTCAGTTTGCCATCAAAATGTTTATAGATTTTTGAGATTGTTGGAAACCGTATTCCTAAAAATGTTAACCGAAAAATGTTTAACCCATTGTTTCAGATATTACTTAGTCTTTATATTATCTGTTAAATTGCCGATAATTTACAGATATTGAAGCAGGTTTTTGTAGGTCTTACAGGATACGAGAGTGCGGCACACTAAGTTTAAGGCAAAACATTAACAATTCAGACCAGATTTTATCAGAGCCGAGAGAAGTTTTCTGATTTTTTTTGCAATTCCAATCTCATCCAGTGAAGCTTGTACATGATAACACTATTTGCCCCTAAGGCTTTTCCTTGAGGTACGTAAAATTTTAGAAAAAAATGGAAACAAAAACAATCCTTTGCGATACTTTTTTTCCACTGGTCGGATCGAAAAATATTTTTTCCGAAAACTGAAAAATTGCCACGCTTTGCTTTTCTCTCAGCTCTTTTCTCGGAACAAAAATTGGTTCAAATATGGGAATGTCAAAGTCCCAAATAATTTTTGTGATTGGCAATTTTTGAGTGGTGAAAAAAGCGATGCTCTTAAGGGCTCTTTTTTTTGTCCACGCACGAATAACAAATTCATTTCTCAAATATCTCACCTTCTTGCTCAATGAGCAGTCTCTAATATTCTGAGAAAGCTGAGACGTTTTTGCTCGCCTTCGCAACTACTGATCAAATCTCCGTCACAGATATGCAGCGGCGGATCAAAAATTCTCTCTGTTCGAAAACTTTGCTACTTTTTTTATTACGTCGACCAATTAATTTTACGTGCGCCCCAGAAGATTATAAACTCAAGGGATGACGTTTATTAACGCCACAGGCAAATTTTTGAAGAAAAAAAAATACGTGCGCTCCTCCTCAAAATTGGTATCTATTGACGCCCTAAATTTCTCATTGAACATATGATTTGGGGGATAAGAGTTGCTTTCTTCGAAAAATTTTTAGTAGTTAGATCAACGAAAAGTCCATTCAACATCTAGTTAAACCTTGATACTATGGGCATATGCAGATGTAGTATACTGACAATTCACTTCGAGCTTTTCCTGACTGGTTTTGCTCTTCGAGTATTTAAAAACAATTTATAATGGTCCAAATATTCACAATTGTATAATCTTGGATAAATATTAAACAGAAAAGGTTTGTTCTTTGAAATTATTTCATTGAAACCTGAGAAATCGCTTGACATCGTAAGTTGCAGTTTCCACTACTTAATTTTTTTTCAAAGTTTTAAAAAAAGTGACGGATAAGTTGACGGAAAAGGGGTGGTTTTTGTTAATACATTGACGAATTTCGACCTTTAAACTTGACGTTTTTGACGGGATTTTTTTCATAGAACCTGAATTTTAGTGAAATCCTGAGCGTAGTTTTTTTTATAATTCTGCAGCCATTTTTTGAAATGAAAAATGTAGGGATTTAAAAATTGTAATTTGGACATTTTGGGATAATTAATGCAAAATATCTTTTACCCTATACAAGAGGCGAATTAAAAGTATTGAAACTTAAATTGAGGCGCAAATATTGCTCACATTATTACGCCACCAGACAGAAATTAATCACTTTATAGTTTTTAGAGCGTGTGTGGGGATGACAGAAATTATTTTGAAAACAATATTTTGTAAATTTTTTTGTTGTTCTATGAACTTTCTGCTCAAAACTTTTTCATCGTTTTTCAAGGCTATCTGGAACGTTCACAGTTTTGCTCTGATCTAAATTGTTTTGTTTTTACCTTCAAACTTTGAAAATTGTCATAAAAAAGTTATACAATTCATAATGAATTTTTTAACAAAGTTCTGCGAAACGTGTTAACAAGCTCCAAATTTAACTCAGCTTTTTGTGTGCTTTTAAACGTTTTTTTGATGTTTTTTTTCATTAATTGCATTGTGCAACTTTGTTGAACTAAAAACGATTCGTCTTTCTGAATTTCGCAAGAACGGTTTTTGTAATGTCGGATTTTCTTAGCGAAGTGATTTTGAAATCAACGTTTTTAGAATTGCTTTTAAAGAATTCAGAAAAGCAATTGTAAAACTTTGATTTCAAAATCACGTCGCTTCAAAACCTAATTCACAGTTATAGTTAACGCTGAATTTTGGCAAAATTGGTGACAAATATTACCCCGTACTTCACAAAAACTGAAAAATCAAATCTGATCTGCTCAAACTCTTATTTATTTCAGATGCTGTACACATTTCATCCATGTTTCATTTGAACATGGGCACGTCTGTTTTAGTTCTGGGACAGAAATGGAATTTGTCAATAGTCCAGACCTCATGGCAAGATTCAGATCTGCTCATGTGTGGAGCTAGCATGCATAGATAAGGTCTGGTTTAGAGCTGCAAAAACCTGGAGCTGGTCTGCTACGATTTTTAAAAGATAAGATCTGAGAAGCATGATTGATCTTCTTTTGAAACCTGTTTAGATCTCAAGAGATCAATTAAATTCATGACTGGCCAGAAACATCACTTCAAATATTGTTTATACAATTTTGTAACCTATTTGAAACAACAAAAAACATGAAAGAAAATTAAAAAGAGGACCAAGTATCCATTTGTAGAAGAAGTAACGATAGTTCAGTGGGATGATAATTGAATTTATACATAACAAACACAATTACTGAAAAAAAACAATTTATTTTTTTATTTAGTGAAAACAAAAAATTACTTTAAGCGGTTTTATAAATGAAATTATACATGAAAATTAGAATTGCCAAAAAGGTACTAAATTTTTAATTGAAAGAGTAAAATTTTGTTTTACTTTGTTTCTGAATGAAATTAACAGATCCTTACATAAATGCGGAAACTTTTTTGAACAAATGATCAATTGAACTTGTAGGTTTCTATTTTTCCAGACATGATTATGTTTTAACCAGGCCTTAACATATCTGATCCAGACCCGACCTTGTCTGTTCCTGCTCTAAATTGAAAAAACTAAGATATTGATATTGATCAGATCTGCTCATCATAACTTCAGACCTGTGCAGATGTGCAACTGTCGCTACATCTGGATTAATAGTAGGCAGATCTGTTTTTTTTTGGTACGGGGCAGCAATTTAATTGATCAAATTTCTTAACAGTTTTTTAACGTTCTGAATTGAGTTTGATATTTGTTTAAGGCGACAAAGTGAGAACTTTAAAATTAGTTGAGTTTTTTTAGATATGCTGAACTTTATTATACTGCCAACGATTTAGTAATTACTATAGCTCAGATAATTTAGGTTACTTCTTGTTGAAACTCGATTTTAGAATTTTAAACAAGTTTTTAATCCCACAAAAAAACTGAAAATTTATAACTAGAATTTAAGGGGTGGGTTATTTATACTAAGGGAAAGTTTCTATTAGAGTTTTAGAAATGGTTTTTTCAAAATAAGGGTAAAATCCTAAAAAAGTTATTCTAACTTTTTTGCCGAACAAAAAATGGATTTTTCGAGTTCTCATCAAAGATTAATAAGACGCAGAAAGGTGTGATAGATCAAAATCAAAAGACTTTTTTGGAGACAGTTTGGAAAATTTCAATTGTAATGTCCTGATAAAAGTTTGTTCACTAAAGAAAGATAAAAAGTTAGAAATATTTTTAGTATTGATTTTGAATTTGAAATATTAAATAGGAATTTGGTTTTAAATTTTTTGTTCACGTTTAACTTGACTACTTTTGTTTTCAGCCGAAATTTTTTTTCAACTCAAAATTTATCTATTGTTTTTGGCCGTTTTGTTAAAAGACCTTGATTGCAATCAATTTAGGACGGATGATAATTTATGAGTTTTTGCACAGTTGTTGCTCGCTCAAAAAACAACACATTTAATGGTTCTATGATGAAATTGCTGGTCGTGATTCAGATTACTGACTCTCGGTGTTTCTTCCATGAATTTTTGATTTTCCATGATAGTCATTTTTGATGAAAATATTGTGTCTTGACCTTGAGATAAAATTTTTTATATAAAATTGGGGTGCGTCAGTTTGGTCAATACTAAATAATTAAGCGAAGTATTGTTTGTCCTATTGAATAGTAGGAGGCGAGCTAAATCATTCAAAAATAATTGAAGCAAGCTATTTAATTTCAATTCGTGTCTGTACAAAACAGTCCCATACAAAGCAGTTCAAGTTACAACAGTCCGGAAAAGTTTGAAAACAGTCCGATACAAAGCAGTCGGAGAAACAGTCCCGAGTAATAATTGTTTTAACAAGCCGGTAGGCCGAGAATTGTCCTTTGTTCAACAAACATAAAGAAAAAAATAGTGACCGCCGCAGTCGCGCCAACGTGTTGCGAGCTTGCCAACAGAGAGTAGGTCTTACAACGAAATTTAGAGCCAGTTATTGCCGGAAATAAGCGATCTTAAACCGGGCTGTTTTGTATTGAACTGTTTTTTCCTTTATTTCATGATATTTTGGACTATTTTGTATTGAACTGTTTTGTATGAGATTGTTTTGAATATGCACCTTTTATTTATACGTCACCTCATAGAAAAAAAATGTTTAAACTTTTAAGTGAGATAGTGTGTGGTTTATACAATGTAGAGACAACAAATTTTTGTATTAAAGTTTTTCCAACCCAACCGCCTCCCCCCTAAATCCGCCCCTGTTAGCAACGAACAATTTTAGTCGAAACTGCGTCTCAAAATACAACTTTTCAGTATAACTGAATTTTTTGCGCCCTAGTTATTTTTGAAAAGTTTCAAGTTATGAAAATCCAAAATTCAAGTTGCGATTTTTTCAGAATTTGGAAAAAAAATGTTTTTTTTTTGGAAAACAAAGGGCTAAGAAGACTAACTCGCATACTGTTGGAAAACTAAAAATCATTAAAGTTTTCAGATATGTGACTATCCTTTCTGAAGAAGATAGTTCAAAAACTAACTTTTGACCTAAAAATAATGAAAAATACACAACTTTATTCGCATGGGAGGGTGAAATTGAATTCCGAGGGTTGCAGCGAAAGGTCAAAGCACCAAAATTTGACCTCTCAGATTTTATAACTAAGAACTTTGGAGCCGACGATGAAGTTATACTCAAACTCAACATCAAAGGAGTTCACGCAGATCAAAAAGCTTCTGGACGACGGAATCTTCAAGCTTGTGGACAAACTTTTTCTCGAGTTCCATGACTGGCAGCCAAGTGGCTGGTCAAAAGCCGAAGAAGACGGTCTCCGAGAATGAATGGATTCGGAAAGTAATGTGTATTCGAAATGGAACGCCGACTACCCTAAGGTTCCCGATGCAGCGTTTTGGAGTCCTGCTGTATTTGATGAGTCATTTCGCCAAAAGCCGAAGTGCCATTCGTCTAATGGTACTGTAAAACTGGCAATCGCTGTCGGAATGAACGCGCGAAGAGTGCGACGACTCGACTCGTTGCGACGGTACGCGCTCATTCGGAGACGAAGAGCATCAACATAGGGTTATTTGTCTACCGCGAAAGAAAATCACAAAAACCCGAAGAGTTTTTTCTACGATTTCGAAAAAAAAATGGATAATATGCTATGCTCGTATCTACTCAACGTGAACTATTGAAGCACACGGGACTCAACACAAATCTGTTTCTAAAGGAAGATTTCAAAGGAAATAAAGCTCTGAAAAAAGTTTTAAACAATCGTAATACTGGACATGTCAATCAGCCCGTATGGATATTGTCGAAAAAAGCGTCAACGTTGAAACAACCATTCTTTTCAAAAAGACGCGTGGGGAAAACCCGCCTTTTTTGGAAACCGGTTATGAGGAGATAAGCGACAGTTTGAAGCTGGATACCAATTCATATCCGACTCTAGTGCTTGATTCGCATTTTGACCAGACTTGGATTTTGTCTGGGTTTTTACTTGATTATTTTGCCTCGTCGACACACGCCGCAGAAAACAGGAGTCGCAAGGAAATCATAGAAAAAGATCATGGGCAAAAATCAGAGTAACAAATCAAGAAAAGGTCTCAATAAAACAATTTTTGAGCAAAAAAATTGCAATCAAATCATCAAAAGTTATCATTTTTGATGAGATAATAGGCAAAAATATGTGGCAAATCAAGAAAATGGTCGAAGTGAATCAATTTTAGAGATCAAAAATAGCCATCAAATTTATAAAAATCATTATTGTAAATCAGTTTTGGTCAAAAACTTAAGTAACAAATCAAAAAAAAGTCAGAACAAACCCAAAAATTTGCAATGAAATCATCAGAAATTATCATTTTGAACCAGATATGAAATTTTTATGAAAAAAAATCAATTTACATCCGTTTTAACCCTCTAAAAAACAAAAACAATTAATAGTTGAAAAAAATCGATTTGAGTTTCATTTGGATCAATTTTTTTTAGCTGGAGTTTATGATCCACCTAAATTGATTTAAAATCCGTTCAAATCAATCTAAATCATTTCTATATAATCTTCGTAGTTTTTTCATGCTAAAATTGATCTCAATTAAATCTACAAACTTCTTTCATACCAAAATTGATTCAAATCCGTTTTTGTTAGTGCGAGTAAGTACGACCAACCACGGAGTATGAACTTGATTTAGAAATTAGGCGCGCCGAGTTTCCATTATTCAACTGTTTTATGTCCGAAACTATCAGTTTGTTGGCCAGCTAAAAATATGCAGAAGACTATGTCAGTTTTTACAGATCTGGCAACGCTATTTACTTTGGGTTTCGTCGAACAAAACAAATTTTTTGTTGATGCTCAGATAGAAGGCAACTTGAAAGACACTGTTTAAAACGGCAAGTTTTTTTTGAAATTTAAACTTCAACTGTGTGAAAAGTTAATTTGCTATTTATTGTGATCAATAGGTTTTCATGCAGAAATCGGATGCGCCGTCTTTTTCTCAGGATAAATTATCGAGAAGAATTGGAAAAAAAACGTTTTTAGGACAAAAAAACTCATTCAGGTTGTTTTTGTAGATATATTCAAGCACAATTAGCACAAATTGTAAGGAAAATTAAGCAAAAAAACTGAAAAAATTACAGCTGATTTTTAAAGCCAAACATCCTTTTAGCTTACATGTGCCATTCAACCAGAATCCGTTATGATTTTATTCGAAAAAAAGCGTACGATACGTCAAAAATTGCAATTAAGGACGTTATTGGCAAAACTAATCGAAAAGTGATAGGTAAAAAATAAGTCACGATGTTAATTTCAATTTTTCGAAATGACGTGCATAACATGTAACAATTAAACATTTTTGGAAGTTGAAAGCTGCGAAAATCAGAAAGATATTATTCAGGATCAGGAAGGCTATTATTGATAAAAACATTTTTCCTGGTGGTGCAGGAAACGCTTTTTAAACGAAGACCGAGAATTCGGAAGGGTCTATCTCTGGATTTGAGAACTGCGTTTTAGAAAAATTTTTAGCTTCCCGGATATGTCCTGAAGTTAGTTTAACCAACATCTGGATTCAGTTTCAGGATATGAGGAGCTAAAAATTAGGAACGGTTCGATGCTTCGCCGATGGATGGGTTCTTTTTTCTGATGAACAAAAACAAAAGTAATGTATTTACGTTTTATAGCCCTGTTTTTAGGAGGTCTGGTGTACTAAGACTGTGTCATGGGTTCAATTTGCATGCAACTATTTATGCATGTAGTTTGTCAATTTGCATAGTTCGGCCGATAGATTCTAGACAATAACACATTTGATGATCCGATTTTACAAAAAAAATACATAAATTGTTTTTGGTAGAGACGTTTAAAAAGCATCTTAGTTTTAATCTTCACGCTAGCCAACCGTTAGATGCTTAAATTTTACTCTCCGTCGTTGTGTACTTTCCGGGCGAGTGTTAGATTGGTTAAATTTTAAAAATATGCAAATTAGACAGTTGTCCATTTTTGCTAATGTACACTTATTCCTATTTATACTCATTCTATAAATAAATAATAAAATGTTTTTAAAATTTTATCTTTCCTAGGCTGCTTAAATGCTACAGCCTCTACTAGGATTCTAGGACACTACAAATTCCAATGGTTCAACTTTTGAAAAATCAATATCATGTTTTACAACTTGCTTGCGATGCCTTAATAACTTTTCCAGTGTTTTGTTAAGTTGTTCTCCGAATCTCTAAGCTATGTAGTTTGAGTTATGTACTTGTACTGTACTCATAGAGTAATTTCACATAAGTTACACCGTCTGCTCGTCACGCTATCTTATTTTCGGCCGGATAGATTCGTGCAACTTCTTAGTCTAATACCGATCTTAATCTTACTCTTATATCTCCTAGTCTCAATAGATCTAGTGTACACCGGTTTACGCGAGTTAGTTCCAGAATGAGAACAACTGTATTCTAAGTTTAATTCAATTTGTTCTGGTGTTGAAACTACAACTAGTTTCAACACTTTACAAATGAATAGGTTGTTAGTTTTATGGAGTGTGATTGGTTAGTACTTAATATTTTATAAAGATAAAATATCATAACAATAACCAATGATAAATACTAGTTTAGATCTGGTTCCAAGTTCTTTAAAAGAAATTTAGGATCAATTGAGTCAATTTTTACAAAACAAGCTTCAAAAAATCATTTTTTAAAATTTTGTAATCAAAACTTTTTTTCAGGAACTTAGTGAAACAAATGAAAACAGGAACACAAAGTTTTTCAGGTTGGAACCCAATCTGTTCCGTTTTTAAAATGCTATAATGTTTGATGTTTTTACCGTTAGTGAAAATTCTTTCAAAGCTAAGTAAGCTTAGAAGCTAAGAAAGTTGAGAAATCGAGCTTAGTAGTCTAACTTTCCAACTTTTTTGTGCAATTCTGACGATAGTCAGACTATCCGGAAAAAAATGCTTTGATCCATACATTCATCAAAATTTTGCGCAAGAGGCTTGAGGTTCATTTGGTTTAAGATCCATGATAAGTACACTAAAAATTTATAAACTTCAGACTTTGACAAGTGATTAGTGCAGCTTCAACTTGCAACCTATAAATAAAATATAAAACGTTTAATTTCAAAGTTTGTAATTTGAGCTGTTGGTGTTTATTTTCTGAACAATTCATTCGAAATTTATGATTTGAGAGTCATAAAAATGCTTCAGAGGAAGACCTCGTAAAAATTCCACGAAATCAAAACTATGTAAACAAAACATCCCTTCATAAATAGCCTGAAATGTTCGGTCGTTAAAAGTTTAAAAGGCACTCTGGTAATTAAACCAGTACACCGTGTGACATGCCAGCAAGCTTGAGTGAATGACGTACAATTGTTTTGGCACATTCTAGACATGGGATTTATTCACCCGTTGAAATAGTTCAGTGGGCAGAAAACTGCATTGAAAACCAGCACGTCACAGTACCGAAAGACCATCTTGTCGAATTATTTGAGCCAAACCATCGAGCGTTTTAAGTTCACCTTTTCATTATAATCAAAGGTAGGTTTCATTAATCTTTTCAGCAACATGGATGTTTATGGCCGCTTGTCTGCAGTTATCTGCCCTCGATTTTATTAAAAAATATATAATTTAAGTTAGAATAAACGCCTGATAAGTCTAAACTAATTGGTACCATAGCAAATGCCACACCCATTTTCTCTAAATTTCCAAACCCATCTTAAAAGCGACCTTTCGAACCTTTCGAGTGTCACGCCTCTTCGAAAAAAATCCCGGCAAAAAGTTAATGAATGGACTCAAAAACAGACGTATGTTCGTTTTACTTTGCCTCGGAATAAAATGAAAAATCAATCAAAATATTAGTAATTTTACCACATTTTTGTTTTTAGGCTCTGTGAGACTTAGGATAAGGTAGCTGACATGTTTAGTGGCCCCGGTAGGCCACGGTTGCCATTAGCCCTTCGGTTGACGTTCAGTACAGATAAAAGCGGGCTCCTCTGGCGCCCCCCGCGGGTGCAATAAACCCGGCAACCTCAATTTAAAATGAAGGACGCATTTACTTTAGAGACATTAGAGTGAATACATTTAGATTGGACAAGACAGCTCAGTTGTGGTGTAAATTGAGAATAATGCTATGATGCCAGCACTTCAGGGAATTAGCCGCTGCGTGATTAGACGCTAATTTGATAAGCGTCAAACATACTACTGTAATCTACATATCCATCTTCAAAAATTGAAGCTTTCGGCAATTTGAAAAAAGGAAACATTTTTTATAATGGAGAAAAAATTTCTATCAAAGTTGATCATAAATCAATAGACAAGGTTATATGTAGAATCAGGGGGGGGGGGGATCTAGCATTTTCTTGAGATGGGGGGATTTTCAAAAAAAAAATCGAAAATTTTGACGACTTTTTTTTTAGGTTGGATCAAATTGACTTTCCGAGATCAAATTGACTTTGAATTAAATTGACTTTCTCCCAAATCACTAAAAAGACCCTGTTTCGGCCATATTTTTTGCGCCACTGAAGAGGTTTTGAAAAACAGCCCAAAAAGGGGCGTTTTAGTCCTTGTTTGGACAGTTTTGACCAAAAAATCGTGTTTTTTTTGGCAATCCCCCCTCGCCCCGTCAAAAATAGTATATATTTGCGCCAACCGGACCTCTAGGAAAAATTTAGGGTCAATCAGCCAAAAGTGGTATAGGGCTTAGGACTTAAAATAGTACCAAAGGAAGACTTTTCAGCAAACCGGGGGTCGAACCCCTGACGGTAAAGCGTCCACCCCCCCCCCCCCCCTTAAATCCGCTACGGTATAAGAATCATTTATTCGAATAATTTTTAAAAACGGAAAAATTGCTTTGTTAACATCCATATTTTCAGGAATGATTTCAAAACGTACTTTGGTGGAGGGTCATTTTAATTTGTGAATTTATGCAAGACCAACTTGACATTTCGGTTTTTTAGTCTCGATTGTCAGCCAAGTGTGGTGAAAATGGCAGTCTGACTGATTTATTTGATTCTGTCAGATACAGATGGTAAAATCAGTGGAGCCAGTTTTCACGCCAAACTTACCCTATTCTATTTGGTAAATGGTTCCAAAAAGAGGGAAATTACATTTGTTTTGTTACTATTGCATCTGTAGGGGTCAAAATAGTAAATGGATCCTTTTCTCTTTTCCTGCCAATTGCGGCCTGATGGCTTTTTGACCTGACGGCTGTTTTTGACCAGTTTTTTCAAAAACTTGCTTTTTACCTGTTTTTTTTTCAAGAAATTGCCTGCGGCCCGAAAAATTAGCCTGCGGCCCAAATAAAGTCTTTGTAGTGTTCTGGGATCGCTCGATAACTCAATTTGGTCGACTTAAAAAAGTCGACAAATTTTTCAATTTTTTTTTTAAAAATCCCCCCCTCAAAAAAATCCTAGATCCTCCCCTGACTGTGACCAAAATATTTTTGGAGGATCGGCTCCAAAATTTTTAAAGATGGATTTGTCCGTTCGAAACATGGATAATTCATCATTTAACTAGGAGTGGAAGGATCTTTCAAGCATTTTTGCTCGATATTTTAAAAACCTTAAACCGTTTCTAACTTCAATTAGATGTTCGGTTCATTATGGAGATTTGCTGTTGTGCCCTTAGAAACATCCAAAACATAGCTAGGAGGTAATTGACAAGAGATAATGAAATTAAGACAACAATTTCAGAAATCTTCCATGATTTACACATTTTATGATTGCATCTGAGCCCTTTTGAAAACCAACGTTCGGAAATCCAGAACGTAAATACCAAGTTTTAAGTTTTGTTATGCAGGCAGGTAACATTTGATTCTAGTGAACGAAGTGAGTTTCTATTTACAGTGGGTTTTGCCAGAAATCTTTTGCAAATTGACGAACAAAGTTGTTGCTTTTTTTTCTAAGCTTAAATTGGTAGAAGTTTGCCTATTTGAGCTTTTCTTATAACAAACTTTGGAAGGTAATTACAGTCGAAAGCCACCAAGCATTAAAAAACTTCTCCTTAGGACAAAAGCTGCAAAAGGCAAACTTCTTGCAATTTAAATCTGGATTTTGTTCTTCAATTTGTAAAAGAAAATTTGCCAATTTCAGCAAAAACCTGAAGGAATGTTCATTTGAAATTCGATTGGATTTTTTAGTTCGTCTGTTTTCTGTTGTAGAGTAGGTACTGTAGGGACCTATTTTTTCTTTGAAAATTGGCATATCTCCGAAGAAAGTACACACACATACACACACATACACACGCACGTACTGTGAAAAATGCAGATTCAATATCTTTAATTCACTGAACTAAGATTGACTCGTTTATTCTTTAACGGTTAACAACAGTGAATCCAAACATCGCAGACTAAACTTAAGGTTGACAGGTATTAATTAATTAGTAGCCGCACCAGACACATAGCTAACCAATGGCGCCAACACGTAATATATGATTAGATACTATATATGACATTCCCTCAACAATCAATTTTCAAACAACTGTTTTAAAATTATCCAACGGAAATGTTTGAGTTTTAGACCAGCGATAGTCCACCCTCTCCCTGGGCATGAATTTTAGTTTAACAAGTTTCTTGAGTTTTCCTTTTTCACTCCCTCTTTCAAATGTGCCTTCCTGCTCAATTAGTGTCCCGCTCTCTGTCTTCCTCTCCTTTGGATGTTCTCGCTTTCAATATACTATCTATCATAACCCCGCCGAATTTAGATACCGCCGTCCGCTTCCTGGTACTTTTCCGTGATCCTGTTCCATCTTCTGATTCTTGACTAGAGTATGATACGAGACGTAAGCGTCGTACTCGTTCCCCTTTCTTTTTAGAATGTTTCCCCCCTCGTCCTTCGTTACTCAAATTTGGGGCACTCCCCCCTTGCTCGTTGCTCATAGTCTGGACCTCCGTGTCCACCCCCTGGGATTTTCCAGCTCCGCTTCCTTCGGATAAGTTTGGTCTTCCAATTCCGTCTTCTACATCGTTATTCATTTTTGGTTCATTTCCTTCCACATCTCGCCCTGGTGCTATTGTTGAGTTCCCTACGTGTTTGGAAATTGTTATTGGCTCGTACTCCGAGTCCGAATCGTCCTCCTCCGCTGGTGAAAGTTCTCGCACTCTGTTATCAGCCGTACTCTGTGCGCTTGCTTTACTCTGTGTGCTCGTCCCCGCCGCCTGTTCGTTTGCTGCTCGCTTTAGTTCCGCCCGACGTTGCAATGCACTCATAGCTGGGAGTGGTAGTGTTAGCTTACTCGCGGTAGTTGGCGCGTTCGATTTGATGACTTTCTCGGCAACCCCACTTTTCCTAAGTACAGAGCCATTTGCTAGAGTTATAGTGTGCTTAGATTCGCGAATTACTTTTTGGTTTATGGGTCTATACCTTTTATTGCTATCCTTGAGTCGTTGGAACAACAGTTCGGTCCGTTTACTTGGCTGTTTAGACTTTCCCCCACAAGCCTGTTTCCCGTCCCCGTCAGCCATTGGTGTTCCATCCGCCGCCGAAACTAGTTGATTTTGCGTCAGTCGCCTAGGGTGATTCATATGATCGACATCAAACTCCACGTCGGATCGTTCTTCCCAATCCGTTGCCATGGGTTGGATGTTCCTCGGAGCTCTGGGGTCAGTAGAATCTAAATAGGCAGATTTTTGTTTCAACACTCTGGCCCAGTTTAGGTTTTGCAGGGTTGACTTTTTCGTAAGATTTCGCAGTACCGTATTGGCTTCTCTGCCGTGATGAGCCTCAAACGGCGATATCTTGAGAGTAGCATTTGGGGCAAATCTTAGAGCACTCAAGGCTCGTTCTATCATTGATTCTAAGTTTCCACTATCTTTTTCTTTAGCGTAAGTTAAGACAAAGTTTTTCAGACTGCCAATGGTACGTTCGACACACCCGGTGGCGCGATGATCATTCACGGGTGAATAAATTATTTCAATTCCTTCGGAATTGCAAAATGATTTAACTGCGTTCGATGTGAAACTTGTACCTTGATCCATAAAAATTTTCCTAGGGACACCATGTTGAGATATGTATTGTTTAATGAACTTAAGAACCTTGTCGCTTTTATTATTTCCGCAGATCATTGCAGAGGGCCAACGTGAGAATCGGTCAACCGCTACCAAGACATATTTACTTGATTCATTTAAGTATCTAATTGGACCCCAAAAATCAAGCTGTAGGCATTCGTTCGGCTCGCGTGGTTCATAGATCTTCCCAACATCACCTTTGGCGCATAATGGTTTAAGGCTTTTACCTGCATCGGTGCATTCCTTGCATCCATCCGCAGCTGCGACTAAACTCCGGTGGAGATAGGGAAACCAGACATCCCTCGCAGCGTCGAACATACTCGAGCGCCCATGGTGAAACGCATGTATCCGATTAACCACAGCCTTCCTGAGTGGTATGGGGATGACGAGTCGTTCGTCCATCCACAGACAATTTTCCCGCACGTGGAAATCATGTGTGTGCTGTCCGAGGTAGGCACCCATTGCTCTGACCTTCTTTTCCAAATCCGGGTCCTTACTCTCCACCAGTTCTTTTATTGCGCGCATCTGGGGGTCCCCTTTATAGTTCGCTTCCACGAGCTTCAGGTTGAATAGCTCCGGCAGTGCACTGCTTTTGCGGACTATCTTGCAGTCCCGGGGGATTACTGACATGATGACGTTCCCTCCTGCTGGGTATGCCGCCGGAAAAATTTCACCTCCGAATGCCGAAGGAATGGAGATGACTGTGTTGCATCGAATGTCCCTGGTGTGATGCGTCTCTGCCTCCAATCGTGCATCCACAATCTCCACCTCGCTGCTACTGCCGCTCGTTATTTCTGGATGTTTCAACAGTAATTTATTTAATTTCTTCAAATTAAGTGATGTCATTGTAGATATGTGTATTTTGTTAGATCGATAACTTGTTTTGTTAAATAGAGGACTACTGTTTACTGTGGAATTAATATCAGACTCACGTAGTTTACATTCGGTGATTGACTTTACTACTTTTGCGCTTTCCCGGTCATTACACTCAGCTATTCGTTTTAGTGGCTTCTGATTGGTCAACCGATGGTCACGCGTTTTGACGCCCTCTTCCGGTGGAATGTTAACTTTATCGTTTCCAACTTGAATATCTTTAGCTGAAACAATTGATTCCTTTGATGCTTTGATGATCCCTTTATTGGTATCAATATATCCGAGTGAATTGGTAATTGATTTCAATTTTGCCACTGTGAAAGTGTTATCATAAAGACTAACTTTCGTGGCTTCCCCCACCGGATGCCTTGAAAGGTAATCCGCCAGGCCAATTTTAGCCCCAGGCATGTGTTCAATGACAAAATCAAAGGGGATAATTCTATCAATCCAGCGAGTTAATCGACTGAACATAGTCTTGTTTCTCTTATTGTTCCCATTCAATAAAGATAGCAAAGCCTTATGATCTGTCACCACAGTAAATTTCCGCCCGAAAATATAATTTCTGAAGTATTCGGAGCCCCAAACTACGGCCAGCATTTCTAGCTCATTCGTCGAATATTTCTTTTCGGCCGCATTTAAAAACCGGGACGCAAATGATATTGGTCGCCAACCCTCGGTGCCTAGTTGTTCGAGTACCGCCCCCAAACCGTTATGGCTTGCGTCGCACACGATACGTATATCCTTATGTACGTCGAAATGCTTAAGTTCGACAATGTTCGCGACTTGTTTCTTAATCGATTCGAACGCTGTTTGGCAGTCAATTGTCCAGAGGAATTCGTTCTTCTTACTTAGAAGTGGACGTAGAGGCGCCGAAGTTTCCGCTAACGCCGGTAAGTATTTGTGAAGACTATGGATTGACCCCATGAACGATTTCAACTGAGAGAGCGTTTTCGGGGCGGTTAATTTGTCAATTGGATCTGTTTTCCGCACCATTGGTGTAATCCCTGATTTCGTAATCCGGTGGCCTAACCACTCGCAAGTATTTTTCGCAAATTGACATTTTTCTAGCTTCAAAGCCATATTTTCTTTATCGAGTTTCATTAAAATCTTCTCCACTAAAGCGATATGTTCGATCTTGGTACCTTTCGAAATTACTAATATATCATCAATGAAAGCATGCGCGCACGGAAATTCAGCCAGAATGGCATCCATGACCCGTTGAAATTCCGCCGGCATGGTTGTCAATCCGTAGAATCCTGTTTTGAATCGATATGTACCGGTAGAACGGCCTCCCACCAATGAAAAATTGCAATGTTTACTAGTGTTTTCATTTAAAGGAAGTTGACCGTATGCGTACGTGAGGTCCATCGTTGTAAAAAAAACATCCCCCTGTTTGCGTTCGCTGATAGTTTGCCCTACGATGTCCATTAGTTCTTCAATATTGGGCATTTGGTATTTATTCTTATGCACTTGTTTGTTTAGTTCTCTAGATTCCAGTGCAAGTTTAACAGAACCGTCCTTTTTCACGGTGATGACAATAGGTGAAACAAAATATTTGTCTGAACATTCTTCCAACTTTTGGATATGACCCTGTCCCAACAGTTTTTCAATCTCCTTATCGACTTTTTCCTGTAATGTTATAGGTACTCGCCTACCTTTTTGTTGAATTGGAGTTAGGTTTTTGAAGAAATCTGCCTGCACCTTATAATTTCGAATGCGCCCTACCCTGTGAAAAAGATGTTGAAATTGCTTACAAAAATGTGTCTGCCACTCATCCAGGTCATTGTCCATCGCCACAGTTCCTTCCGTGGTATGTATGCTTTTCACCCCTTCTGTCGATGGTGCTTGTACCAGCATCAGTCCTAGTGAGGGCATTAAATCCCTGCCAATAACAGACGGTCGGCACCCTCCGATGACGTTTATATCCGACGAACAAGTCCATCCATTGGAATGAAGCGTGACTTGCATCTTGCCCAGAAATTTTAACGGATTGTTTCCGTAATCGCGGAATTGGTCGTCTTGTGGATTCAGCGGTTTCAATTGTACGTTGACTGTCCCCAGGGTACGTTTTAGTTCCCCAATAGTGAAGATGGATATTGGCGAACCACTGTCAATCCAGGCCTGAGTTGCTTTGCCGTTGATTCTTAAAGCTAGTTTGGCCCCCGCGACTTTTAATTCCGTTTCCTCCTTCCGCCGAATTGACATAACCACATACTCCGTCGAACTATCCGAATCCCATCCATGTGCCGGTGTCTTTGAATCAGTCACCCATCCGACAGAACTTCCGTAATTGGATGCACTCTCCTCCGGATAATCTTGGGTAGTCCCGCCATTGATGTCATCCTCATTTATCATGCCTACGCGACCCCTATTCGCCGATCGACGTCCTCTACAAGTTCGCTCATAGTGTCCCATTTTCTTGCAAAAATTGCAGGTTACATTTCTTGCTGGGCACTTTGGAATGTGGTCCGGGGTAAAACCACTCTGGTCGCAATTGTAGCACTTGCGATCTGCTGCTCCTCCGCGGCCCCTTGTGCCGCCCCTGCCAAATCCACGTCCGCCTCTTTGGAATGGACGACGGTACCCTCCTCTAATTGCGCTTATAGGCTCCGCTTTAATTTGTAGTGAACCCGCTGGTGCCGCAGTAAGTCCCCCACCGGATACTTTATACGACTTTGCGTATTTGTCCCCCCGTTCATATGACAAAGCAATCCGGTAGACCTCATCTGGTGTCTTAGTTGAACGGCATATCTCCGTTTGGGCTTCCTTGTTTGACATATTTACTATGAATACATCACGTAACACCCGTCGTTCCAATGTTCCCAATGAGCATCTAGCGGCTAGTCCACTCAAAACGGAGTGAAATTCTTCTAGCGTTTCCCCGTCACGTTGTTTCCGAGATAGTAGCTGGTACGTCTCGAATGTTTCGTTTCTTTCCTTGCGGAAAACACTCTCAAATTCATCCAAAACCCGTGGATATCGGGTAGTCGCCAGGTCCAGATGGGGCTTCCGGTTATGTAATTCGTCCTGTCCACGTTCCCCCAAACACAAATAGAGGTTAGAAATTAGTGTCTGCTCTGCTTCCACTCGATTTTTCCCATTCACCTCCTCTGGCAGACCGGTAATTTGCGCCTCAGTGAGCGTATTAGCAAAATAAAATGCGGTCGGATTGAATGAATGTTTTGCTATTACACCCCAGGTGAATCGTGTAATCCAATGCTCCCACAACATTGGTGCTTCCGTACATTTACTCGGCCAAAATGCCGTAATTCCCAGTGGATTTTTTCCTGATCCCGCGCTTTGTCCTGCTTGCTGCGCCATGTGAAAAATGCAGATTCAATATCTTTAATTCACTGAACTAAGATTGACTCGTTTATTCTTTAACGGTTAACAACAGTGAATCCAAACATCGCAGACTAAACTTAAGGTTGACAGGTATTAATTAATTAGTAGCCGCACCAGACACATAGCTAACCAATGGCGCCAACACGTAATATATGATTAGATACTATATATGACAGTACACACACATACTTGCACACATACACACACACAATCGTAACCATGCACGCATGCACGCATAAAAAAATCAAACTTAGCATTTCAATCATTGTAACATGAGGCTTTAAAACATTATAACAGCATTCGAAACACTTTAGACGAAAACAATCTTTTAAGCGAAAAAAAAACAATTGTCAATTCAACTTGTTTCAAAAACTGTACCCACACTTTTGCTAGTTTTCATAAAGCGCTCTTTTTCACCATTCACTTATTTTCGATTTCTGAAATACGGGAAAAAAATACGGAAAAATCAATTTCATGGGGAAAAAACTCACTTGAATCTTGCAGTCTGAATGTGAAGTAACCATCAGTCGCGAAACTCCCGTGAGGCAAGCAGAATCCAATGATATCGTCATCCAACTGCTCTTGTGTGAAATTATACAAGTTCACACTTGGAAATTTTTTCGAGCAAATGAAACCCCTCGTTGAGTTCTGAATGACGAAGAAAACATCTGAAGATTTGGAGTCTTCATCATAAGCACGAAGATTAATTCGACTAATTGGTATGACCGAAAAATGCCCGAACCCAGTTCTGGATGTCGGTTTGTTCGTATCGTCGGCACGGGCTATCAAATCCGAGCTAATAGTGTTGACATATATCTTCGGCGCCCTATTATCAATAGGTATGAGTTCGATTGGGATTTGTAGTTTGTCTTTTGTAGGATAGGTACTATCCGGAAGCATGTAGTACCAGCAGTCTTGGCTCGGTCGTCTCGGATCCGACAACGTCAACCCGATTCCGTCAAACTTCCGCCGCGATACGTCGCGACCCGAATGCATATAATAAATGTCGCCTTTTGTCAGATCTCCAGCTGAAAATTTGAAAACTTGTTTATTACTAGACCGACTTCGTAATTCGCCGTAACTCGGATTTTGCGTGACGTAGAGCTCAATTTCAGGTATCAATTGGCCTCCTTGTTTAATTGAGATGTCTTCGTTTGAAACTATTTTTGAGTTGTTTTCAAAAACTGACATGGGTCGAATTGAAACTAAAATAGGGTTTTTCTCCGGATCTATAACAGCAATGTTGAACGTTCGCAGAACCTTGAGAAGCTCATCTGCATCTGGAGTATCAACTATTGATTCTCTGTAAGGATCTTTTTGGTACAATTCAATTTGAAACGCGTCCATAGTTTCCTCGAACGTAATGTCATGATAATATATGACGACATTGTCCTTCAAGTTGATCGCGGAAAATTCCTGAACTGGCTTGAAGATCTTATTACGCAAGATCTTGACGTCACCGTGTTGTGGATCCTTGCTGAGTCTAAACCATAAGGTTCTTCTGTCTAAAGTTATGTCAGTTGTCTCGAAAAGCTTGCTGCTCATTTTATAAATTCCATCACCTTCGTTGTTGTCAAGAATAACAGTGATGTTTAATCCAATTTCAAACGACGATTTAATCAGGACATTAAACTCTTGATTTCTGAGGATATTTGTTCCATCTGTGACGTCGAAAGTTAGATATTCAACATCTTCAGCGACATCAATTGATGCGACATAACATACCCGAACTTTGTCAACATCATCTTGTTTGAAAACATCCCCGTAAACCAAAGTTTTTTCAGCTTGTTCTGAAAGTTTGATAGAAAACTCTCCGAACTTTGCAGTGCTTCGGACAATGTACTGCAAATCTACCAAGTTGGTATCCGAGTCGGTCACTTGAAGATTCGAAGAGTCCAGGCACCTCTGACGTCCAGGAGTTACCACCAGGGGTTCCGAGACAACCAATATTGGAACCTCGTCATCTATGCGATTAATTGTCACGTTTAATTGTTGGACAATTGTGTAAACCGCATATGGTGATCGAGAAAAGTTTGTGTCACTTTGGTCGTTTATTTGAATTGTGAAAGAATCCTCGAAGTTTTCTGATCCACTGTGTTTGTAAACGATCGTGTCCGTTTTGAAAGCGACGTCTTCTGAAATAATTTCAAACAAATCAACTCTGATTGTTAATAATTTCCCAGTTTAATGAGGACTTCGAAAATTACCCTGTGTTTCAATTATGTTGGGGATTGAATATTCCTGTTTGCCCAAAAACGAGCTACTTTTTCACGTTTCAAAAAAGTTTTAAAATTGAGATTGTGCTTGGAAATTGATCTTTTTTATGTCGCTTTTTCTCTCGTAAATTTTCTGAAAACTGCACTTCAAATTTCAGCAAGTGATTTAAAATTTAGAGTCTAGACTCAACAACTTTCAAACAACAAGTTTTATTCATAGTTTTAATAGGAAAAATATTAAGTCTTAAGCCTTACCTGGGCTTAAGATTAGATTCGAAGAATCAAAATAATTGACGGAGTAGTAGAGATCTTGTTGAACTGATTCAAAAATCCTTTTTCTCAACATAATCTTTCCGTATTTCGGTTTTCGAAGTAAAGTTATGTTCAAATTCTTTTTTGGCATGTCAGCATCTTCAAGAGAAAAATAAGGTCGACCTAAAACCACGGAAGCTCCTTCTTGTACTGTGATTGGTTGAATCAATCGGAACTTGGGATGCTCGTCGTTTCTCGGTTCAATGGTAATTTCCATCAACGTTTCCTGGATTGCGTAATTTTTTCCGTCCGAGCAAATAAACTTCATAAAATCAGCTTCCGGTTCGATTTTTTGCACTCGATGCGTGTGTAAGCTTTGAACATAGGCCAACTTTTCCATTTTAACCTGATCAAAGTAGAAACTACTAATTGGCAAGTAATAGTACGGCGAAGTTGCGTCTACATTAGCTAAGTAGCCATATGACGGTTGCCTAGAAATATAACAGATTATTTGGGACAAAAACGAATCATTGTCTTCGGCTTCTAGAATGTCGCCGCTTATTGCAACTTTTCCACCTTCTGGAACATAGACAGTATGCGCTATAATAGTCGGAGGAGTCACGTCTATAGGGATAATATTAATTTCGATTTGCATGTTTAGAAGCGCCTGGTATTTCTGGTGCGCTTCGAAACCTTCGGTTGGAGTTATATCAAGTCGGAACTCAAAAATATCTTTCACAATCGAGTTGCGAGAAAAGTTATTTGGTTTGTAAATAACAGCTTGTTGGCTTTTTTCGAAGTCGTCTAGAGTAAGAGTCCCGCCTCTGTATTCATCACCCGTTGCAATCCAAATAGCGCCGTAACTGGAAATCGGTGCGTCTATGTTGTAATAGGGACGATAGCCGAAATCACTTTCTGGAAAGTTGAAATTTTCTCTAACAAGAGAGAAAGCGTAGAGCGATGTTTTGGTTTGATCACGTGACGGAAGATGTCGCTTTTTGACTTGTTTCTCCTGTTTTGTGTAAATGTCTGTTTTGTCTATTGCTTTGCGTAACTCTTCAAAGTACCTCCAAGTAGCCTGGAAGCAAAATCAAGTGATTAAACCGTGCAATTGAAAAACATAACTAAACGGTTACTATATAAGTTAATGACGGTTACAGGCCCGAAATTGAGCATACACGTAATTTAGTCTAAAAAGCATTAATGCTGATCGTATCATGGCAAACCCCGAAAATTTTGACTGCCCTTTAACGTCTATGAAAAAGTTTTTTGAAAAAAGAAAAGAAAAAAAAATTGATTTTAAAAAAAAAATTGTTTTTATAATTATACCCTCACTCGCCATGTGAAGTGTATAATGATATATTTTTTGTCTGGCAAAAACCAATAATATTAAATTGTTCGCCTCAATTTAATTTGTATATTTTGAAGCAAATATTTTGCAATGCAATTCTTGGCACACTTCGAGCTGAAAAGCCTGAACCGATCACTGACCGCCGAATAGATTTACTGTTTCATAAGTTTTCTGTCAGTTATTTCTACATCGAATTATTGCTCTTCGTTTTAACATCTGTTCTGATTTCAAATAGAAACAGAAACATGAATTATTTTATTGCGTTCACAAAATGTGACGCCGCCGCCACCACCAAAAGAAATATGTTTTTATTCCTTTGCAAAAGGAAGGGAAATGCTATTGGAATAATTCGTATAACGTTTTAAGCATTGAGAATTGAAACGACTATTCTCATTCAATACGAATATTAACGATTCCTCTCGTAAAATACGAGCATACGAAACCTTCTTCTCGTAAAATACGAATGTACGAATAAAGAATACGAAGTTAAAAGAAACTTCTCATTTGATACGAAAAGTGGCGTGATTTCCCAATCTGAGTATAAATAGAAGCTCAAAACTACGGGAATTCATTCCAACAATATCTCTTCTAACACCAACACCACTCTCTTCTACCACCCCAACCAATCTCAAAAAAAAATATCTCTAATCTCACCGTAAAAAATAAATATTGAGTCAAAAGGCAACTTGCTGTAAATTCATACTAACTTCTTTTTTTAATAAAATATTTCTCAGCGAATTTTAGATTTACTTTCTAAGATAGAAAGTAGAAAGGACCCTTTATTCCTAGCAAGCGTTTTGTCCGACGTCTATAGTATTGCTAGCGTAATAAATTGGTGCGACCAGTGAGGCACACCTTCTAAAAATTCGCAAAAATTGCTAAAGTCTCAAAAAGAGATAAGCAGCAAAGATTCCAATTCTCAAACTGGAGAATTGTTGAAATTTCTCTTACAAATAAAGAGAAGTAATAAATTTCCAAATCGGAAATTTAAGTTTTCTAAACAAATTTATAAACCTTTCTATCTAAAGTTATGTCAGTTGTCTCGAAAAGCTTGCTGCTTATTTTATAAATTCCATCACCTTCGTTGTTGTCAAGAATAACAGTGATGTTTAATCCAATTTCAAACGACGATTTAATCAGGACATTAAACTCTTGATTTCTGAGGATATTTGTTCCATCTGTGACGTCGAAAGTTAGATATTCAACATCTTCAGCGACATCAATTGATGCGACATAACATACCCGAACTTTGTCAACATCATCTTGTTTGAAAACATCCCCGTAAACCAAAGTTTTTTCAGCTTGTTCTGAAAGTTTGATAGAAAACTCTCCGAACTTTGCAGTGCTTCGGACAATGTACTGCAAATCTACCAAGTTGGTATCCGAGTCGGTCACTTGAAGATTCGAAGAGTCCAGGCACCTCTGACGTCCAGGAGTTACCACCAGGGGTTCCGAGACAACCAATATTGGAACCTCGTCATCTATGCGATTAATTGTCACGTTTAATTGTTGGACAATTGTGTAAACCGCATATGGTGATCGAGAAAAGTTTGTGTCACTTTGGTCGTTTATTTGAATTGTGAAAGAATCCTCGAAGTTTTCTGATCCACTGTGTTTGTAAACGATCGTGTCCGTTTTGAAAGCGACGTCTTCTGAAATAATTTCAAACAAATCAACTCTGATTGTTAATAATTTCCCAGTTTAATGAGGACTTCGAAAATTACCCTGTGTTTCAATTATGTTGGGGATTGAATATTCCTGTTTGCCCAAAAACGAGCTACTTTTCCACGTTTCAAAAAAGTTTTAAAATTGAGATTGTGCTTGGAAATTGATCTTTTTTATGTCGCTTTTTCTCTCGTAAATTTTCTGAAAACTGCACTTCAAATTTCAGCAAGTGATTTAAAATTTAGAGTCTAGACTCAACAACTTTCAAACAACAAGTTTTATTCATAGTTTTAATAGGAAAAATATTAAGTCTTAAGCCTTACCTGGGCTTAAGATTAGATTCGAAGAATCAAAATAATTGACGGAGTAGTAGAGATCTTGTTGAACTGATTCAAAAATCCTTTTTCTCAACATAATCTTTCCGTATTTCGGTTTTCGAAGTAAAGTTATGTTCAAATTCTTTTTTGGCATGTCAGCATCTTCAAGAGAAAAATAAGGTCGACCTAAAACCACGGAAGCTCCTTCTTGTACTGTGATTGGTTGAATCAATCGGAACTTGGGATGCTCGTCGTTTCTCGGTTCAATGGTAATTTCCATCAACGTTTCCTGGATTGCGTAATTTTTTCCGTCCGAGCAAATAAACTTCATAAAATCAGCTTCCGGTTCGATTTTTTGCACTCGATGCGTGTGTAAGCTTTGAACATAGGCCAACTTTTCCATTTTAA
Organism: Symsagittifera roscoffensis; assembly: GCF_963678635.1. NCBI lineage: Eukaryota > Metazoa > Xenacoelomorpha > Acoela > Convolutidae > Symsagittifera > Symsagittifera roscoffensis. The sequence continues at coordinate 3,575,808 of NC_087063.1, read as the reverse complement.
CCTGATCAAAGTAGAAACTACTAATTGGCAAGTAATAGTACGGCGAAGTTGCGTCTACATTAGCTAAGTAGCCATATGACGGTTGCCTAGAAATATAACAGATTATTTGGGACAAAAACGAATCATTGTCTTCGGCTTCTAGAATGTCGCCGCTTATTGCAACTTTTCCACCTTCTGGAACATAGACAGTATGCGCTATAATAGTCGGAGGAGTCACGTCTATAGGGATAATATTAATTTCGATTTGCATGTTTAGAAGCGCCTGGTATTTCTGGTGCGCTTCGAAACCTTCGGTTGGAGTTATATCAAGTCGGAACTCAAAAATATCTTTCACAATCGAGTTGCGAGAAAAGTTATTTGGTTTGTAAATAACAGCTTGTTGGCTTTTTTCGAAGTCGTCTAGAGTAAGAGTCCCGCCTCTGTATTCATCACCCGTTGCAATCCAAATAGCGCCGTAACTGGAAATCGGTGCGTCTATGTTGTAATAGGGACGATAGCCGAAATCACTTTCTGGAAAGTTGAAATTTTCTCTAACAAGAGAGAAAGCGTAGAGCGATGTTTTGGTTTGATCACGTGACGGAAGATGTCGCTTTTTGACTTGTTTCTCCTGTTTTGTGTAAATGTCTGTTTTGTCTATTGCTTTGCGTAACTCTTCAAAGTACCTCCAAGTAGCCTGGAAGCAAAATCAAGTGATTAAACCGTGCAATTGAAAAACATAACTAAACGGTTACTATATAAGTTAATGACGGTTACAGGCCCGAAATTGAGCATACACGTAATTTAGTCTAAAAAGCATTAATGCTGATCGTATCATGGCAAACCCCGAAAATTTTGACTGCCCTTTAACGTCTATGAAAAAGTTTTTTGAAAAAAGAAAAGAAAAAAAAATTGATTTTTAAAAAAAAATTGTTTTTATAATTATACCCTCACTCGCCATGTGAAGTGTATAATGATATATTTTTTGTCTGGCAAAAACCAATAATATTAAATTGTTCGCCTCAATTTAATTTGTATATTTTGAAGCAAATATTTTGCAATGCAATTCTTGGCACACTTCGAGCTGAAAAGCCTGAACCGATCACTGACCGCCGAATAGATTTACTGTTTCATAAGTTTTCTGTCAGTTATTTCTACATCGAATTATTGCTCTTCGTTTTAACATCTGTTCTGATTTCAAATAGAAACAGAAACATGAATTATTTTATTGCGTTCACAAAATGTGACGCCGCCGCCACCACCAAAAGAAATATGTTTTTATTCCCTTGCAAAAGGAAGGGAAATGCTATTGGAATAATTCGTATAACGTTTTAAGCATTGAGAATTGAAACGACTATTCTCATTCAATACGAATATTAACGATTCCTCTCGTAAAATACGAGCATACGAAACCTTCTTCTCGTAAAATACGAATGTACGAATAAAGAATACGAAGTTAAAAGAAACTTCTCATTTGATACGAAAAGTGGCGTGATTTCCCAATCTGAGTATAAATAGAAGCTCAAAACTACGGGAATTCATTCCAACAATATCTCTTCTAACACCAACACCACTCTCTTCTACCACCCCAACCAATCTCAAAAAAAATATCTCTAATCTCACCGTAAAAAATAAATATTGAGTCAAAAGGCAACTTGCTGTAAATTCATACTAACTTCTTTTTTTAATAAAATATTTCTCAGCGAATTTTAGATTTACTTTCTAAGATAGAAAGTAGAAAGGACCCTTTATTCCTAGCAAGCGTTTTGTCCGACGTCTATAGTATTGCTAGCGTAATAAATTGGTGCGACCAGTGAGGCACACCTTCTAAAAATTCGCAAAAATTGCTAAAGTCTCAAAAAGAGATAAGCAGCAAAGATTCCAATTCTCAAACTGGAGAATTGTTGAAATTTCTCTTACAAATAAAGAGAAGTAATAAATTTCCAAATCGGAAATTTAAGTTTTCTAAACAAATTTATAAACCTTTCTATCTTTCTTTTTTAAGTTCTAAACTAAATATAAAATGGCTGATACCCCAATATCCCATCCCAACTTGTCTTTAATGACATTTTCGGGAAACGATCCGAACCAAAATGCTACAGCATTTTGGAATTCAGTTGAAAACAAAATTCTTTTCTCATTAGGTCAAACACCTGCTGATAATGATGCACGACGCAGCTATGATAGCAGACAACGATCCCTATTCGGATCATTGTTAACTGATACATCTCTTGAATGGTTCAATGATAATGTAACCAATGCTACCACATGGGCACAACTCAAAGATCTCTTCCTAAACAGATTCACTGACGGACGAGATCAATTCAAACATAGAATTGATGCTGAAAATGCAGCTCGCCAAGATGGCGAATTAATAAAAAATTACTTCCACAGAATTAAATCTTCTGTAGATAGAGGATGGCCCGAAAGTATTGATGAAGCCGTTCATGCTACTGAAGCTGCTCAAAATGCTGAGAGAACTATACAAAACAGACAAAGAAGTCAAAAGTATATTGATTTCTCAATTAAGGGACTAAGACCTCTAGCCCTTAAACAAAAAGCTCATGAATACATGATAGAGCATCCAAATGCCAACTGGGATCAATTCACAAATCATGTAATCACTAAGGATCTAACATTCATTGTTGCTACTGATCCTGCTAATAAGTCAACAACGGATAAAATGACTTCATTAGAAACTCAAATTAAAGAACTAACAAAATTGATCAAGAATCAAGAAGTTAGTGCAATCAATGATCAGAATTCATTTCAACGACGTCACCCTGACATCAAGGGAAGACCTAATAGTACACGATTCTGCGAATATTGCAGAATGAATGGACATTCTATATCTAGATGTTCCAAAAAGCAAGTTCAGGACGAAGTAAATAAGTTGCGAAAAGAACTCACAACAAAAAATGAACGAAGAGTTTCATTTGAAACTGATTATAAACGAAATCGAAGACCGAATAACTTCCCTAACCAGAATAACCCTAACCCAAGTAACCGGTTTTGGGATAACCAAAACAGAACTACTAACAATTCAAATCCTAGCCAAAATAACTATGGCATTCGCCATAATTATAACTACAACGGAAACAATTTCCAAAAGGCTAATGCACAATCGTCTTTCAATAACAAAAGACCCCAAACCTATGATGATAGGTATCCCAGAGAAAACAAATTCAGAGAAAATGAACAAGTTGCTAAACAGTTCTACGACCAAGAAAATAGGCAATTCAATAGTAATCCTAGAGGTCGACCATATAACACTGGAAGCTATAATAGCAATAACAGTCGAGACTCAACGCGATCTCAATCACCAAATTTTAGATCGAATCAAATACAGTCTGAAACTACCCACTGGGTTGAGGAAGAAGTCAATTACTGTGATGCGATCACTGATTTCTTTCCTTTAAACTATTAAAGTCTCCGAAACCGAGCGATGATAGTAATCCTAAATCAAGGATATATCTTAGCTTATATCATTTTGCCACCGGAGACAAAAATAATAATAGTGGACTTGAAATTGAATTCATGATTGATCCAGGATCAACTTGTAGTATCATAAACTACCCAACTTATCAGGAATTGGAAAAATTAGGTCAAAAAATGACAATCTACCGATCCAAAATTAAAGCAAAGACTTATAATGGATCTGATATACGTATGTTTGGCCATACATCTATCCAATCTTGTTTCGACACTGATGGAAAATATCCATCTAACCACAAAGTGTGGATAACTGAAGAAAAGACTGCTAACCTATTAGGAGTAGACTTTTGTCATCTCTTCTTAAAAGCTCTCTACTTTGATATCCCAGCAGTTGAGCTCAAATCAAAAGAAGGTGTAATATCCTACGGGTTGATGAACAACGATAAAGAATATCCTAACGTTTCAAAAATTGTCTCAATTAACTTGAAAGAACCCCTGTTCATTCCAGCACGCTCTACATACTTATACAAACACTTGGCTGAACCAAATTCATACTTCGAAAAAGGGACTACATTCCTGCCTCATAAAAATACAACCAAAACCGAATTGGTTTTCATTAATACAGTTTGTACTCAAATTGAGCAAAGCCTACCTATCCTAATTGAGAATCAGAAAGATCATCCTGTCACACTAAACAAGTGTGTACTAGGCTATGCAGTAACTGATATTCAAGGATACGAGGATAAAATATTTGCTATCCACGATTGTGATGAGTTCACAACGAGAATTTTAAATGAAAGTTCAGAATTCGATAGCTGTTTCATGCTGAACACTGTTGTCAATACAACACAGGAAAGCAATACTCAATTATCCGGCCCCTGTCTACAATATGTAGACTTCAAAAAAAGGTCCATATTCGAATCGAATATGCCCATTGCCCATACAATCTCTGCAGATAGAGCAATGAAAAAAGGATTTGCTGAATCAATTAGCAAAAGGTATCCTGAGCTACGACACTTTTGTAACTCAATACATGCCAACATTAACGACATTCTCATCTTCACTGATCCAAAATCTGGACAAATCATATATAACCTGATTACCAAACAGAGGTACTTTCAGAAACCCACTTACGACGCTATATTCAATACCTTGTCCGAAATGAAAGATCATGCTATAGCAAATAACATTCGATCTATCGCAATGCCCAAAATTGCTTGTGGCTTAGATAAAATGAATTGGGAAGAAGTTTCCAAAATCATTGTCGATGTATTCCAACATTCTGGAATTACTATATTTGTCTATGTTTCAGGACAAGAAATCAAGGACATGCCTGCCCTTGAAGTGTTTGATACAGAGAATGTATCAGAAATATTTGAACAAATTGGTTCAGATATAGTCAAAGTATGCAAAAATGAAAACGAAATAGCAACCGACTTTTCTAATGATGCAAAGAACCTTTGCAGGCCTCCCTTGAAAGAACAATTCAAAAAGTACCGAAACAAAGAACATAATGATCGGCTAATTGCCTTTCTAGTCAACGAAACCTTTACCCAATACTCCTCAATTGATAAGGACAATAGTAGTACTTTGGAAAAAATCGAAACTACTATTAAATTTTTATCTGACTTCGATTTCACACAAAGTGATATATCGGATGATGAATTTGCTGATCTAATTCAAATGCTGATAGAGGATCAAGACGTTTATTCTCATCACAAATATGATATTGGAAAAACAAAACATAAATTCCACATACCACTCAAAAAGGACGCAACGTTCAAAAAACAACGACCGAGTAAAATCCCAGTCCATCTAAGAGATAAATTGGACAAGTTAATGGATGAATTAATCCAAGCAGGCATAGTCAGAGAACTAAATGAAAAAGATGATATGAACTCATGGTTCGTAAATCCAGTCATCATTCTTCCAAAAAAAGACTACGTTAAGTTGGTCTTGGATGCTAGGTATCTAAACTCAATCACAGATACTAGCAATTGTAGTTGGCCATTAGAACCACTACAAGTTCTCATGACCCGAATAAACGGATCATACTTCACAAGTAGTGATCTGTCTTGTGCCTACCATCAAGTACCTCTAACAGATGAGGCTCAGAAATTAACAAGCTTTATTGTAGGAGGTAGACAATATACCTACCAAGTTGGTTTTTATGGCTTGAAACCACTTCCAAATTTCTTCAGTAAACTAATGAGATATGCCTTCGGACCTCTCATTAAAGAAAAAAAAGCAATTACTTACATAGACGACACTCTGTTACAGAGTCAAAGTAAAAATGAAATGTTTGACACAATTCGAGAATATCATTCTCTTTTACGGAAGGCTAACTTAAAAGCTGCCCCTGATAAAACCTTTTTCTTCCTAAGAAAAGTTAAATTTTTAGGCCATGTTGTCTCTAAAGATGGTCTTTCCCCAATCGCTTCACGAATTGATGACATAAAAAGATTGAAATCCCCTGAATCAAAAACAGAAGTCCTAGGAGTATTAGGTGTCATGGGATTCTACAGCACATACATCATCAATTTTCATGTGGACGCAAAATGTCTATATGAACTGGCAAACAGTAGTGATAAGTTTCAATGGCTACCATGCCATGAAGAAGTTTTTCAAAAACTGAAATACAAATTCTGTCATGATATTTCAAATGCCATACCTGATGTAAACTACCCATTCCACATTCACGCCGACTCCTCAAATGTAGGAACCGGATGTATACTCATCCAAGACTTCCCTGAAGGGAAAAGAATTGTTTCTGCCAATTCTAGAGTCTTTGATAAAGCTGAGCAGAAAATGTCTACTCAACATCGTGAATTATGTGGAATAATATCTGCTTTGCAAACCTATGAATTCTACATTATAGGTTCACCCTTTCCTCTATACCTATATTGTGATCATAGACCTATTCTCTTCTTATGGTCCAGAAAAGGACAACTATCTCATAGATTTTTCAAATATCAAGTCGTATTGACAAAATTCAACAATTTGAAAATAATCTATACTCCAGGTTCAAACCTAGCCTTTCCTGACTTATTGAGCCGAAATGTGCCCATCGCTGATATCAAAAGATATCAACTAGAACACAAAACTATTCCAAATGATATAAAGTTCATCCTAGACAATGGAGAACAAATATGTTATTCAGTACTCCACAAAGATGATAACATATTTCAAAACAATTGCTATCCAGTCATTGCTCAAGTGCAAGGCGGGAAAAAGAAATTAATCAACATAAGTGACAGAGGAGACTTCAGCATTGAAGATGCTCCAGAATATTTTGAAGAGTCTTGTAGTGCAATTCAAAATATAACAGATTTCTTCCGATTTGGCAAACAAATCAATCAAATCAAACGACTATCTATACCAGATATAAACGATCAAAACATTTATGAAGAAATTCCAGATGAAGTATCTGCACTTGATGATCCTTTGGAAAATTCAGAATGGCTTGACTTATATGAAGGCAATGTTGAGAACAACCTTCTCAACGATCTGGTTAAAGCAAAAACTGAGTTGGCTGCCAAAACAAGACCTTTGAAATTAATCGAACCCCTAAGTCTCCAATCTGAAGAGAATAAATCAGATTCTCTTGAACTGATAGCAAAAATGACCAAATTTGCTAAAGAAGCAAATTTAGACGTTGAAACAGTTATGCAAGAGCAGTGTAACGATACTGTAATCGTAGATATCAAAAATTGCATAAAGTAAAACGAAAAGCCAGAAAGAAACAAAAAAAATCCTTATCGTGAAGAAAAAGGGTTAAAAGCCTATATCAGGCAGTTTGAATTATTATTCATTGAAGACCAACATGATCTTCTATGTATTAATGAATATAATGATGACTATACTAAGAGTCCAAGAATTTGCTTACCCATCTCCCTAGTGCTAAATTGCTTTGAATTAGCTCATAAGCATCCTCTTAGCGGTCATCACGGCGAAACAAAAACTTTGGAAATAATTAAAAGATATTTCTATTGGCCCGGACTCTATAAATGGGTTAACATGCTTCTTCATGATTGCCTAGAATGTCAGAAAAATAAACCTAAACGAAAAGACCTGAATGAAGCTCCATTACAACAATGGGGACAATTAGAAACAATCCCAATGAAAACGATTCACATTGATCATAAAGGTCCGCTCAGACCATCAAGTCATGGCAAAAACTTTTGCTTAGTTGTGATAGATGCCTTCTCTAGATATCTTCAAGTATATCCATGCACCCATGCAGACTCTAAGGAAACTATTAAGCTCTTAGAGAAATACATCACAACATTTGGTATTCCACAACAATTTATTCATGATAATGGAAGTGCATTCATGAGTAATGACTTTGCTCATTGGTCCTCTGAATTGGGAATAACCCTGAGACCAAGAACTACTTACTCGCCTTGGACTAACGGAAAAGTTGAAGTCCAGAATAAACATTTAACCCAGTACTTTCGACATTTCTTGAGTACCTCAGGCTCAAACTGGTCTGAATTAACAAATAAATTTGCTTTTGCACATAACACCGCCATTAATTCAAGTACAGGTTACACTCCATATGAGATTGTTTTTGGCATAAAACCTCAAGTTCCTCTTAGCCTTAAATTAGGCCTCTACCGCGACCAAAACAAAAGATGTACCTCTGAATTTTGCGCTGGTCTCGAAAATCATGCTCATACCGAGCATAAATCAAACAATGAGACCATAGATAGATTTCTAAAAAATCAAATTTCCGCCGAAATATTAAAAAGGGAAAATGATTTTAAGCTGATTTATCGTAACACCTATACCCATTGCCGCCGTATCACTAATAAGGCCCACATGTTCCGAAATCAATATATCAACTAGAACACAAAACTATTCCAAATGATATAAAGTTCATCCTAGACAATGGAGAACAAATATGTTATTCAGTACTCCACAAAGATGATAACATATTTCAAAACGATTGCTATCCAGTCATTGCTCAAGTGCAAGGCGGGAAAAAGAAATTAATCAACATAAGTGACAGAGGAGACTTCAGCATTGAAGATGCTCCAGAATATTTTGAAGAGTCTTGTAGTGCAATTCAAAATATAACAGATTTCTTCCGATTTGGCAAACAAATCAATCAAATCAAACGACTATCTATACCAGATATAAACGATCAAAACATTTATGAAGAAATTCCAGATGAAGTATCTGCACTTGATGATCCTTTGGAAATTCAGAATGGCTTGACTTATATGAAGGCAATGTTGAGAACAACCTTCTCAACGATCTGGTTAAAGCAAAAACTGAGTTGGCTGCCAAAACAAGACCTTTGAAATTAATCGAACCCCTAAGTCTCCAATCTGAAGAGAATAAATCAGATTCTCTTGAACTGATAGCAAAAATGACCAAATTTGCTAAAGAAGCAAATTTAGACGTTGAAACAATTATGCAAGAGCAGTGTAACGATACTGTAATCGTAGATATCAAAAATTGCATAAAGCAAAACGAAAAGCCAGAAAGAAACAAAAAAAATCCTTATCGTGAAGAAAAAGGGTTAAAAGCCTATATCAGGCAGTTTGAATTATTATTCATTGAAGACCAACATGATCTTCTATGTATTAATGAATATAATGATGACTATACTAAGAGTCCAAAAATTTGCTTACCCATCTCCCTAGTGCTAAATTGCTTTGAATTAGCTCATAAGCATCCTCTTAGCGGTCATCACGGCGAAACAAAAACTTTGGAAATAATTAAAAGATATTTCTATTGGCCCGGACTCTATAAATGGGTTAACATGCTTCTTCATGATTGCCTAGAATGTCAGAAAAATAAACATAAACGAAAAGACCTGAATGAAGCTCCATTACAACAATGGGGACAATTAGAAACAATCCCAATGAAAACGATTCACATTGATCATAAAGGTCCGCTCAGACCATCAAGTCATGGCAAAAACTTTTGCTTAGTTGTGATAGATGCCTTCTCTAGATATCTTCAAGTATATCCATTCACCCATGCAGACTCTAAGGAAACTATTAAGCTCTTAGAGAAATACATCACAACATTTGGTATTCCACAACAAATTATTCATGATAATGGAAGTGCATTCATCAGTAATGACTTTGCTCATTGGTCCTCTGAATTGGGAATAACCCTGAGACCAAGAACTACTTACTCGCCTTGGACTAACGGAAAAGTTGAAGTCCAGAATAAACATTTAACCCAGTACTTTCGACATTTCTTGAGTACCTCAGGCTCAAACTGGTCTGAATTAACAAATAAATTTGCTTTTGCACATAACACCGCCATTAATTCAAGTACAGGTTACACTCCATATGAGATTGTTTTTGGCATAAAACCTCAAGTTCCTCTTAGCCTTAAATTAGGCCTCTACCGCGACCAAAACAAAAGATGTACCTCTGAATTTTGCGCTGGTCTCGAAAATCATGCTCATACCGAGCATAAATCAAAAATGAGACCATAGATAGATTTCTAAAAAATCAAATTTCCGCCGAAATATTAAAAAGGGAAAATGATTTTAAGCTGATTTATAGTAACACCTATACCCATTGCCGCCGCATCACTAATAAGGCCCACATGTTCCGAAATCAATTTAAATTAGGACGGCCCATAAAAGAAGGAACAAAAGTGTTACTAGAAAATAGATCCAAACCACTATTGAAAAGTCAAAAGCTTTTAAATTTGAGATCTGGACCTTACACCGTAATTGAAAAAATCACGGAAGTAACATACGGAATTCAAAATGATTTCACTAACGAAAAAAAGATTGTCCACCGCAATCATATTGTTGAATACTTTCCTAAAGAACAACAAATGCCCAAGCTACTACAGGAGTACTCTAGTGATTTATTTTCAAGTGATTTTTTTGATCATATAACAAATCATCAAATCGACTCTTTCAATAAACCGAAACAAGTTGAAAATCTACAATACCAGTTTTGGCCAGTAGTCAACAATGGTTATCAGCAAATGACTGATAATAATCCTACAAATGAGGATCAAAATAGAACTATTGTCCAAGATCAATCATTAGATTCAGGCAGAGAAACTATGCATCTAAGAACTTTGTTCGATGCGACTGCGATTGACCAGAATCTTAGACCTATTCGAAGTTCAACTCCCTATCCTGCTGATAAAACCCCTAATCCTTCAACTAGTCAATCTAGTAGTTATGGCCACCGCCGCCTACCTAGCCGCAGTATAAGTCCTAATACTAGTCTCGCAAATGACTTTGGCCGCCGCCACCAAAATATAACAACACAATATAATACTCCCCGTCCTCCTGATTTCCCTCGTTTATCTGAATCATCAGAAAGCTTTACTGACGGAAAAAATATTCCTCATAGCTCTCAAGAAAGCTTCTATGAAAATACTCGATCCGCACCTGGATCACTTTCAGAATCTAAAAAACCTAAACGGACAAATCGTCCTACAAACTTTTATGGAACTACAATTCCATCTAGCATAATTGGCAAATTTAAAAAGAAATAAAAACACTAAACCATTTATTTGGCCAGCATAATATTTTTTTAAATTCTTTTTATTGGCCTTCTCTTTTTTTTCTTTTTCTACTTTATAAATATTTCGTTTCTAATAAAAGCACAAAACACCAAAAATGACATGTTAATAAATAAATTTAAAAATAATTTTTATAAATATGAGATTTAATATCTGAGTACGCTTTCATAAGTTTTAATGCCGCCATCTTTTCTAACGAGTTTTCCGCGGCCCTACTCAGGCTCCTCACTGCAAACTGCAGCGCTGAGTACGGCCGCCACCAAGCTTGATAAATCTCCTCCAGCATAATCTCAAGCTCTATTTTCCGTCTAAACTCTGCCTCCGCCACTGGCTTTTTGAAGAATTCTTCTTGAAACTAAAACAAATTTATATAGTATTTCTATGTTGCCATGCCACTTGAATAAAAAAAAATTTTTTTATTACTTTTAAAATTGAGTGTATTGTAAAATAAACTTACATCCGCCCCAAAGAATAAGGACAAAAAGTCCATTGTCTCTTGGGAAACCACATGGTTTCCACTCCATGGGCTCCGAATTTTCTTCGTGAAGCACCTACTTTGAATCGAGCCCAGCTCAAACAGTTCGTCAGTATTCAGGACCGGATACTTGAATATGTAACTCCGGTCCATAAATATCATGAACTCCATGGGTGTCAGATTAGCACCCTTCTCGACTAAATCGTCGTATATTCCCACTCTTCTCTCAACTTCCTTGTCCTCCAGCAAGGCTTCGTGTTTAAAATCCAACTCATCCCGCAAGTTCAAAAACTTCTCGGGAAAGTCCACCAGATTGTCTTCAGGCTCGATATAACTCATTTTTCAAAGAAAGCAAAAATTTTTAAAAATACTGAGATAACAGATGAAGTTGAAACGGAAAGCAAACAAATGATGTTGCTTTTAGTCCTCTTTTATGAAGAGATGTTTTTTTTCATTTTCCTCCTCCAATAAGGAAGGGGAATGCAGTTGTTAAAATTAACATCAGCATAAACGAATGATTATCATTCCACTGCTAGATCTCAACAAATCAAAACTAAGTGGAAAAACCACGACATTAAGCCAGATTGGAAAAAACCACAAAACGAATGGCGAATGAATTACGACTTAAAAAGAGTCACTTCCGAAAGACGCCGAATAACAACGGCCAATCAGTGCTTAGATTTGCAAAAAAGCAAAAACAGCCTTTAAAAACTAACTGATATACAGTTGTTTTCATTCTTGCTCAATTCCACATCTTTCATTCAAATCCTCCTCTCTCTCTCTCCAAAATATAAAATCTGCTGAATTCCTCAACAAAAATTGAAATCTAACTCAGATTTCCCTTCACAAAAATCCACAAAATGACAAATCCAAATAGTGAAATAGAGGAAGGTGAACTAATGGACCAAGATCCTGTTCTAACCACTCTCGAGGAAATGCTTAAAGTAAGTACTTTTAAAAATTATTCTACTATCATTCACCACCAAAAAATAAATTTGCAAAAAATTTATTTGGTTGGTCTTTTAACTCTAATGATACTTTCGAATCAAACCTCAGCATTTGATCCGAAAGAACAATTATATGCAAATACTGCAAATAATCTTCGGGTTGCTCATTATGATTGTCAACTAATGACTTCTAACAAAATGTTCTCTCTAAATAAAGTCGCACCTTGCAAAGTCCAACCAGAAAATATTAAAGTAGCCCATGCTTATGTTACTCTATATCAGAGACATTTAATGTTAAAACAGTAACTAATGCCCATGCTGGCAAAGTTGACGGCAAACATCATAACGAATGTGATGGCCGTTCTTGGATTAAATTGGACACTTTTGAAACTTACATGCAAAATGTAGCTCTGACTGTTAACCTCAAAGATGGAACAGTCAAAAATTGGCAAAACATTCCTTTGCCCTGTCCAGTGTCTGAAAATGGATGTGAAACAACATCCTTAGACGCTTTTGCTTATACTTGGGAAGAACCCAACAATTGCATTTTCACTGTTTTAAACAGATTTCCGGCTAAAATGATTCAAAACGAAGAATCATACTACATAATTAAAGGCGATTCTAGCCCATCTATTCATTCTACCCATACAAGGGATTCTCGAAAATTTATGCTACAGGTGATGAATAAACCGCAATCTCTTTGTGGTCATCCCAGAATAGTGTATCCAACTTCATATGATTCACTTTTTATTGCATACACTGACGGTTTCAATATGGATACTGGAATCCAAGTTAAACCAACCCCAGAAACGGGAACTATTCATAATGCCGGCCAACCAAATTCTACTTTTCTCACATTAAGTGATGATTCACCGCCACTCCAATTTTCAAGTCATCAAATTGACTACGAAGCTCATATAGGTACCAAATTGGACTATATTCTTTTTTATAGCTTCTACATGCTCAGAACGGCCGAGTTAGCCCTTCTGCAAAATCAATGTGAGCTAGAACGCTCCTCAATATTAAATACTTTAATGCTTTCACTTGAAAGCCCCCGTTTGGCTGGCTATATTTTAACCAAAAACCGCTCTATGTTCTTAGAGACCAATGGCAATGTTGCCTGGCTCTACCATTGTCCGAAATTTTATTCACCTTTGCAATTAATGGATGAATGCTATAATCGCATTCCCATTATGTATGAGGAAAACATTCGATTTGTCGATCCAATTACGCGACAAACTTTTCAGTCGGCAGATCTACAAGACTGCTCCGACAAACATTCGAATCTCTTTCAACTAGATGTTGATGATGATAAGTCCTGGATTGAATTAACCCCTCAAATTACAAGGGTTACAGGACCACATCTCTTTAAACCAAAAGAGATAATTCAAAAGATCAAGCATTCTCTAGCCTCTAGCCAAGGCGCTTCAATCTACACTTATGCTCAAATGCAAAAATTCTGGAATATGATTTCCGATAATTCAGAGATGAAAGGAATACTGCAAAAAGTATCCAGGTCCTTTCTAAATGCTTAAAAAATTCTTTTCAAGGACTCATACAGCCCACTAGGCTCTTCCCAAACAATTTATTTGGACTATCTCATCTCTCCAAACTTTTGGAAAAACGAATACACCCGTATATTCGGGAAAGTACAATACTATTTAGAAAAATCCGGAATAGTCTTCGCCTCTTTTCTATTTGTAAAATTCATACTAGATTGCCTAGTATTCATAATAAAGGCTATGCATATTCACAAAATCACCGGCCGCTCACTACATTTTGGCAAAGTATTACTTGCCGCTTCATACAATATACTTTTCACTTCCATAGTGACCTCAATTTTCACTCAAGATGAGCAAGCTGAAAAAATAGAACAAGAATGTGATCAGAAAATACAAGCCCCTCTTTTAGAGGAAATTGATAAAATAAACCAGGATCGCATGTATCCTCAAATCCAATTAACAAATTTTGAGAGAAGAACTCAAAACTTGGATCACCCAACAAACCCAGTCTAATAAAAAATTCTACTGTTCTAGGATATACCAACTGATTCAACTATGAACACAACACTTGATGACGACTTGAGAGATTTTGAAGATCTTCTCTCACTCCTGCCACCAACCGATCCACTGGACTCGCAGATTTCAGCACTCACTCAACAACCAACTGTTTCTTCTACTACAACACCCACTGCAAAACCGACCTCAACACGATCCTTCGTTGAGCCACTACTTCAAACAAGTTCAGCTGTCCCAATAACTACAGCATCACAGCCACCACCCCTAAAAATTTCACCCCCTGATTTTCAAATACCCCTGGTTCCCTCGAATTCTAAAATTAAAAAACGGACCCAGATTGTAAAACCATATAAGATACTAACGGCAAATACGCCGGTATCAACTTCTCATTGTCCAATGACCATTAGGCGACAGCCCTTGCAACCCACTGAAATAAACACTAGATTACATATTCAGTTAGAAAGGGAACGATACATTAATTCTAAAAGCAATCCTGGCTTCTATATGGATCTCAATTATGCTTTGAGTCCATTAATCAATCGTTTTAAATTAGAAGCTTATCACCCTATAAAAAAAATGTATTCCATAACTAATTCCCTTCTTGAAAATCAAAAAATCTATGTCCCAGCAAAGTATCTGACAGCAAAATTACAAACCCCCCAGTTAGATGACTATACTGAGCAAATTCAGCGCAGTCATATCCATGAAACGCACCAAATCCGGGAGCTGAAAAAGCAAATCCACAATTTGAAAACAAAAAATCAACAACTTATAGCCCAGTTGGAAGGAAAATTGTAAGAAATTTATCCTTTTATTTAAGCATTTATTCTTTCGCTTTATATAGCTATGTAGTATAGCTATTAATTTCCTTTTAACAATTTTGACTTTTATAAAAAACAAAAAACACAAAAAAATACCCCCTTTGTATGAACCAGTCCTCCCCTTATTACGCGTGTGGACAGACTTCACATACTTCAGGAAGAAAAGGAGACTTCGGAAAAAGAATGTTTAAGGAATAAAACTAACCTTCAAACTTTTGAGAAACGGATAATTTTGATGTATTTAATTTTATAGTTAAATCCCTTGGTTGTGTAAACTCTATTTTGATTTATAAAAGTAACTGATGTGTTTATATTCATTCAAGCCTGACTCAAAGTATCAGTTGTTCAAAAACATCTGCTACCTGTAATACCAACAAACTATTGAACCAACTTTATGAGATTGAAAGAAAAAGCTTCGATTGATCAACAATTACCCCACTATTCAAGTAAAAGTAATAAAAATGAAAGTTTCAGTTTTTTTCCTCTCCAAATAGGAGGATGGATATGTTCTGGCTTGAATATTACTGTTTTAACAAAAACAAATTTTTTTTTTCACGTTTCAAAAAAGTTTTAAAATTGAGATTGTGCTTGGAAATTGATCTTTTTTATGTCGCTTTTTCTCTCGTAAATTTTGTGAAAACTGCAGTTCAAATTTCAGCAAGTGATTTAAAATTTAGAGTCTAGACTCAACAACTTTCAAACAACAAGTTTTATTGATAGTTTTAATAGGAAAAATATTAAGTCTTAAGCCTTACCTGGGCTTAAGATTAGATTCGAAGAATCAAAATAATTGACGGAGTAGTAGAGATCTTGTTGAACTGATTCAAAAATCCTTTTTCTCAACATAATCTTTCCGTATTTCGGTTTTCGAAGTAAAGTTATGTTCAAATTCTTTTTTGGCATGTCAGCATCTTCAAGAGAAAAATAAGGTCGACCTAAAACCACGGAAGCTCCTTCTTGTACTGTGATTGGTTGAATCAATCGGAACTTGGGATGCTCGTCGTTTCTCGGTTCAATGGTAATTTCCATCAACGTTTCCTGGATTGCGTAATTTTTTCCGTCCGAGCAAATAAACTTCATAAAATCAGCTTCCGGTTCGATTTTTTGCACTCGATGCGTGTGTAAGCTTTGAACATAGGCCAACTTTTCCATTTTAACCTGATCAAAGTAGAAACTACTAATTGGCAAGTAATAGTACGGCGAAGTTGCGTCTACATTAGCTAAGTAGCCATATGACGGTTGCCTAGAAATATAACAGATTATTTGGGACAAAAACGAATCATTGTCTTCGGCTTCTAGAATGTCGCCGCTTATTGCAACTTTTCCACCTTCTGGAACATAGACAGTATGCGCTATAATAGTCGGAGGAGTCACGTCTATAGGGATAATATTAATTTCGATTTGCATGTTTAGAAGCGCCTGGTATTTCTGGTGCGCTTCGAAACCTTCGGTTGGAGTTATATCAAGTCGGAACTCAAAAATATCTTTCACAATCGAGTTGCGAGAAAAGTTATTTGGTTTGTAAATAACAGCTTGTTGGCTTTTTTCGAAGTCGTCTAGAGTAAGAGTCCCGCCTCTGTATTCATCACCCGTTGCAATCCAAATAGCGCCGTAACTGGAAATCGGTGCGTCTATGTTGTAATAGGGACGATAGCCGAAATCACTTTCTGGAAAGTTGAAATTTTCTCTAACAAGAGAGAAAGCGTAGAGCGATGTTTTGGTTTGATCACGTGACGGAAGATGTCGCTTTTTGACTTGTTTCTCCTGTTTTGTGTAAATGTCTGTTTTGTCTATTGCTTTGCGTAACTCTTCAAAGTACCTCCAAGTAGCCTGGAAGCAAAATCAAGTGATTAAACCGTGCAATTGAAAAACATAACTAAACGGTTACTATATAAGTTAATGACGGTTACAGGCCCGAAATTGAGCATACACGTAATTTAGTCTAAAAAGCATTAATGCTGATCGTATCATGGCAAACCCCGAAAATTTTGACTGCCCTTTAACGTCTATGAAAAAGTTTTTTGAAAAAAGAAAAGAAAAAAAAATTGGTTTTAAAAAAAAAATTGTTTTTATAATTATACCCTCACTCGCCATGTGAAGTGTATAATGATATATTTTTTGTCTGGCAAAAACCAATAATATTAAATTGTTCGCCTCAATTTAATTTGTATATTTTGAAGCAAATATTTTGCAATGCAATTCTTGGCACACTTCGAGCTGAAAAGCCTGAACCGATCACTGACCGCCGAATAGATTTACTGTTTCATAAGTTTTCTGTCAGTTATTTCTACATCGAATTATTGCTCTTCGTTTTAACATCTGTTCTGATTTCAAATAGAAACAGAAACATGAATTATTTTATTGCGTTCACAAAATGTGACGCCGCCGCCACCACCAAAAGAAATATGTTTTTATTCCCTTGCAAAAGGAAGGGAAATGCTATTGGAATAATTCGTATAACGTTTTAAGCATTGAGAATTGAAACGACTATTCTCATTCAATACGAATATTAACGATTCCTCTCGTAAAATACGAGCATACGAAACCTTCTTCTCGTAAAATACGAATGTACGAATAAAGAATACGAAGTTAAAAGAAACTTCTCATTTGATACGAAAAGTGGCGTGATTTCCCAATCTGAGTATAAATAGAAGCTCAAAACTACGGGAATTCATTCCAACAATATCTCTTCTAACACCAACACCACTCTCTTCTACCACCCCAACCAATCTCAAAAAAAATATCTCTAATCTCACCGTAAAAAATAAATATTGAGTCAAAAGGCAACTTGCTGTAAATTCATACTAACTTCTTTTTTTAATAAAATATTTCTCAGCGAATTTTAGATTTACTTTCTAAGATAGAAAGTAGAAAGGACCCTTTATTCCTAGCAAGCGTTTTGTCCGACGTCTATAGTATTGCTAGCGTAATACATCTAATTCGCTTTTTTGTTGTTTCAATTACCCACTTAATCTACATAACGATTATTAGAGTCTGATTTGCCTGTTTTTAAGAGTCCTAGATGAACCTTTCGAATTAGTAGGCAATTCGGAGACCAGGCTAGAAGAAGCTTTGTTGCGGAATGCGCACCAGGGATTTTTGTTCCGACCATTTGAAAAATGTGGAGGAACTTTGTATTCGAATGTGTTTAACTTTTTTTTAGCTTTAAGGCAAAATCAGGTACTGTAAACAATCAACAAAATGGTTCGAGTTATATAACATAAACATACAAAAGCTTTTTCAACTGCAATTCGAAAAGCATTATAAAATTTAGAAACAATTTTCAGAGTCGAGAAAAAAACGGGTTTGAAACTTTTTATTTTTGGTCTATTTTCCAGCCAATAAAGTTTGTCAAGTTACAATTTGCAGGTTTACAGTAGCTAAGATAAGTTTAAATTAAGCCGTGAAAATTTACTTTTATACCAGAGTAAAGTTAGTATTGTAAAATTTTTAGCGCCATTATAGGAATAAAAACCTTCAAAAAATCAGGAAACTTCCTAAATTTTTTCAAAAGATTTTTCAATTTCGTTTTTCTAATCATTTCATAAAGAAACTGTTTGCCAACTGGCCAATGTGACTATGATCGTCGAATATACCTAGTTTCTCTTTTTCACCACGCAGAAAAAACGGCACCAATTTTAAAAAAATCAGATTGTTTTTTGAGATCATCGTCGGAACATTGTGTGCTATTTGCGCAGTAATCGGCTCTGCTCGTTCTTTTGAATTTTGTGAATATGAAATGCATTTTTTAATGTTTTTCGTTTTTCATTGATTTATTTTTGCAACAATCTGTTGAATATTTTTTTGATATATAATCAAAATCATTTGTTTGAAAAAGAAGTCTACACATCAAAAAGTGGCCTTGAAAAACCTGTTTTCTGTCGATTGAAAAAGGGGAGAAACTTTAAATTCGAGTGTGCTGTAGTTTTTTCTTTTTTTTTGTTTTCCACGCAAAATCAGCTTCCACAAAAAATCATCGGAGAGAGTTGAGTGATCCATAAAGTCCTATTTAGGTCCTTTCAGTCTTGATTCGACTCGACCGACAGTAAAAAAAGTCTACAAACTTTCTCAATGTCGAAAAAAACGGGTTTAATTTTTTTGACTTTAGTTCAATTTTGCCAAAAAAATAAGTATTTTTAAAAAATTTTAGGCTCGTAACACTTGATTTTACTATCAAGAATATTAGTTTTGTGTGTTTCTTTGAGCACTTATTCTAAAATAAAGATTTGAAAAAAAAGTAAAATTATTGAACAAAAAAGTCAAAACTTAGAAAAAAATTTCAAATTTTTTTCCTTTTTGTTTGTTACTCATTTTTTGAAAATAATGTTGGTCAAATATCCCTAGTTCAAATTTTTTCTTGCGATCCTATAGTTCTAGAATCACACAACCCACTACAAAGACACTAAATTGAAAAAATTTAGAAAAAAAATTCGTAATTGTACAGCAACCGGCTATCTTTGTTATATTTTAGCGTGCTCTTAGCCAAATTTGTAATTAGACGAAAGTGAATATTTTATTTTCCTAACAAAACAAATGGTTTTCGAAATTATTTGAAAATTTCGGTCGATTTCTTTTTCTTCTGAATGCACACCCAATTGAAGCAATTATCCCATGCTAATAGCCACACATGCTAATCGCTACAACCCTGATCTCTTAGGTGCATAGAACCTATAACTGTCTGAGAAATTTCAAAAAAAATAGATCTAGGGTTTTCTCGAGGGAGAGGAAAATTGAAATTGAGTTTTTTAAAGCGTTCCTTAAAACATTTGAATTGAATGAATTGACCTCATTTGTGGTACCCTACTTGCTGTCCAAAATTAACATCCCAGAATTCTTAATTTCATCAATTTTCGAGAAGTGTTTGGAATAAAAAAATTGAAAAAGGATTCTTACTAAAGTTAGGGCGACAGCACTGCTTTGTCGAACATAGATACTGATTCGTACAAAATCACTGAATGTCTGTGAATGGATACTGTATTCGTTGAAAGAATCGATCGAAATTGGAACTTTAATTGGCACCAAATTCACCCCATCTGTCAAAACGGCCTCGAAGTTGTCTTGAAAGTTCACAAAGTCCCCGACTTGAAACGAAATTCTCTGATTGGTTAAATCTGCTGCCTTGAAGGTCGTAATACCTCGTTTCGACATCGATACTCCGTCGCGCAAAATTTGAATTTTTGCAGGAAACTGCCGAACTGTGAAAACCAGTTCGGCTGCCGAGATGCCTTCAGGGTCGATGACCTCAAAGTCGTGGTGGTTTATTACGTAATCGGAGTTCGGCTGGAGTCGGAAATGTTTGACGTATACACGTGGCGGGCTATTTGACAACGGTTTAAGATTGACATTGAAATATTGATTTTGTCGCGTGTTTCCAGCCGAGTCGGTTACCGAAAATACGAACTCGATAAACCGAGTGATCACTCCTCGTTCTGAAATCGGCGGAAGATAGAACAGTTTTCGATCGTTAACATCTTTTTGGGTAAAATACTGCACGTTACAGTTCAAAGTGTCAAACGCACTTCCGGTTTGGGACAGACACAACTGACCGACTTTTAGTGGATTGTCCGGGTTCCGGTCATAAGGTCGAGTTGTGACCTTGAACTTAATTTCAATAGGTGTTAATGTTCCACTGTCAATATATTCCAACGACTTTTTCCCTATTATCGTCGGTCTATATTCGTCAACTTCGACAAACATTAAAGCCCATTCGCTAAATGTCGGCGCTTCTTCGTCTAAATGCACTAATTTGACGTTCAACAAATGTCTTAAATGGTTCGGAAAAATAGCGTTGTCGGAAACGTCAAGCCGAACATCCACCGTTGTTGTATTAAAACTTGACAGTAAATTACGACATTGTATGTTTCCGCGTATTATTTCAATTTGAGTCCAATTTGAAATGTCATTTTCGTATTTTTGTAGCGACCTTGTCAAAACTCTTCGAAATGAAATATTGTGATGAGAGTTAATTTTGAGTGAATACATGATGTTTTCAATCGACGAGTCTTTGTCTTGGTAAAATATATCACGTGGTGATATTGTCTTCCAGTTAGAACCAACTAAAGTTAGATATTTATTCAGTTGGATGTTTTTAGCACTGAACGGGAACTGATCGTCAATTGGGTTTATCAAAATCTGCAACAAAACCCTAGTTTCGTTTTCGCCCGCTTTGACAATTAAAACGACGTTATCCCAATATTCGTCATCACCGTTATGGGTGTATTTCACACTTCCCGATTGTAACTCGGATACTGTAAATTGGGTTCGCCTTAATTTGTTCACGGTGAAATAGCCTCCGCCTGTTGTCGGATTTCGTGCAACGTGACACACTAAATTACTGCTGTCGTATTTGTGATGTCGAGCTGTGAAATAGTCGGACGACAGCAAAATATCAGTGCCTTCGTTAACGACAATCGGTTGTCCAAGTTCAATAGTTGGAGCGAAAATGTTTTCAGGACTTGATGTGAACGTAATATCAAAGGTCTCTTGATTTTGAGTTACCGAATTCGTTGCTTGAACTTTCACTTTAAATATAGTTACCCTCTCTATTTCCTTTTTCTGCCTAAAAGCTAGTCGGTTTTCTGAGACGTCCTGTTGTGAAAATGACGTCACAGGGTAATCGGAATTTCCTGCGAGAACAATTTCGCCGTATTCGGATTTCTGAATGATTTCATACACAATCTCGAAATCTTGCACCAGGTTTTTGTCGTCAGACATAATGCTTAAACTGCCGAATAGACCGCTGGTCAGCGGAATTAGGTTATCAAAAGGAGAACTGCCGGATTCGAATTCAGCCTAAAATTGGAAAATCAAAATTAAGACACTCTGGAACGAATAGAAAAGGGGGAGGGTTTTGATGCAGCGGGCAGTCTTATGTGTAATTCTTTTTATACAAATTTTATTTCTTTAACACAAGTGAAATTAACACAAAAATTTGCGACTTAGGTAAAAAAAATTATATCGTAAAAAAAGCGAGTTTGCAAAAACGATTGCGACCTCTTGCAACAAAAAATGCCAAAAAAGATGACAAAAAATTCATTTGAAAAAGAATTGGAGATTGTCTCTTTGAAGTTGAACCATGTTAAACATAAAGGAGTGTGTTGGTCCGTCTCTATTTTGTTTGTCAGTAAGAAGAGAGGTTTTACCCGCGGAATGTTGAAACTTTTCTTCAAACTTTCATCCTCTTCAGACTTTTTTCCCTCTCTGATTTGAATGGGAACTGTTACAAACTGAGCTGATTTCGATCCCTCGGGTGAAACCATTAAAGGCACGAAATCAACAACTGCCCCGTTTTTGAAGTCAAGACTCGAACTAATTTCTTCAATTGGTTTCAGCAACTGATACGAGACGTCTTGTTCAAAAAACGAACTGCATTTTTGCATAGACCCGAAGTCGGGATCCTCGCTCACGAGCTTACCGAACTTCGGGTAGCTTGACACGAGAACGTTTGGCGCCACCCGACAACTTCCCGAGTGAAACTCGTTTAAGTCGAGAAGATCGTCCGGGAAGCTGACAGACAAATCACGTGACGGAATCGTAAGCACTCGCGGAAGCGAATTCAGAATAGACGGCGCTGGGTTCATTCGGACTATGATTTGAATTGCAGTCGAGAAGTATTGTATGTCTAATTTGCTTTCGTATTTGACACGGATGTCCAAACTGTGCTCGGTTGGAAACGGAAGTCCGAAGTGATTGAAAGTGACCTTCACCCGCCCGTCCTTGAAATCCTGACAGTCAAATATATCAGGTGTCATTTGGCCGAAATTGCGTGAAGCATCATCATTTT